>NC_092294.1:7019406-7345265 GCF_036320965.1 Panulirus ornatus | reverse complement strand
AAACAGGAGTGGTTGGAGTATTTGATTGAGTGTAAGAAAGTAAACTCTAGATTGATATGGGTAAAACTGAAAGTGGATGGAGAGAGATGGGTGATTATTGGTGCATATGCACCTGGGCATGAGAAGAAACATCATGAGAGACAAGTGTTTTGGAAGCAGCTGAGTGAATGTGGTAGTAGTTTTGATGCACAAGACTGGGTTATAGTGATGGGTGATTTGAATGCAAAGGTGAGTAATGTGGCAGTTGAGGGAATAATTGGTATACATAGGGTGTCCAGTGTTGTAAATGTAAATGGTGAAGAGCTTGAAGATTTATGTACTGAAAAAGGACTGGTGATTGGGAATACCTGGTTCAAAAAGAGAGATATACATAAGTATACGTATGTAAGTAGGAGAGATGGCCAGAGAGTGTTATTGGATGATGTGTTAGTTGATAGGCGCACGATAGAGAGTTTTGGATGTTAATGTGCTGATTTATAGAGGTTTTCCGAAGAGAAGAGAAAATGTTTGGGTGAAAAAAGTGGCAAGAGTAAGTGAGCTTGGGAAGGAGATTTGTGTGATTAAGTACCAGGAGAGACTGAATACAGAATGGAAAAAGACGAGAACAAAGGACAAGGGGAGTGCGGGGAGGAATGGGATGTATTTAGGGAAGCAGTGATGGCTTGCGCAAAAGATGCTTGTGGCATGAGAAGCGTGGGAGGTGGGCAGATTAGAAAGGGTAGTGAGTGTTGGGATGAAGAAGTTAGATTATTAGTGAAAGAGAAGAGAGAGGCGTTTCGATAGATTTTGCGGGGAAATGATACAATTGAGTGGAAGATGTATAAAAGAAAGTGGCAGGTCAAGAGAAAGGTGCAAGAGGTGAAAAAGAGGGCAAATTAGAGTTGGGGTGAGAGAGTATCATTAAATTTTAGTTAGAATGAAAATATGTTTTGGAAGGAGATAAATAAAGTGCGTAAGACTAGGGAACAAATGGGAACTTCAGTGAAGGGGGCTGATGGTGAGGTGATAACAAGTAGTGGTGATGTGAGAAGGAGACGGAGTGAATATTTTGAAGGTTTGTTGAATGTGTTTGATGATAGAGGGGCAGATATAGGGTGTTTTGGTTGAGATGGCATGCAAAGTGAGGTGGAAGGATGGAGTGAAAAAGATTTTGAGTGATCGGGGGCTGAACATGTAGGAGGGTGAAAGGTGTACAAGGAATAGAGTGAATTGGAACGATGTGATATACCGGGGTCGACATGCTGTCAGTGGATTGAACCAGGGCATGTGAAGCGTCTGGGGTAAACCATGGAAAGTTCTGTTGGGCCTGGATATGGAAAGGGAGCTGTGGTTTCGGTGCATTATTACATGACAGCTAGAGACTGAGTGTGAATGAATGGGGCCTTTGTTGTCTTCCTAGCGCTACTTCGCGCATGTGAGGGGTGAGGGGGTTGTTATTTCATGTGTGGTGAGGTGGCGATGGGAATGAATAAAGGGAGACAGTATGAACTATGTCCATGTGTATATATGTCTGAGGGTGTATATATATGTTTACGTTGAGATGTATAGGTATGTTTATTTGTGTGTGTGGACGTGTATGTAGATACTTGTTTATGTGGGTGGGTTGTACCATTCTTTCGTCTGTTTCCTTGTGCTACCTCGCTAACGTGGGAAACAGCGACAAAGGAAAATAACTAGATGAATAGATAAATATACTATTCCTTCAAACATGCCCATTTTTGCTTTCCCAGATAATATTCTCACCTTCCACACATTTTTCAACACTCACAGAATTTTCGCCCCCTCCCCCACCCTATGACTCGCTTCACCCTCCATCTCTATGAACTCTATCATATTGCTTCGCCAGATCCATAAATGCTACATACAGATCCATTTGCTTCTCTAAGTATTTCTCACTTACATTCTTCAAAGCAAACACCTGATCCACACATTTTCTACCACTTCTGAAACTACACTGCTCTTCCCCAATCTGATGCCCTGTACATGCCTTCACCCTCTCAATCAATACCTGTCCCATATAATATCCCAGGGATACTCAACAAACTTATACCTCTGTAAATTGAGCACTCACTTTTATCCCCTTTGCCTTTGTACAATGGCAATATGGAAGCCATCTGCCAATCCTCAGGAACCTCACCATGAATCATTTTTTTTTTTTTTTTTTTTTTTTTTATACTTTGTCGCTGTCTCCCGCGTTTGCGAGGTAGCGCAAGGAAACAGACGAAAGAAATGGCCCAACCCCCCCCATACACATGTACATACGTCCACACACGCAAATATACATACCTACACAGCTTTCCATGGTTTACCCCAGACGCTTCACATGCCTTGATTCAATCCACTGACAGCACGTCAACCCCTGTATACCACAACGCTCCAACTCACTCTATTCCTTGCCCTCCTTCCACCCTCCTGCATGTTCAGGCCCCGATCACACAAAATCTTTTTCACTCCATCTTTCCACCTCCAATTTGGTCTCCCTCTTCTCCTCGTTCCCTCCACCTCCGACACATATATCCTCTTGGTCAATCTTTCCTCACTCATTCTCTCCATGTGCCCAAACCATTTCAAAACACCCTCTTCTGCTCTCTCAACCACGCTCTTTTTATTTCCACACATCTCTCTTACCCTTACGTTACTCACTCGATCAAACCACCTCACACCACACATTGTCCTCAAACATCTCATTTCCAGCACATCCATCCTCCTGCGCACATCTCTATCCATAGCCCACGCCTCGCAACCATACAACATTGTTGGAACCACTATTCCTTCAAACATACCCATTTTTGCTTTCCGAGATAATGTTCTCGACTTCCACACATTTTTCAAGGCTCCCAAAATTTTCGCCCCCTCCCCCACCCTATGATCCACTTCCGCTTCCATGGTTCCATCCGCTGACAGATCCACTCCCAGATATCTAAAACACTTCACTTCCTCCAGTTTTTCTCCATTCAAACTCACCTCCCAATTGACTTGACCCTCACCCCTACTGTACCTAATAACCTTGCTCTTATTCACATTTACTCTTAACTTTCTTCTTCCACACACTTTACCAAACTCAGTCACCAGCTTCTGCAGTTTCTCACATGAATCAGCCACCAGCGCTGTATCATCAGCGAACAACAACTGACTCACTTCCCAAGCTCTCTCATCCCCAACAGACTTCATACTTGCCCCTCTTTCCAGGACTCTTGCATTTACCTCCTTTACAACCCCATCCATAAACAAATTAAACAACCATGGAGACATCACACACCCCTGCCGCAGACCTACATTCACTGAGAACCAATCACTTTCCTCTCTTCCTACACGTACACATGCCTTACATCCTCGATAAAAACTTTTCACTGCTTCTAACAACTTGCCTCCCACACCATATATTCTTAATACCTTCCACAGAGCATCTCTATCAACTCTATCATATGCCTTCTCCAGATCCATAAATGCTACATACAAATCCATTTGCTTTTCTAAGTATTTCTCACATACATTCTTCAAAGCAAACACCTGATCCACACATCCTCTACCGCTTCTGAAACCGCACTGCTCTTCCCCAATCTGATGCTCTGTACATGCCTTCACCCTCTCAATCAATACCCTCCCATATAATTTACCAGGAATACTCAACAAACTTATACCTCTGTAATTTGAGCACTCACTCTTATCCCCTTTGCCTTTGTACAATGGCACTATGCACGCATTCCGCCAATCCTCAGGCACCTCACCATGAGTCATACATACATTAAATAACCTTACCAACCAGTCAACAATACAGTCACCCCCCTTTTTAATAAATTCCACTGCAATACCATCCAAACCTGCTGCCTTGCCGGCTTTCATCTTCCGCAAAGCTTTTACTACCTCTTCTCTGTTTACCAAATCATTTTCCCTAACCCTCTCACTTTGCACACCACCTCGACCAAAACACCCTATATCTGCCACTCTGTCATCAGACACATTCAACAAACCTTCAAAATACTCATTCCATCTCCTTCTCACATCACCGCTACTTGTTATCACCTCCCCATTTACGCCCTTCACTGAAGTTCCCATTTGCTCCCTTGTCTTACGCACCCTATTTACCTCCTTCCAGAACATCTTTTTATTCTCCCTAAAATTTACTGATAGTCTCTCACCCCAACTCTCATTTGCCCTTTTTTTCACCTCTTGCACCTTTCTCTTGACCTCCTGTCTCTTTCTTTTATACTTCTCCCACTCAATTGCATTTTTTCCCTGCAAAAATCGTCCAAATGCCTCTCTCTTCTCTTTCACTAATACTCTTACTTCTTCATCCCACCACTCACTACCCTTTCTAAACAGCCCACCTCCCACTCTTCTCATGCCACAAGCATCTTTTGCGCAATCCATCACTGATTCCCTAAATACATCCCATTCCTCCCCCACTCCCCTTACTTCCATTGTTCTCACCTTTTTCCATTCTGTACACAGTCTCTCCTGGTACTTCCCCACACAGGTCTCCTTCCCAAGCTCACTCACTCTCACCACCTTCTTCACCCCAACATTCACTCCTCTTTTCTGAAAACCCATACTAATCTTCACCTTAGCCTCCACAAGATAATGATCAGACATCCCTCCAGTTGCACCTCTCAGCACATTAACATCCAAAAGTCTCTCTTTCGCACGCCTGTCAATTAACACGTAATCCAATAACGCTCTCTGGCCATCTCTCCTACTTACATAAGTATACTTATGTATATCTCGCTTTTTAAACCAGGTATTCCATGAATCATACATACATTAAATAGCCTTACCAACCAGTCCACAATACAGTCACCACTTTTTTTAATAAATTCCACTGCAGTAACATCCAAGCAAAGCTTTTACTGCTTCTTCTCTGTTTACCAAATCATTCTCCCTAACCCTCTCACTTTGCACACCACCTTGACCAAAACACCCTATATCTGGCACTCTTATTATCAAACACATTCAACAAACCTTCAAAATACTCACTCCATCTCCTTCTCACATCAACAATGCTTGTCATCACCTCCCCATTAGCTCCCATCACTGATTTTCCCATTTGTTCTCTTGTCTTACGCACTTTATTTACCTCATTCCAAAACATCTTTTTATTCTCCCTAAAATTTAATGATACTCTCTCACCCCAACTCTCATTTGCCCTATGAGTCCATTGGGAAAATGAAACACGATAAGTTCCCAAGTGCACTTTCGTGTAATAATCATATGATATGAGGGGAGACACAAGAGAGAAATATAGCATTCCGTTGATATACATCGAAGAGACAAAGCTAGGACGCCATATGGTAAACAATTGCATGTTTGCCTAATGGTGTCCAAGCTTTGTCTCTTCGATGTATATCAACTGACTGTAATATTTCTCTTTTGTGTGTCCCCCGATGATGTGATTATTACACGAAAGTGTAATTGGGAACTTATCATGTTTTATCTCCTCCATCGATGTGTGTGTGTGGTGTGTGTGTGCGTGTGTGTGTGTGTGTGTGTGTGTGTGTGTGTGTGTGTGTGTGTGTGTGTGTGTGTGTGTGTTTATGTGTGTGTTGATTTAGGGGGTGAAGGCATGTACAGGGCATCAGATTGGGGAAGAGAAGTGTGGTTTCAGAAGTGGTAGAGGATGTGTGGATCAGAAGTTTGCTTTGAAGAATGTATATGAGAAATACATAGAAAAACAAATGGATTTGTATGTAGCATTTATGGACCTGGAGAAGGCATATATATGATAGAGATCCTCTGTGGAAGGTATTAAGAGTATATGTTGTGGAAGGCAAGTTGCTAGAAACTGAAAAGTTTTTATCAAGGATGTAAGGCATGTGTACAAGTAAGAAGAGAGGAAAGTGATTGGTTCCCATTGAATGTTAGTTTGCGGCAGGGGTGCCTGATGTCTCCATGGTTGCTTAGTTTGTTTATAGATGGAGTTGTGGAGGTAAATGCATGAGTTTTGGAGAGAGAGGCAAGTATGCAGTCTGTTGTGGATGAGAGGGCTTGGGAAGTGAGTTAGTTGTTGTTTGCTTATGATACAGCATTGGTGGCTTATTCAGGTGAGAAACTGCAGAAGCTGGTGACTGAGTTTGGTAAAGTGTGTGACAGAAGAAAGCTGAGAGTAAATGTGAATAAGAGCATGGGCTATAGATAGGGATGTGTGGAGGAGGGTGGTTTTGTTGGAGATGAGATGTTTAAGGACAATATGTGGTATGAGGTGGTTTGATTGAGTAAGTAATGAAAGGATAAGAGAGATGTGTGGTAATAAAAAGTGTGGTTGAGAGTGCAGAAGAGAGTGTATTGAAATGGTTTGGTCACATGGAGAGAATGAGTGAGGAAAGATTGAGAAAGAGGATAAACGTGATAGAGGTGGAGGGAACGTAGAGAAGTGGAAGATGAAATTGGAGGTGGAAGGATGGAGTGAAAAAGATTTTGAGTGATCAGGGCCTGATAAAGGTGGAGGGAATGGAGAGAAGTTTAAGACGAAATTGTAGATGGAAGGATGGAGTGAAAAAGATTTTGAGTGATTGGGGCCTGAACATGCAGGAGGGGGAAAGGTGTGCTAGGAGTAGAGTGAATTGGACCGATGTGGTATACCGGGGTCGATGTGCTGTCAATGGATTGAACCAGGGCATGAGAAGCGTCTGGGGTAAACCATGGAAATATTTGTGGGGCCTCGATGTGGAAAGGGAGCTGTGGTTTCCGTGCATTATACATGACAGCTAGAGACTGAGTGTGACTGAATGTGGCCTTTGTTGTCTTTACATAGCGCCACCTCGCGCACATTTGTTGGGAGGGGGTTGTCATGTCATATGTGGCGGGGTGGCGACAGGAATGAATAAAGGCAGCAAGTGTGAATTATGTACATGTGTATATATGTATATGTCTGTGTATGTATGTATATGTATACGTTGAAATGTATAGGTATGTTTATTTGCATGTTTGGACGTGTATGTATATACATGTGTATGTGGGTGGGTTTGGCCATTCTTTTGTATGTTTCCTTTTGCTGCTTCGCTAATGTGGGAGACAGTGGCAAAGTATGATAAATGAATAAGAAAAATGATACAGATCTCAGCTTGGTAAGACATTGTTCCGAGAGTATTTTCATGCATACATAGTGGGATTTGAGGTATTTTTGGAAGTGTTTTTGTCATAAACAAATATGATTACAATTGATTTCATTAGTAGTCTATTATCTTGTAAGAATGACACAGCTTCAAAAATTATTTCATTACATAAGGGCACAGATCTCTCACAGGCATCCTTAACATCTCAACATAGCTTGACTATTATATGGAAAAAGTATAGGTCTCAGTGGCTTGCAACAATATGTGGGATGCCATTACAAGTATCATTGGCCATATAATTCTATTCAAGATTGCTCTGAGTGTGTTGGTCACATAATTTAGGCCATAAAGTTAATCATCTTCAAAGGGTTAATGATATATTATTTGAGGTTTTTATTGGACGGTATGCTCATCATATATCTTATAATGCAGTTATGATGTATTACTTTTCAGTTCATATTCCACCTACTGGCAAATTGTGTTTAGATGTATATTTCATTAGCAGTAATGGTATAGCATGTACAAAAATTATTTACAGGAGTATAGGAAAAATTATAACATTAAAAAGAAAGATAATAGGATAAGGAGAAAGATATCGAGTGATAGAAATCAATGAATGTAGAAGAAGTTGATGAATGGAATAAACAATGATGAATTGGAAGAATTAGAAGAAACACAAATGCTGAGAGGGTAATAATTAAGTTCTGCAGAAGAGAACAGAGATTAGATGAGGAGAAAGGAGTACAGTACAAAGGACAAAACTCAAAAAGGCCTGTTTGGATAGATGAATAAAGGAAAAACAAAATATTAGAATGGGCATCTTAAGAATGGAGTTGATTATGATAATTACTCAGGAAAAATTTTCCAGCTGCTATTCAATAAGTTGATTTTAAGCACTAAAAGAGAAAAAATAAAAGTATTTAATCACATTGATGAGCATGCACATACAAATATCTGTATAACAGAAAGGGACATTAATGAAGCAATTGGTACCTTGTTTAGAATGCAGCATCAGGATATGATGGCATCCTAGCTGCTTTTGTTAAGAAGACAAAGATGACCAACAGCTGTACAAATCCATGCAGAGCCTTCGAGCTCTACTATTGACAATGTTAGTGGGAAAGCATAGATCAATTATAGCAAATATATTTGCAATAACATTTATATCAGTACAATAAGGGGAATCTGAAATAATGCTAAAACAATACAGGCCAGCTAACCAGGAGTCAAAGTGTCGCGATCATCAGACTATGTGAGTGTTAACAAAAGAACTGTGTTCTACATGTAATTATGTTGTGAGTGAAAAAATCACTTATGGCAATGTTTTATCATTGAAGCATAATCTCATAAAAGAACTTCTTGTTCTGAGGTAGTCCATCCTTTCCTTGCTGCTGATGGTGATGCAGTTTTAAATCTGCAAGAACCCTTAGAGAAGGGATAATGAGTTCATATTGTACAATGATAAATGATGATGAAGAACATGGTAATGGATTGTCATGTCAATAATAGAGTTCGAAGGCCCTACATGGATTTGTACTGGGTTGATGTATGGAAATGCAGCCATTGATTCAATGTGATGACTTACATGAAACCTTAATACAAAGGAAGACCATGGAGACTTTCCTAGATTTTGCCATAGCATTTTGCAGAGTAGACTGTGGAATGTTATTTGAAGACATTAATGGAAAATGAGGAGGATAGATTAGATAGTTGTTACACAACAGAAAATTAAGAAGTTATATATTTAACTTGTTCTTAATATAGGACATAGCAACCTTAGAATTTATAAGTGGCCTTTTTTAACATAATATATTAATATCAGTCATGATAAAAAAAATGCAAGCATCACTGGTACATAATTGTTTTTTCAGTTGATTAATGTTTGTTCTTATCTCAGGCTCATGCTCCCTTTTTAAATCAAATGTGCCTGTTTCCAGATGAGTTGTCTCAGAGGCCAAAACTGAAATTGTTGCCTAGGACTAAAAAGGACCCTGTAAATCAGATTGCTGAAACCTCGCAGACAAACAGTATATTTGGTGGAGCAAAACCTCGAGAGGAAAAAATGAAAGATGAAGTAAAGGAATAAGCTTAGATATATGTGTTTACTCCATCTGTAGCAGGTAAGGTATGATATCCTGTAAGTAGAAAGTATAAATACCATAGTGGGTTTGAATGAGCCCATACTGTGTAAGGAAGCATTTTACGTATGTAGGTTGGGTGAATGGAGAATGGTCTAAAATGGTAAATCAGCTTTATATTTGAAGTAAAAAGTTTAGAGTGCTTTCATGAGAATAGAACTCCACATTTTAATGACTGATGTTGCTGAGGCAATTGATTTACCTTATCATACTGGGAATGGAATAATGATGGGAATGGAATAATGTCTTTCTCTCTCATTACTGATTTTTCTCTCTACCTATCTATGTGTGTGTGTCTGTGTCTGTCAGTCTTCTTGATTTTTTGTATATCTATATTTGTGTGTTTATGTATATAACTTATCAGATTATCTGTCTTCTATCTATCATTATTTCTAATTTTTAATTCTGTGGTGTATAGTGCCCCTCAAATTGCTTGTACACATCCTCAAGTATGCCCTTTGTACGAAGCCTTGCACTACTCTGTGCCTAATGTAAGAAATCACCAAGGAATAATCTTTGCCTCAAATGAGGTTTATGATTCCCACCCTTACTTGAAATCCTGGCTGATATATGATTCCATGTGCAGTTTAATAGCACATGAAAAAAAAATGTCACATCACAGTCACCCATGAATTGTCAGTTTAGCTGCATTATTTTGTAGTAAGCCGGATTTAGTTACCCACTATTTTAGTTATTTTCAGAATAGAAGAAACGTTATCTCTTGTTGTAGTGTTTATATTTTTAACAAAGCAATATTTTTCATATATTCTTGGAAGATAATGTTATTGGTGTTACTGGGGTCTACCTGCAAGAGGTTACACTGCCAGTGAAAAGTCACCTTTTGTGAGGTTATATCATTGAGAATACAAACATACTAAAGGCTGTTGGATCCTTTAGAAAGGTCCTGGGTAACACCATGCCTCTCAGAGAAATTCAGAGTGTTGGCAAATGGAACCATGCCTGGTGAAGAAAACTTTCCATCAGGTGTACCACAAGGATGAGTTATAGCTTCACTACTTTTTAATCATGATTTCAGTTATAGATAGGGATTTAGGGAGAGTATAACCTAATCAGTATTTTGCAGATGATACAAGAGCTGGTAAAACAATAGGAAAAGAAGACCAAGAAAAACTGAGGATCTGTCTGGATGTCATATTCTGATGGGATAAAGAGAACCTAATGCAGTTCAATGATGAGAAATTTGAAACGACTAACAATATATTATCATCTCTCACCAATGACCCAACAGGGAAAGACATATTAGCTAAGAAAATGTCATAGACTCAGTAGCAATTAGAAGTGAGAAATTTGAATGGAGTGGCACCTTGATTGAATTGTATTTTAAAACCCACTATTTAGTGGTATGATGAGAACTTTTACAAAGAGACAGTAGACTAGCAATGCAAACTTTTGAGATATACATAAGAAGCAAAATTGAATCTACTGTGTTTTGTTTCTACATGTAAATGGATAGAAATAAGGAAGTTGGAAAGAATAAAGAAACCCCTCTAGCAAAATTGATTGTTAGAGCATATGAACTACCATGAGAGGTGAAAAGAACTTGATTCAGCAGAGAAGAGAGTTATTTGATTATTTTTGCACAGCAGCAAATAGAAGACATACAGAGTAATATTTTAAATCTAAAGGCATCTTAACAAGAAGTTGAAGAAAGGCATCAGATGAAAATATACGAGTGTTTGGGAAAAAAGCTGGAAAGACTATTTGATGCAATGCTAGAAGAATTGAGAAACATGCATGGAGTGACAAGGGAAACATTTAAAACAAAATTAGATTTATGACTGAAGTCAGTCCCTAATAGCATTGGAGAGAAACATGTAGTTCAACAAGCAAGACATGCATTAAGTACTACTTGCAATCCCTGCCATTCTGATCATTTTTTTTTTAATGTACTTATTATAGATGTATGCATCTCTTCCTCTCTTTCCAAACCTGCAATCACATTGTGCAAGTAGACATGTCTCACAATAATTTTGATTCTATGACCTGAAGAACCTAAGCCATTTCTTATGATCGAAACATCAACCTCAGAGAAAGTCGTTTCACTCTCTTAAGATGATTTAATTATTTCTATTATTTCCCAAGTTTATAAAGCCACAGGCTTCAACTTTTTGAACAACTTTGGTATATTTCCTCTCATGTTATTCATATGTGTGTATTGTGCTTCACACAAGCCTTACCTTTATGGCTCTATCCTACCCTAGATATGTGGGTAGGTGCTTTCTCTATTTTCTTATTTCTTTTTTCATTTTAAGATGTCTCAATACACTATTAGGCTCCTGAAGCACAGAAAGACCTTACTAGCTTGTGGTCAAGAAAAGTGCATTGATCTTGCACTCAAATGAAATGGGATCCAATCAGAGTGCTAACTTTGTCTTATTTTAATTGAACTTTGTGGTGAAGGAAAGTGCTTTAATCTCATTGTCAAGTAAAAGTATGGGATATTTTTTAGAATCAAGTTTCTGTACCTTTGAATTATGTTTTTTATCATGATTTTAACTTATTCCAGTTGTCTTTTCACATTTTTCAATCATGAAAACTTTATTCAGTTGCATCCAGTTTATTGGAAATTATTACAATCGTATGCTGAGGATGATTTGTTGATAGACATATCAGGGGAAGAGCTGAATAGAATGCTGGGTTAGTTCATTGATATGCATAGGAGGGGGATGCTGAAAGTGAATATTAATTAAGATGATAGTTTTTGAATAGGAAGACAAGTTATATTGTTAAATCATTTTATAATGTGGAGAATTAGAAGTTGTGAATGAGTTCAAATATTTGAGAGTGAAGTGTGATAAGGATGATAAGAAAGATGAAGTTAAAGGATGAGTTACGTAGGGAAGAAAAGTTGGGGTGCATTGAAGCTGTGACGAGTGGTATTCATTTTAATGTAGAGAGTGCAAGAAGCATGCATAAAAAAGTATGCATAGTCACTGCTATCCACTGTTACAGTGTCAAGGAAAAGATTATTTAAATGATTTAGACAAAAAAGTTTCGAAAACCACATGTGGCAGTAGCAGGCAATTGCTTTGTTAACTAGTTGTGGCAGCATCCACCAAGACAGGCAGTCTGGCTCACTTGAGCACATGGTGTCAGTACAGTCTGCATTCTTCTGCTGTAATATGGTTTTACAAATTGATGATTTATTTCATTACAAACACTTAAGAAAACAATTAAGATAGTAGGTAGTAGTTGGTAGGCAGCTGTCAACCAGGGAGGTATATTACCAGTACTACCTGCCTGTGTATCAGGAGGGTTAGTGATGTCTGTTTAGTGAGCCAGCACTTTAATGGTTTTCAAGTTGCACTCCTCTGTCCTAGGCAGCTGTTTTTTCTTTCTGACTCACTCACATGTGGACTTCTTCCATTCTGTCCACAAACATATAATCTCTCCTTATCATATGTAACACTTGATAACACTTAAGTCATGCAGCTCATTCTTTGTAACTCTACATTTTCCTTCAGTGAGCACTGTGTACTATCTCTGCCGTTAGGTAAAATGGTAGGAACAAAAGATAGATAGTTAGATAGTTAGGAGTATTAGGTAGAAACATTAGGTAGAAGTAGTTGGTAGGAGCATTAGATAGAAGTAATCTTTTGGACTCTGCAAACACTGCACTAGATTTGCTCTCTGCCAATGGCCTGTTAAGGGTGAGGCAAAAATGGCTAAGAAGTGTCACTGGAGTTCTTTAGTTATGGAGACTTAAGATACTGTAGCCAACGCTTTGAGTGAGTTCCAACTGGAACAGGAGTCTGAGACATAGATGGGTAGTTAGTTAGATATTAGATTTTTTCTAGAAACACCTTTATTGCATCATTTTCTTGTTTTGGAATCCACTACATTAATGATTAACAAAATTCATAACATATTGCACAAAAATAAACAGCCAAGCCCATGAATGAGGCTGGAGGGGGAGGTTGAAACCATTGTGGTAAAGTATGGTACAGAAGGGAAGCAAGTGGAGAGGGATTTATCACATGCCCCTGCCTTCCTTCCTTGCTTGTTTCATCACCATAGGCTGTCACAGATGGCTTCTTTGATTTGTTGTTATGTACATATCTTCCTTAACCTTATTTTTGCATTGTTGATATTAGTAAATGATGAGGGAGGATCTCCATCAGATGATATACAATGCCCAGATTCAATTTACTGTGTTAGATTATTGGAAATTATACCAAATTTGATAAATATAATGGTCCCTTGAATTATTGGAAATCATACCAAATTTAATAAATATAATGCTCCCTTGAATTATTGGAAATTATACCAAATTTAATATAATGGTCCCTTTAGCAAATTCTAAGGTTCATCATAAGGAATACATGTGATTTTTAATTTATTTTTTTTTCTTTTTTGCTTTGTCGCTGTCTCCCGCGTTTGCGAGGTAGCGCAAGGAAACAGACGAAAGAAATGGCCCAACCCTCCCCCATACACATGTATATACGTATGTCCACACACGCATATATACATACCTACACAGCTTTCCATGGTTTACCCCAGACGCCTCACATGCCCCGATCCAACCCACCGACAGCACGTCAACCCCGGTATACCACATCGCTCCAATTCACTCTATTCCTTGCCCTCCTTTCACCCTCTTGCATGTTCAGGCCCCGATCACACAAAATCTTTTTCACTCCATCTTTCCACCTCCAATTTGGTCTCCCTCTTCTCCTCGTTCCCTCCACCTCTGACACATATATCCTCTTGGTCAATCTTTCCTCACTCATTCTCTCCATGTGCCCAAACCATTTCAAAACACCCTCTTCTGCTCTCTCAACCACGCTCTTTTTATTTCCACACATCTCTCTTACCCTTATGTTACTTACTCGATCAAACCACCTCACACCACACATTGTCCTCAAACATCTCATTTCCAGCACATCCATCCTCCTACACACAACTCTATCCATAGCCCACACCTCGCAACCATACAACATTGTTGTAACCACTATTCCTTCAAACATACCCATTTTTGCTTTCCGAGATAATGTTCTCGACTTCCACACATTCTTCAAGGCTCCCAGAATTTTCGCCCCCTCCCCCACCCTATGATCCACTTCCACTTCCATGGTTCCATCCGCTGCCAGATCCACTCCCAGATATCTAAAACACTTCACTTCCTCCAATTTTTCTCCATTCAAACTCACCTCCCAATTGACTTGACCCTCAACCCTACTGTACCTAATAACCTTGCTCTTATTCACATTTACTCTTAACTTTCTTCTTTCACACACTTTACCAAACTCAGTCACCAGCTTCTGCAGTTTCTCACATGAATCAGCCACCAGTGCTGTATCATCAGCGAACAACAACTGACTCACTTCCCAAGCTCTCTCATCCCCAACAGACTTCATACTTGCCCCTCTTTCCAAAACTCTTGCATTCACCTCCCTAACAACCCCATCCATAAACAAATTAAACAACCATGGAGACATCACACACCCCTGCCGCAAACCTACATTCACTGAGAACCAATCACTTTCCTCTCTTCCTACACGTACACATGCCTTACATCCTCGATAAAAACTTTTCACTGCTTCTAACAACTTGCCTCCCACACCATATATTCTTAATACCTTCCACAGAGCATCTCTATCAACTCTATCATATGCCTTCTCCAGATCCATAATTTTTTTTTTTCGCTGTCTCCCGCGTTTGCGAGGTAGCGCAAGGAAACAGACGAAAGAAATGGCCCAACCCACCCCCATACACATGTATATACATACGTCCACACATGCAAATATACATACCTACACAGCTTTCCATGGTTTACCCCAGACGCTTCACATGCCTTGATTCAATCCACTGACAGCACGTCAACCCCGGTATACCACATCGCTCCAATTCACTCTATTCCTTGCCCTCCTCTCACCCTCCTGCATGTTCAGGCCCCGATCACACAAAATCTTTTTCACTCCATCTTTCCACCTCCAATTTGGTCTCCCTCTTCTCCTCGTTCCCTCCACCTCCGACACATATATTCTCTTGGTCAATCTTTCCTCACTCATTCTCTCCATGTGCCCAAACCATTTCAAAACACCCTCTTCTGCTCTCTCAACCACGCTCTTTTTATTTCCACACATCTCTCTTACCCTTACGTTACTCACTCGATCAAACCACCTCACACCACACATTGTCCTCAAACATCTCATTTCCAGCACATCCATCCTCCTGCGCACAACTATATCCATAGCCCACGCCTCGCAACCATACAACATTGTTGGAACCACCATTCCTTCAAACATACCCATTTTTGCTTTCCGAGATAATGTTCTCGACTTCCACACACTCTTCAAGGCTCCCAGAATCTTCGCCCCCTCCCCCACCCTATGATCCACTTCCGCTTCCATGGTTCCATCCGCTGCCAGATCCACTCCCAGATATCTAAAACACTTCACTTCCTCCAGCCTTTCTCCATTCAAACTCACCTCCCAATTGACTTGACCCTCAACCCTACTGTACCTAATAACCTTGCTCTTATTCACATTTACTCTAACTTTCTTCTTTCACACACTTTACCAAACTCAGTCACCAGCTTCTGCAGTTTCTCACATGAATCAGCCACCAGCGCTGTATCATCAGCGAACAACAACTGACTCACTTCCCAAGCTCTCTCATCCCCAACAGACTTCATACTTGCCCCTCTTTCCAAAACTCTTGCATTCACCTCCCTAACAACCCTATCCATAAACAAATTAAACAACCATGGAGACATCACACACCCCTGCCGCAAACCTACATTCACTGAGAACCAATCACTTTCCTCTCTTCCTACACGTACACATGCCGTACATCCTCGATAAAAACTTTTCACTGCTTCTAACAACTTGCCTCCCACACCATATATTCTTAATACCTTCCACAGAGCATCTCTATCAACTCTATCATATGCCTTCTCCAGATCCATAATTTTTTTTTTTTTCGCTGTCTCCCGCGTTTGCGAGGTAGCGCAAGGAAACAGACGAAAGGATGGCCCAACCCACCCCCATACACATGTATATACATACGTCCACACACGCAAATATACATACCTACACAGCTTTCCATGGTTTACCCCAGACGCTTCACATGCCTTGATTCAATCCACTGACAGCACGTCAACCCCGGTATACCACATCGCTCCAATTCACTCTATTCCTTGCCCTCCTCTCACCCTCCTGCATGTTCAGGCCCCGATCACACAAAATCTTTTTCACTCCATCTTTCCACCTCCAATTTGGTCTCCCTCTTCTCCTCGTTCCCTCCACCTCCGACACATATATTCTCTTGGTCAATCTTTCCTCACTCATTCTCTCCATGTGCCCAAACCATTTCAAAACACCCTCTTCTGCTCTCTCAACCACGCTCTTTTTATTTCCACACATCTCTCTTACCCTTACGTTACTCACTCGATCAAACCACCTCACACCACATATTGTCCTCAAACATCTCATTTCCAGCACATCCATCCTCCTGCGCACAACTGTATCCATAGCCCACGCCTCGCAACCATACAACATTGTTGGAACCACCATTCCTTCAAACATACCCATTTTTGCTTTCCGAGATAATGTTCTCGACTTCCACACACTCTTCAAGGCTCCCAGAATCTTCGCCCCCTCCCCCACCCTATGATCCACTTCCGCTTCCATGGTTCCATCCGCTGCCAGATCCACTCCCAGATATCTAAAACACTTCACTTCCTCCAGCCTTTCTCCATTCAAACTCACCTCCAAATTGACTTGACCCACAACCCTACTGTACCTAATAACCTTGCTCTTATTCACATTTACTCTTAACTTTCTTCTTTCACACACTTTACCAAACTCAGTCACCAGCTTCTGCAGTTTCTCACATGAATCAGCCACCAGCGCTGTATCATCAGCGAACAACAACTGACTCACTTCCCAAGCTCTCTCATCCCCAACAGACTTCATACTTGCCCCTCTTTCCAAAACTCTTGCATTCACCTCCCTAACAACCCCATCCATAAACAAATTAAACAACCATGGAGACATCACACACCCCTGCCGCAAACCTACATTCACTGAGAACCAATCACTTTCCTGTCTTCCTACACGTACACATGCCTTACATCCTCGATAAAAACTTTTCACTGCTTCTAACAACTTGCCTCCCACACCATATATTCTTAATACCTTCCACAGAGCATCTCTATCAACTCTATCATATGCCTTCTCCAGATCCATAAATGCTACATACAAATCCATTTGCTTTTCTAAGTATTTCTCACATACATTCTTCAAAGCAAACACCTGATCCACACATCCTCTACCACTTCTGAAACCACACTGCTCTTCCCCAATCTGATGCTCTGTACATGCCTTCACCCTCTCAATCAATACCCTCCCATATAATTTACCAGGAATACTCAACAAACTTATACCTCTGTAATTTGAGCACTCACTCTTATCCCCTTTGCCTTTGTACAATGGCACTATGCATGCATTCTGCCAATCCTCAGGCACCTCACCATGAGTCATACATACATTAAATAACCTTACCAACCAGTCAACAATACAGGCACCTCCTTTTTTAATAAATTCCACTGCAATACCATCCAAACCTGCTGCCTTGCCGGCTTTCATCTTCCGCAAAGCTTTTACTACCTCTTCTCTGTTTACCAAATCATTTTCCCTAACCCTCTCACTGTGCACACCACCTCGACCAAAACACTCTATATCTGCCACTCTATCATCAAACACATTCAACAAACCTTCAAAATACTCACTCCATCTCCTTCTCACATCACCACTACTTGTTATCACCTCCCCATTTGTGCCCTTCACTGAATTTCCCATTTGCTCCCTTGTCTTACGCACTTTATTTACCTCCTTCCAGAACATCTTTTTATTCTCCCTAAAATTTAATGATACTCTCTCACCCCAACTCTCATTTGCCCTTTTTTTTAACCTCTTGCACCTTTCTCTTGACCTCCTGTCTCTTTCTTTTATACATCTCCCACTCAATTGCACTTTTTCCCTGCAAAAATCGTCCAAATGCCTCTCTCTTCTCTTTCACTAATACTCTTACTTCTTCATCCCACCACTCACTACCCTTTCTAATCAACCCACCTCCCACTCTTCTCATGCCACAAGCATCTTTTGCGCAATCCATCACTGATTCCCTAAATACATCCCATTCCTCCCCCACTCCCCTTACTTCCATTGTTCTCACCTTTTTCCATTCTGTACTCAGTCTCTCCTGGTACTTCCTCACACAAGTCTCCTTCCCAAGCTCACTTACTCTCACCACCCTCTTCACCCCAACATTCACTCTTCTTTTCTGAAAACTCATACAAATCTTCACCTTAGCCTCCACAAGATAATGATCAGACATCCCTCCAGTTGCACCTCTCAGCACATTAACATCCAAAAGTCTCTCTTTCGCTCGCCTGTCAATTAACACGTAATCCAATAACGCTCTCTGGCCATCTCTTCTACTTACATAAGTATACTTATGTATATCTCGCTTTTTAAACCAGGTATTCCCAATCATCAGTCCTTTTTCAGCACATAAATCTACAAGCTCTTCACCATTTCCATTTACAACACTGAACACCCCATGCATACCAATTATTCCCTCAACTGCCACATACCATAACTTATTACCCTTTCCTAACTGCAACAGGCCACCACATCTGCTTGTGCTTGTATGTCTACATCTGTTGATGAGTGCTCATCAACATTTGTACTGTTTTCTTGTTGTGCACAAATCTGAATTTTTAACTTTTTGTAATTTTTGTGCATTGCGTGTGAATTTGTCTCTTAGATATGTCATTTCAGCGGAAGTGGATCATAGGGTGGGGGAGGGGGCGAAAATTCTGGGGGCCTTGAAGAATGTGTGGAAGTCGAGAACATTATCTCGGAAAGCAAAAATGGGTATGTTTGAAGGAATAGTGGTTCCAACAATGTTGTATGGTTGCGAGGCGTGGGCTATGGATAGAGTTGTGCGCAGGAGGATGGATGTGCTGGAAATGAGATGTTTGAGGACAATGTGTGGTGTGAGGTGGTTTGATCGAGTGAGTAACGTAAGGGTAAGAGAGATGTGTGGAAATAAAAAGAGCGTGGTTGAGAGAGCAGAAGAGGGTGTTTTGAAGTGGTTTGGGCACATGGAGAGAATGAGAAAGGAAAGATTGACCAAGAGAATATATGTGTCGGAGGTGGAGGGAACGAGGAGAAGAGGGAGACCAAATTGGAGGTGGAAAGATGGAGTGAAAAAGATTTTGTGTGATCGGGGCCTGAACATGCAGGAGGGTGAAAGGAGGGCAAGGAATAGAGTGAATTGGAGCGATGTGGTATACCGGGGTTGACGTGCTGTCAGTGGATTGAATCAAGGCATGTGAAGCGTCTGGGGTAAACCATGGAAAGTTGTGTAGGTATGTATATTTGCGTGTGTGGACGTATGTATATACATGTGTATGGGGGGGGGGGTTGGGCCATTTCTTTCGTCTGTTTCCTTGCGCTACCTTGCAAACGCGGGAGAGAGCGACAAAGTATAAAAAAAAAAAAAAAAAAAAGATATGTCATTAATGAATGGTATAAATGGGTCTTCAGGTGGGTAGGACATACTTTGGGAACATATCTCTATCTCTTACATGTTAAAGTGCTGAGTAATGTATATAGTATTATAATTGAATACAACATTCTTTGCTTTATTTTTCTTTTGATATTTAGATTAGAAATGTACAAGGATTATAATGTAGTTTCCTGGCATTTTCTCTCTTTTTTATTTATTGTTAAAATAAGGTTGAGAAATTTCCCATAGAAACATAACTCCCTTTGTCCCTTTGAATCTTGTGGTAAAATGCGTTTCACTATCCAGTAATTCAGCTAAGTTGTGTTTTCCAGGAATGCATCTCCAATGTAATGCTGTGACTAGGTGTACTCATCCCAACGCAGACGTATGGATGTGAAAACCGAGACTATGTAGGTCTGGATAGTTGAGAAATAAGAGCAATTGAACTGCTTGATTTGTGTGGTATGGTTGGAATTAAGATGAATAGAATGGCAATTGAAACTATGAGAAGTTTATATTGCTTAGTGCATTCATGAGAAAGACACACAGAGATACAAGTCTTTTAGGTCTTGTGTAGTGCAGTAGAAGGTACATGGAGAAGAGGTAGACTAAAGAAGGGATGGATAAATGTAGAGAAAATTGTGTTTAGGATAAGGATATGTTCGAAAAAAATGATTTTGAATCAAATGCTATGGAAGCATTTTTGTGTGTGTGATTGTACAAGTGGAGACTATGGTCTCAGTTGACAGACTAACTTTGTTGGGAAAGTAAACCAAAAAGGTTTGCTTTTATGTGTGTTGAAGTTCATAGTTCACTGTAACACAGTGGGCTTGGGTTGATGGTGCGAATATGGGGGGCAGTTGCAGAAACTCAACTTGATCGTCTTCATTGAATTTGGAATAGAATTGATTGATAGATGTTTTATTTGCAGTTTTTTGTCTTTGGCCTTTGTATGAAAATTTGTATCCTGCCTACAAAGCTTGATATCATAAGGTTGGGTTGTCGTGTTAAAAGTGCAGCGCAATAATAAAAGATTTATAGAAATTACTTTAGCTTTTAATGTAAATGAGCAACTTTTGCAAAATGCCATTTTTTAAAGTTAATTAGAATTTTTCTTCTTTGTTTTCAGCTGAATTGGCTCCAGATTAATAACTATATCTGTTGCATATTATTATTAAGTATAAATAAATTTTTCAAATAAATACAAGTATCATTATGGTCATCCTTAAGAGATTAGATAGCTTGAGGCCCCAAAAAGTCTGCTTTCCATCTATTAGATACTTGTCATATGCATTCTGCCTGACTTATGATATACTCTCACACTTTACACTCTTTTCTCATTGTTTACTTAACTCCTACCATTTTTTAGAGATCCTCTTTTGTTTTTCTTGTAAATCCTTTAACTTGTATTTGAAACTTTGTATTTTCCACTCTGACCTTCATTCTTCACAAATTTGTATTTGGTTCAACTTCTTCTATACACCTGTTTTTTCTTTAGGCAACTTTTTTAAATCTTAGCTTCACCATGCTTTACCCATTTTTCTGCAACTTATTTACATTTGCTGCCTTTTTTTTTAGAATGCATTCTTAAAATGCTTCCAGAGCTTATCCTCTGCTTGATCTGTTTCAGATTTTCATGTAAATTTTCATGGGAGATAAGTAATTCCTCAGCTTTTTTATTTTCATCTAAATATTTTTTTCACACTTCTGTCTCTAAACTGGATGTTTTGACTCTGAGTGAAACAAAGCTCAAGGGTATAGGGAAAGAGTGGTTTGGAAATGTCTTAGGAGTAAAGTCAGGGGTTGGTAAGAGGACTAGAGCAAAGGAAGGAGTAGTAGTACTCCTGAAGCAGGAGTTGTGGGAGTATGTGATAGAGTGTAAGAAGGTAAACTCTAGATTGATATGGGTAAACTGAAGGTAAACTCAAGATTGATATGGGTAAACTGAAAGCGGACAGAGAGAGATGGGTGTTTATTGGTGCCTATGCACTTGGGCATGAGAAGAAAGATCATGAGAGGCAAGCGTTTCGGGAGCAGCTGAGTGAGTGTGTTAGCAGCTTTGATGCGCTTGACTGGGTTATAGTGATGGGTGATTTGAATGCAAAGGTGAGTAATGTGGCAGTTGAGGGTATAATTGGTGTACATGGGATGTTCAGTGTTGTAAATGGAAATAGTGAAGAGCTTGTAGATTTGTGTGCTGAAAAAGGACTGATAATTGGGAATACATGGTTTGAAAAGAGATAAGAGATATGCATAATGATATGCATGTAAGTAGGTGATGGCCAGGGAGCATTATTGGATTACTTGTTAATTGATAGGCTCATGAAAGAAAGACTTTTGGATGTTTATGTGCTGAGAGGTGCAACTGGAGGGATGTCTGATCATTGTCTTGTGGAGGCGAAGGTGAAGGTTTGTAGAGGTTTTCAGAAGAGAGTGGTGAGAGTGAGCTTGGAAAGGATACGTGTGTGAGGAAGTACCAGGAGAAATTGAGTGCAGAATGGAAAAAGGTGAGAGCAAATGACGTAAGGGGAGTGGGGGAGGAATGGAATGTATTTAGGGAAGCAGTGAGGGTCTGTGCAAAAGATGCCTGTGACGAGAAAGGTGGGAGGTGGGCAGATTAAGAGGGGTAGTGAGTGGTGGGATGAAGAAGTAAGATTATTAGTGAAAGGGAAGAGAGAGGTTTTTGGATGATTTTTGCAGGGAAGTAGTGGAATGACTGGGAGAAGTATAAAAGAAAGAGGCAGAATGTCAAGAGAAAGGTGTAAGAGGTGAAAAAGAGGGCAAATGAGAGTTGAGGTGAGAGAGTATCATTAAATTTTAGGGAGAATAAAAAGATGTTTTGGAAGGAGGTAAATAATGTGCGTAAAGACAAGAGAACGAATGGGAACATTGATGAAGGGGGCTGATGGGGAGGTGACAACAAGTAGTGGTGAAGTGAGGAGATGAAGTGAATATTTTGAAGGTTTGTTGGATGTGTTAGATGATAGAGTGGCAGATATAGAGTGTTTTGGTCGAGGTGGTTTGCAAAGTGAGAGGGTCAGGGAGAATGATTTGATAAAAAGAAAAGAGGTAGTGAAAGCTTTGTGGAAGATGAAAGCTGGCAGGGCGATGGGTTTGGATGGTATTGCAGTGGAATATATTAAAATAGGGGGCAACTGTTGTTGACTGGTTGGTAAAAAGGGGGGCAACTGTTGTTGACTGGTTGGTAAGGATATTCATTGTATGTATGGTTAGTGGTGAAGTGCTTGAGGATTGCCAGAATGCATACCTAGTGCCACTGTACAAAGGCAAAGGGGATAAAGGTGAGTGTTCAAATTGCACAGAGGTATAAGTTTGCTGAGTATTCCTGGGAAATTATATGGGAGGGTATTGATTTACAGGGTGAAGGCATGTACAGAGCATCAGATTGGGGAAGAGGAGTGTGGTTTCAGAAGTGGTAGAGGATGTGTGGATCAGGTGTTTGCTTTGAAGAATGTATGTGAGAGATACTCAGAAAAACAAATGGATTTGTATGTAGCATTTATGGATCTGGATAAGGCATATGATAGAGTTGATAGAGATGCTCTGTTGAAGGTATTAAGAGTATTTGGTGTTGGAGGTAACTTGCTAGAAGCATAGAGAAGTTTTTATCAAGGATATAAGGCATTTGTATGAGTAGGAAGAGATGCATGATAGTTGTTTGTTTCATGGGTGGGGTTGTTAGGAAGGTGAATGCAAGAGTTTTGGAGAGAGGGGCAAGTATGCAGGGGGTGTGGATAAGAGGGCTTGGGAAGTGAGTGAGTTGTTGGTCGCTGATGATACAGTGCTGGTCACTTATTCTGGTGAGAAACTACAAAAGTTGGTGAGTTGGTAAAGTGTGAAAGAAGAAAGCTGACAGTAAATGTGAATAAGAGCAAGGTTGTTAGGTTCAGTAGGGTTGAGGGACAAGTTAATTGGAAGGTAAGTTTGAATGGAGAAAAACTGGAAGAAATGAAGTGTTTTAGATATATGGGAGTTGATTTAGCAGCAGATGGAACCATGGAAGCGGAAGTGAGTCACATGGTTGGGGAGGGGGCGAAGGTTCTGGAAGTGTTGAAGAATGTGTGGAAGGCGAGAACGTTATCTCGGAAAGCAAAAATGAGTATGTTTGAAGGAATAGTGGTTCCAACAATGTTATATGGTTGCGAGGCATGGGCTATAGATAGGGTTGTGTGGAGAAGGGTGAATGTGTTGGAAATGAAGTATTTGAGGACAATACATGGTGTTAGGTGGTTTGATTGAGTAAGTAATATAAGGGTAAGAGAGATGTGTGGAAATAAAAAGAGTGTGGTTGAGAGAGCAGAAGAGGGTGTATTTAAATGGTTTGGTCACATGGAGAGAATGATTGAGGAAAGATTGACAAAGAAGATATATGTGTCAGAGGTGGAGGGAACAAGAAGTGGGAGACCAAATTGGAGATGGAAGGATGGAATGAAAAAGATTTTGAGTAATCGGGGCCTGAACATACAGGAGGGAGAAAGGCATGCAGGGAATAGAGTGAATTGGAATGATGTGGTATACCAGGGTCTACGTCCTTACAATGGATTGAACCAGGACATGTGAAGCGTCTGGGGTATACCATGGAATGTTTTTTGGGGCCTGGATGTGGAAAGGGAACTGTGGTTTTGGTGCATTACACATGACAGCTAAAGACTGAGTGTGAATGAATGTGGCTTTTGTTGTCTTTTCCTAGTGCTACCTTGCGCTTGCGTGAGGAGAGGGGGGCACCATTT
Organism: Panulirus ornatus; assembly: GCF_036320965.1. NCBI lineage: Eukaryota > Metazoa > Arthropoda > Malacostraca > Decapoda > Palinuridae > Panulirus > Panulirus ornatus. Next base: position 7,320,785 of record NC_092294.1, on the reverse strand, counting down.
CATGTGTGGCAGGGTGGTGGTGGGAATGGATGAAGTTAGCAAGTATGAATATGTACATGTGTATGTGTCTGTGTATTTATATCTGTGTATATGTTGAAATGGAGGAGAGATGGCCAGAGAGGTTTATTGATTACGTGTTAATTGATTGGCGTGCGAAAGAGAGACTTTTGGATGTTAATATGCTGAGAGGTGCAACTGGAGGGATGTCTGATCATTATCTTGTGGAGGCGAAGGTGAAGATTTGTAGAGGTTTTCAGAAAAGAAGAGAGAATGTTGGGGTGAAGAGAGTGGTGAGAGTAAATGAGCTTGGGAAGGAGACTTGTGTGAGGAAGTACCAGGAGGGACTGAGTACAGAATGGAAAAAGGTGAGAACAAAGGAGGTAAGGGAAGTGGGGGAGGAATGGAATGTATTTAGGGAAGCAGTGATGGCTTGTGCAAAAGATGCTTGTAGCATGAGAAGCATGAGAGGTGGGCAGATTAGAAAGGGTAGTGAGTGGTGGGATGAAGAAGATTATTAGTGAAAGAGAAGAGAGAGGCATTTGGACAATTTTTGCAGGGAAAAAAAGCAAATGAGTGGGAGATGTATTAAAGAAAGAGGCAGGAGGTCAAGAGAAAGGTGCAAAAGGTGAAAAAGAGGGCAAATGAAAGTTGAGGTGGGAGAGTATCATTAAATTTTAGGGAGAATAAAAAGATGTTGATGTTTTTTAAGGAGGTAAATGGGACCATCAGTGAAGGGGGCTAAGGGGGAGGTGATAACAAGGAGCGATGATGTGAGAAGGAGATGGAGTGAGTATTTTGAAGGTTTGTTGAATGTGCTTGATAATAGAGTGGCAGATATAGGATGTTTTGGTCGAGGTGGTGTGCAAAGTGAGAGGGTTAGGGAGAATGGATTGGTAAACAGAGAAGAGGTAGTAAAAGCTTTGCGGAAGATGAAAGCCGGCAAGGCAGCGGGTCTGGATGGTATTGCAGTGGAATTTATTAAAAAAGGGGGTGACTGTATTGTTGACTGGTTGGTAAGGTTATCTAATGTATGTATGAGTCATGGTGAGGTGCCTAAGGATTGGCGGAATGCTTGCATAGTGCCATTGCACAAAGGCAAAGGGGATAAAAGTGAGTGCTCAAATTACAGAGGTATAAGTTTGTTGAGTATTCCTGGGAAATTATATGGGAGGGTATTGATTGAGAGGGTGAAGACATGTATGGAGCATCAGATTGGGGAAGAGCAGTGTGGTTTCAGAAGTGGTAGGGGATATGTGGATCAGGGGTTTGCTTTGAAAAATATATGTGAGAAATACTTGGAAAAGCAAATGGATTTGTATGGAGCATTTATGGATCTGGAGAAGGTATATGATAGAGTTGATAGAATGCTCTGTGGAAGGTATTAAGAATATATGGTGTGGGAGGCAAGTTGTTAGAAGCAGTGAAAAGTTTTTATTGAGGACGTAAGGCATGTGTATGTGTAGGAAGAGAGGAAAGTGATTGGTTCTCATTGAGTGTTGGTTTGCGGCAGGGGTGCATGATGTCTTCATGGTCGTTAAATTTGTAAATGGATGGAGTTGTTAGGTAGGTGAATGCAAGAGTTTTGGAAAGGGGCAAGAATGCAGTCTGTTGTGGATGAGAGAGCTTGGGAAGTGAGTCAGTTGTTGTTCACTGATGATACAGTGATGGTGGCTGATTTGGGTGAGAAACTGCAGAAGCTGGTGACTGAGTTTGGTAAAGTGTGTGAAAGAAGAAAGGTGAGAGTAAATGTGAATAAGAGCAAGGTTATTAGGTACAGTAGGGTTGAGGGTAAGTTTGAATGAGAAAAAGTGGAAGAAGTGAAGTGTTTTAGAGATCTGGGAGTGGATCTGGCAGCGGATGGAACCATGGAAGCGGAAGTAAATCGTAAGGTGGGGTAAGGGCGAAAGTTCTGGGAGCGTTGAAAAATGTGTGGAAGTCGAGAACGTTATCTTTGAAACCAAAAATGGGTATGTTTGAAGGAATAGTGGTTCCAACAATGTTATATGGTTGCGAGGCGTGGGCTATAGATAGAGTTGTGCGGAGGAGGGTGGATGTGCTGGAAATGTGATGTTTGAGGACAGTATTTAGTGTGAGGTGGTTTGATCGAGTAAGCAATGAAAGGGTAAGAGAGATGTGTGGTAGTAAAAAGTGTGTGGTTGAGAGAGCAGCAGGAGGGTGAAACGCGGGCAAGGAATAGAGTGAATTGGATCGATGTGGTATAGCGGGGGTCGACGTGCTGTCATTGGATTGAATCAAGGCATGTGAAGTGCCTGGGGTAAACAATGGGAAGTTCTGTGGGGCCTGGATGTGGGAAGGAAGCTGTGGTTTCGGGCATTATTGCATGACAGCTAGAGACAGTGTGAACGAATGTGGCCTTTGTTGTCTTTTCCTAGCGGTGCCTTGTGCACATGCGGGTGAGGGTGTTTTTATTTAATGTGTGGCTGGGTGTCGATAGGAATAAATAAGGGCAGACAGTATGAATTATATACATGTGTATATATGTATATGTCTTTGTCTTTCTTTTCTTTCATACTATTCGCCATTTCCCGCATTAGCGAGGTAGCGTTAAGAACAGAGGACTAGCCTTTGAGGGAATATCCTCACTTGGCCCCCTTCTCTGTTCCTTCTTTTGGGAAAAGAAAAAAAAAAGATGAGAGGGGAGGATATCCACCCCCCCCCGCTTCCTTCCCTTTTAGTCACCTTTTACGACATGCAGGGAATACGTGGGAAGTATTCTTTCTCCCCATCCCCAGGGAGGATATATATATATATATATATATATATATATATATATATATTTTATTTATTTTGCTTTATCGCTGTCTCCCGCGTTAGTGAGGTAGCGCAAGGAAACAGACGAAAAAATGGCCCAACCCGCCCACATACACATGTATATACATACATGTCCACACACGCACAATATACATACCTATACATCTCAATGTACACATATATATGTACATAATTCATACTGTCTGCCTTTATTTGTTCCCATCGCCACATCGCCACACATGGAATAACAACCCCCTCCCTCCTCATGTGTGCGAGGTAGCACTAGGAAAAACACCAAAGGACCCATTTGTTCACACTCACTCTCTAGCTGTCATGTAATAATGCACCGAAACCACAGCTCCCTTTCCACATCCAGGCCCCACACACTTTGCATGGTTTACCCCAGACGCTTCACATGCCCTGGTTCAATCCATTGACAGCACGACGACCCCGGTATACCATATCGTTCCAATTCACTCTATTCCTTGCACGCCTTTCACCCTCCTGCATGTTCAGGCCCCGATCACTCAAAATCTTTTTCACTCCATCTTTCCACCTCCAGTTTGGTCTCCCACTCCTCCTCGTTCCCTCCACCTCTGACACATATATCCTCTTGGTCAATCTTTCCCCACTCATTCTCTCCATGTGACCAAACCATTTCAAAACACCCTCTTCTGCTCTGTCAACCACACTCTTTTTATTTCCACACATCTCTCTCACCCTTACATTACTTACTTGATCAAACCACCTCACACCACATATTGTCCTCAAACATCTCATTTCCAGCACATCCACCCTCCTGCGCACAACTCTATCCATAGCCCACGCCTCGCAACCATACAACATTGTTGGAACCACTATTCCTTCAAACATACCTATTTTTGCTTTCCGAGATAATGTTCTCGACTTCCAAACATTCTTCAAGGCTCCCAGAATTTTCGCCCCCTTCCCCACCCTATGATTCACTTCCACTTCCATGGTTCCATTCGCTGCCAGATCCACTCCCAGATATCTAAAACACTTCACTTCCTCCAGCTTTTCTCCATTCAAACTTACCTCCCAATTGACTTGACCCTCAACCCTACTGTACCTAATAACCTTGCTCTTATTCATATTTACTCTTAACTTTCTTCTTTCACACGCTTTACCAAACTCAGTCACCAGCTTCTGCAGTTTCTTACATGAATCAGCCACCAGCGCTGTATCATCAGCGAACAACAACTGATTCACTTCCCAAGGTCTCTCATCCACAACAGACTGCATACTTGCCCCTCTTTCCAAAACTCTTGCATTCACCTCCCTAACAACCCCATCCATAAACAAATTAAGCAACCATGGAGACATCACACACCCCTGCCGCAAACCTACATTCACTAAGAACCAATCACTTTCCTCTCTTCCTACACGTACACATGCCTTACATCCTCGATAAAAACTTTTCACTGCTTCTAACAACTTGCCTCCCACACCATTTATTCTTAATACCTTCCACAGAGCATCTCTATCAACTCTTATCATATGCCGTCTCCAGATCCATAAAACACCCTATATCTGCCACTCTATCATCAAACACATTCAACAAACCTTCAAAATACTCACTCCATCTCCTTCTCACATCACCACTACTTGTTATCACCTCCCCATTTGCGCCCTTCACTGAAGTTCCCATTTGCTCCCTTGTCTTACACACTTTATTTACCTCCTTCCAGACCATCTTTTTATTCTCCCTAAAATTTAATGATATGAGAGGCAAGTGTTTTGGGAGCAGCTGAATGAGTGTGTTAGTGGTTTTGATGCACGAGACCGGGTTATAGTGATGGGTGATTTGAATGCAAAGGTGAGTAATGTGGCAGTTGAGGGAATAATTGGTATACATGGGGTGTTCAGTGTTGTAAATGGAAATGGTGAAGAGCTTGTAGATTTATGTGCTGAAAAAGGACTGATGATTGGGAATACCTGGTTTAAAAAGCGAGATATACATAAGTATACTTATGTAAGTAGGAGAGATGGCCAGAGAGCGTTATTGGATTACGTGTTAATTGACAGGCGAGCGAAAGAGAGACTTTTGGATGTTAATGTGCTGAGAGGTGCAACTGGAGGGATGTCTGATCATTATCTTGTGGAGGCTAAGGTGAAGATTTGTATGGGTTTTCAGAAAAGAAGAGTGAATGTTGGGGTGAAGAGGGTGGTGAGAGTAAGTGAGCTTGGGAAGGAGACTTGTGTGAGGAAGTACCAGGAGAGACTGAGTACAGAATGGAAAAAGGTGAGAACAGTGGAAGTAAGGGGAGTGGGGGAGGAATGGGATGTATTTTGGGAATCAGTGATGGATTGCGCAAAAGATGCTTGTGGCATGAGAAGAGTGGGAGGTGGGTTGATTAGAAAGGGTAGTGAGTGGTGGGATGAAGAAGTAAGAGTATTAGTGAAAGAGAAGAGAGAGGCATTTGAACGATTTTTGCAGGGAAAAAATGCAGTTGAGTGGGAGATGTATAAAAGAAAGAGACAGGAGGTCAAGAGAAAGGTGCAAGAGGTGAAAAAAAGGGCAAATGAGAGTTGGGGTGAGAGAGTATCATTAAATTTTAGGGAGAATAAAAAGATGTTCTGGAAGGAGGTAAATAAAGTGCGTAAGACAAGGGAGCAAATGGGAACTTCAGTGAAGGGCACAAATGGGGAGGTGATAACAAGTAGTGGTGATGTGAGAAGGAGATGGAGTGAGTATTTTGAAGGTTTGTTGAATGTGTTTGATGATAGAGTGGCAGATATAGGGTGTTTTGGTCGAGGTGGTGTGCAAAGTGAGAGGGTTAGGGAAAATGATTTGGTAAACAGAGAAGAGGTAGTAAAAGCTTTGCAGAAGATGAAAGCCGGCAAGGCAGCAGGTTTGGATGGTATTGCAGTGGAATTTATTAAAAAAGGGGGTGACTGTATTGTTGACTGGTTGGTAAGGTTATTTAATGTATGTATGACTCATGGTGAGGTGCCTGAGGATTGGCGGAATGCGTGCATAGTGCCATTGTACAAAGGCAAAGGGGATAAGAGTGAGTGCTCAAATTACAGAGGTATAAGTTTGTTGAGTATTCCTGGTAAATTATGTGGGAGGATATTGATTGAGATGGTGATGGCATATACAGAGCATCAGATTGGGGAAGAGCAGTGTGGTTTCAGAAGTGGTAGAGGATGTGTGGATCAGGTGTTTGCTTTGAAGAATGTATGTGAGAAATACTTAGAAAAGCAAATGGATTTGTATGTAGCATTTATGGATCTGGAGAAGGCATATGATAGAGTTGATAGAGATGCTCTGTGGAAGGTATTAAGAATATATGGTGTGGGAGGCAAGTTGTTAGAAGCAGTGAAAAGTTTTTATCGAGGATGTAAGGCATGTGTACGTGTAGGAAGACAGGAAATTGATTGGTTCTCAGTGAATGTAGGTTTGCGGCAGGGGTGTGTGATGTCTCCATGGTTGTTTAATTTGTTTATGGATGGGGTTGTTAGGGAAGTGAATGCAAGAGTTTTGGAAAGAGGGGCAAGTATGAAGTCTGTTGGGGATGAAAGAGCTTGGGAAGTGAGTCAGTTGTTGTTCGCTGATGATACAGCGCTGGTGGCAGATTCATGTGAGAAACTGCAGAAGCTGGTGACTGAGTTTGGTAAAGTGTGTGAAAGAAGAAAGTTAAGAGTAAATGTGAATAAGAGCAAAGTTATTAGGTACAGTAGGGTTGAGGGTCAAGTCAATTGGGAGGTGAGTTTGAATGGAGAAAAACTGGAGGAAGTGAAGTGTTTTAGATATCTGGGAGTGGATCTGGCAGCGGATGGAACCATGGAAGCGGAAGTGGATCATAGGGTGGGGGAGGGGGCGAAAATTCTGGGAGCCTTGAAGAATGTGTGGAAGTCAAGAACATTATCTCGGAAAGCAAAAATGAGTATGTTCGAAGGAATAGTGGTTCCAACAATGTTGTATGGTTGCGAGGCGTGGGCTATGGATAGAGTTGTGCGCAGGAGGATGGATGTGCTGGAAATGAGATGTTTGAGGACAGTGTGTGGTGTGAGGTGGTTTGATCGAGTAAGTAACGTAAGGGTAAGAGAGATGTGTGGAAATAAAAAGAGCGTGGTTGAGAGAGCAGAAGAGGGTGTTTTGAAATGGTTCGGGCACATGGAGAGAATGAGTGAGGAAAGATTGACCAAGAGGATATATGTGTCGGAGGTGGAGGGAACGAGGAGAAGAGGGAGACCAAATTGGAGGTGGAAAGATGGAGTGAAAAAGATTTTGTGTGATCGGGGCCTGAGCATGCAGGAGGGTGAAAGGAGGGCAAGGAATAGAGTGAATTGGAGCGATGTGGTATACCGGGGTTGACGTGCTGTCAGTGGATTGAATCAAGGCATGTGAAGTGTCTGGGGTAAACCATGGAAAGCTGTGTAGGTATGTATATTTGCGTGTGTGGACGTATGTATATACATGTGTATGGGGGTGGGTTGGGCCATTTCTTTCGTCTGTTTCCTTGCGCTACCTCGCAAACGCGGGAGACAGCAACAAAGCAAAAAAAAAAAAAAAAAAAATATATGGGAAACAGAAGAAGGAGTCACTCGGGGAGTGCTGATGCTCCTCGAAGGCTCAGACTGGGATGTCTATATGTGTGTGGATGTAACCAAGATGTGAAAAAAGGAGAGAAAGGTAGTATGTTTGAGGAAAGGAACCTGGATGTTTTGGCTGTGAGTGAAACGAAGCTCAAGGGTAAAGGGGAAGAGTGGTTTGGGAATGTCTTGGGAGTAAAGTCAGGGGTTAGTGAGAGGACAAGAGCAAGGGAAGAAGTAGCAGTTCTCCTGAAACAGGAGTTGTGGGAGTATGTGATAGAATGTAAGAAAGTAAATTCTCGATTAATATGGGTAAAACTGAAAGTTGATGGAGAGAGATGGGTGATTATTGGTGCATATGCACCTGGGCATGAGAAGAGGGATTATGAGAGGCAAGTGTTTTTGGAGCAGCTGAATGAGCGTGTTGGTGGTTTTGATGCACGAGACCGGGTTATAGTGATGGGTGATTTGAATGCAAAGGTGAGTAATGTTGCAGTTGTTGAGGGAATAATTGGTATGCATGGGGTGTTCAGTGTTGTAAATGGAAATGGTGAAGAGCTTGTAGATTTATGTGCTGAAAAAGGACTGGTGATTGGGAATACCTGGTTTAAAAAGCGAGATATACATAAGTATACGTATGTAAGTAGGAGAGATGGCCAGAGAGCGTTATTGGATTACGTGTTAATTGACAGGCACGCGAAAGAGAGACTTTTGGATGTTAATGTGCTGAGAGGTGCAACTGGAGGGATGTCTGATCATTATCTTGTGGAGGCTAGGGTGAAGATTTGTATGGGTTTTCGGAAAAGAAGAGTGAATGTTGGGGTGAAGAGGGTGGTGAGAGTAAGTGAACTTGGGAAGGAGACTTGTGTGAGGAAGTACCAGGAGAGACTGAGTACAGAATGGAAAAAGGTGAGAACAATGGAAGTAAGGGGAGTGGGGGAGGAATGGGATGTATTTAGGGAATCAGTGATGGAGTGCGCAAAAGATGCTTGTGGCATGAGAAGAGTGGGAGGTGGGTTGATTAGAAAGGGTAGTGAGTGGTGGGATGAAGAAATAAGATTATTAGTGAAAGAGAAGAGAGAGGCATTTGAACGATTTTTGCAGGGAAAAAATGCATTTGAGTGGGAGATGTATAAAAGAAAGAGACAGGAGGTCAAGAGAAAGGTGCAAGAGGTGAAAAAGAGGGGAAATGAGAGTTGGGGTGAGAGAGTATCATTAAATTTTCGGGAGAATAAAAAGATGTTCTGGAAGGAGGTAAATAAAGTGCGTAAGACAAGGGAGCAAATGGGAACTTCAGTGAAGGGCTCAAATGGGGAGGTGATAACAAGTAGTGGTGATGAGGAGATGGAGTGAGTATTTTGAAGGTTTGTTGAATGTGTTTGATGATAGAGGGGCAGATATAGGGTGTTTTGGTCGAGGTGGTGTGCAAAGTGAGAGGGTTAGGGAAAATGATTTGGTAAACAGAGAAGAGGTAGTAAAAGCTTTGCAGAAGATGAAAGCCGGCAAGGCAGCAGGTTTGGATGGTATTGCAGTTGAATTTATTAAAAAAGGGGGTGACTGTATTATTGAGTGGTTGGTAAGGTTATTTAATGTATGTATGACTCATGGTGAGGTGCCTGAGGATTGGCGGAATGCGTGCATAGTGCCATTGTACAAAGGCAAAGGTGATAAGAGTGAGTGCTCAAATTACAGAGGTATAAGTTTCTTGAGTATTCCTGGTAAATTATATGGGAGGGTATTGATTGAGAGGGTGAAGGCATGTACAGAGCATCAGATTGGGGAAGAGCAGTGTGGTTTCAGAAGTGGTAGAGGAGGTGTGGATGAGGTGTTTGCTTTGAAGAATGTATGTGAGAAATACTTAGAAAAGCAAATGGATTTGTATGTAGCATTTATGGATCTGGAGAGGGCATATGATAGAGTTGATAGAGATGCTCTGTGGAAGGTATTAAGAATATATGGTGTGGGAGGCAAGTTGTTAGAAGCAGTGAAAAGTTTTTATCGAGGATGTAAGGCATGTGTACATGTAGGAAGAGAGGAAAGTGATTGGTTCTCAGTGAATGTAGGTTTGCGGCAGGGGTGTGTGATGTCTCCATGGTTGTTTAATTTGTTTATGGATGGGGTTGTTAGGGAGGTGAATGCAAGAGTTTGGAAAGAGGGGCAAGTATGAAGTCTGTTGTGGATGAGAGAGCTTGGGAAGTGAGTCAGTTGTTGTTCGCTGATGATACAGCGCTGGTGGCTGATTCATGTGAGAAACTGCAGAAGCTGGTGACTGAGTTTGGTAAAGTGTGTGAAAGAAGAAAAGAAGTAAATGTGAATAAGAGCAAGGTTATTAAGTACAGTAGGGTTGAGGGTCAAGTCAATTGGGAGGTAAGTTTGGATGGAGAAAAACTGGAGGAAGGAAGTGTTTTAGATATCTGGGAGTGGATCTGGCAGCGGATGGAACCATGGAAGCGGAAGTGGATCATAGGGTGGGGGAGGGGGCGAAAATCCTGGGAGCCTTGAAGAATGTGTGGAAGTCGAGAACATTATCTCGGAAAGCAAAAATGGGTATGTTTGAAGGAATAGTGTCTCCAACAATGTTGTATGATTGCTAGGCGTGGGCTATGGATAGAGTTGTGCGCAGGAGGATGGATGTGCTGGAAATGAGATGTTTGAGGACAATGTGTCGTGTGAGGTGGTTTGATCGAGTAAGTAACGTAAGGGTAAGAGAGATGTGTGGAAATAAAAAGAGTGTGGTTGAGAGAGCAGAAGAGGGTGTTTTGAAATGGTTTGGGCACATGGAGAGAATGAGTGAGGAAAGATTGACCAAGAGGATATATGTGTCGGAGGTGGAGGGAACGAGGAGAAGTGGGAGACCAAATTGGAGGTGGAAAGATGGAGTGAAAAAGATTTTATGTAATCGGGGCCTGAATATGCAGGAGGGTGAAAGGAGGGCAAGGAATAGAGTGAACTGGATCGATATGGTATACCGTGGTTGACGTGCTGTCAGTGGATTGAATCAGGGCATGTGAAGCGTCTGGGTGTAAATCATGGAAAGGTATGTAGGTATGTATATTTGCGTGTGTGGACGTTTATGTATATACATGTGTATGGGGGTTGGTTGGGCCATTTCTTTCGTCTGTTTCCTTGCGCTACCTCGCAAACGCGGGAGACAGCGACGAAGCAAAAAAAAAAAAAAAAAAAGTTATATATTTTTTTGCTTTGTCACTGTCTCCCGCGTTTGCGAGGTAGCGCAAGGAGACAGACAAAAGAAATGGCCCAACCCAACCCCATACACATGTATATACATACATGTCCACACACGCAAATATACATACCCATACATCTCAATGTACACATATATATACACACAGACACATACATATATACACATGCACACAATTCACACTGTCTGCCATTATTCATTCCCATCGCCACCTCGCCACACATGGAATAACATCAATCTCCCCCTTCATGTGTGCGAGGTAGCGCTAGGAATAGACAACAAAGGCCCCATTCGTTCACACTCAGTCTCTAGCTGTCATGCAATAATGCCCGACACCACAGCTCCCTTTCCACATCCAGGCCCCACAGAACTTTCCATTGTTTACCCCTGATTTTTTACATTTTACCCCTGATTTTTTACCTTCTTTACATGTTTACATGCCCTTATTCAATCCATTGACAGCACGTCGACCCCAGTATACCACATCGATCCAATTCACTCTATTCCTTGCCCGCCTTTCACCCTCCTGCATGTTCACCCTATGTCTTTGTGTGTATATATATGTATATGTTGAGATGTATAGGCATGTATATGTGCGTGTGTGGATATGTATGTATATACGTGTATGTGGGTGGGTTGGGCCATTTTTTCGTCTGTTTCCTTGCGCTACTTTGCTAATGTGGGAGACAGTTACAAAGTATAATGAATATAAAATGATATGTTGAAATGTATAGTTATGTATATTTGCGTGTGTGGGCGTTTATGTATATACATATGTATGTGTGTGGGTTGGGCCATTCTTCCGTCTGTTTCCTTGCGCTACCTCGCTAATTCAGGAGACAGCGACTAAGTATAATGAAGTTAATAATATCAAAATTGTTATCATTTGCAGGTTAACTTCTGTTTAACTACCGTATGATCAGACAAACTAACCTCACATATTGCACATAATGCTTGCGACTTTTATTTTTTCTAAACAGAAATAGATCAGTGATGCATATTTGTATCTTGTTTGTGCTGTGTATGTTCATTGGGTATTTATGAACCTATACAAATTCTCTCTCTGCAGTTCATATACCTGCTGTTGTGCAGTCTACAGATTCCTTCTCCTTTGTCATTTACATTTGGGTTGTGCCTTTTCTGTTCCTTACCCATCCATTCAAATCATCTATTACTCCCATGTATCTACATCTATATTGTTCTTTCAGGTCCTCTCACGAGGGTATCTTTAAACTCTTGAGCAGGTCATTAAACAGTGCAACTGCAGTTATTAATAGACATTTAAAACCTCTCATTTGCACATTGCAACAAATACTCTTGCAGTGATATATGTGCAGACAAACATTTTTTGAAACCCATGCTTCATCTACAGTGCCCTGCCTTTTGCATAATTGTATGTACCACTCTGTTTTAGTCAAATTTCCTTCTTCACAATTTCGTCTCAGTCTCAGCAGGGCTCCTTTTTGCTTTTTGAAAGTGTTTATAACTTCTGTTAGCTGTTAGCTTTCATATATTTCTCACCCGTTCCAGTCACTCATATGAACCTACATCTTTCATTGGAAGCAGTTTGAGGCATTTCAAGGCCATCTGTATGTTTTGTTGGGGAATATTTTCAGAACTGGGGCCCCCCAGCCCCAACATCGCTGCCTTGCAAAAAGGGTAGGGACACAAAACTCCTGGATAGACTGCTATCCTTCTGTGAAAGGAGATTTACTCTTAAGAAAGCAGTGTGAGTTTTTCTGTTATGAAATATGTTACCACATATCTGCTGTCTCAAATATTACTTACTTTCAAGTATTTTTCAAGTATTCAGCAGTCTTTTTCAGAATTCTGTGTTTGCTTTTTTGGAATATGTTATTTTAGAAAAAAATTGGATACTGCAGACCTGCCTGTTCTGCTGTAGGGAGGTAAACTAGTTCAGGAATAATGTAGATTATGTGAATTAGTAAAGATCAATAGGTTTTCTAGGGAGCAGGGCTACTCTGCCACATATTAACCTATAGGGTTAGGTCTTGGAACCCCAGTGGTTCACAATTAATTCCCGCATGGTGTAGGTCAAATACACATAAACATACCCCTTTTGTGGGTATTGATTTTAGAGTAATAAGATGCTCTTTCCTGACAATGAAGGTTTGCAGAGAATGGGGATACCTTATTGTTTAAAGCAGACTTGCTATTGTGCCAATCAAATTTTAATTTTTCTCCCCCATTCCTGGAGATAGGGGAGAAAGAATACTTCCCATGCATTCCTCACGTGTCCTAGAAGGCAACTAAAGGGTATGGGAGTGGTGGGCTAGAAACCCTCTCCTCCTTGTATTTTAACTTTCTAAAAGGGGAAGTTTCAGAAGTGGTAGAGGATGTGTGGATCAGGTGTTTGCTTTGAAGAATGTATGTGAGAAATACTTAGAAAAGCAAATGGATTTGTATGTAGCATTTATGGATCTGGAGAAGGCATATGATAGAGTTGATAGAGATGCTCTGTGGAAGGTATTAAGAATATATGGTGTGGGAGGCAAGTTGTTAGAAGCAGTGAAAAGTTTTTATCGAGGATGTAAGGCATGTGTACGTGTAGGAAGAGAGGAAAGTGATTGGTTCTCAGTGAATGTAGGTTTGCGGCAGGGGTGTGTGATGTCTCCATGGTTGTTTAATTTGTTTATGGATGGGGTTGTTAGGGAGGTAAATGCAAGAGTCCTGGAAAGAGGGGCAAGTATGAAGTCTGTTGGGGATGAGAGAGCTTGGGAAGTGAGTCAGTTGTTGTTCGCTGATGATACAGCGCTGGTGGCTGATTCATGTGAGAAACTGCAGAAGCTGGTGACTGAGTTTGGTAAAGTGTGTGGAAGAAGAAAGTTAAGAGTAAATGTGAATAAGAGCAAGGTTATTAGGTACAGTAGGGTTGAGGGTCAAGTCAATTGGGAGGTGAGTTTGAATGGAGAAAAACTGGAGGAAGTGAAGTGTTTTAGATATCTGGGAGTGGATCTGTCAGCGGATGGAACCATGGAAGCGGAAGTGGATCATAGGGTGGGGGAGGGGGCGAAAATTTTGGGAGCCTTGAAAAATGTGTGGAAGTCGAGAACATTATCTCGGAAAGCAAAAATGGGTATGTTTGAAGGAATAGTGGTTCCAACAATGTTGTATGGTTGCGAGGCATGGGCTATGGATAGAGTTGTGCGCAGGAGGATGGATGTGCTGGAAATGAGATGTTTGAGGACAATGTGTGGTGTGAGGTGGTTTGATCGAGTAAGTAACGTAAGGGTAAGAGAGATGTGTGGAAATAAAAAGAGCGTGGTTGAGAGAGCAGAAGAGGGTGTTTTGAAATGGTTTGGGCACATGGAGAGAATGAGTGAGGAAAGATTGACCAAGAGGATATATGTGTCGGAGGTGGAGGGAACGAGGAGAAGAGGGAGACCAAATTGGAGGTGGAAAGATGGAGTGAAAAAGATTTTGTGTGATCGGGGCCTGAACATGCAGGAGGGTGAAAGGAGGGCAAGGAATAGAGTGAATTGGAGCGATGTGGTATACAGGGTTTGACGTGCTGTCAGTGGATTGAATCAAGGCATGTGAAGCGTCTGGGGTAAACCATGGAAAGCTGTGTAGGTATGTATATTTGCGTGTGTGGACGTGTGTATGTACATGTGTATGGGGGGGGGGGTTGGGCCATTTCTTTCGTCTGTTTCCTTGCGCTACCTCGCAAACGCGGGAGACAGCGACAAAGTATAAAAAAAAAAAAAAAAAAAAGGGGAAACAGAAGAGGTCATGCGGGAAGTGCTCATCCTCCTCGAAGGCTCAGATTGGGGTGTCTAAATGAGTGTGGATGTAACTAAGATGAGAAAAAAGGAGAGATAGGTGGTATGTTTGAGGAAAGGAATCTGAATGTTTTGGCTGTGAGTGAAACAAAGCTCAAGTGTAAAGGGTAAGAGTGGTTTGGGAATGTTTTGGGAGTAAAGTCAGTGGTTGGTGAGAGGACAAGAGCAAGGGAAAGAGTAGCAATACTCCTGAAACAGGAGTTGTGGGAGTATGTGATATAGTGTCAGAAAGTAAACTCTAGATTGATATGGGTAAAACTGAAAGTGGATGGAGAGAGATGGGTGATTATTGGTGCCTATGCACCTGGGCATGAGAAGAAAGATCATGAGAGGCAAGTGTTTTAGCAGCAGCTGAGTGAATGTGTTAGTAGTTTTGATGCACGAGACCAGGTTATAGTGATGGGTGATTTGAATGCAAAGGTGAGTAATGTGGCAGTTGAGAGAATAATTGGTGTACATGGGATGTTTAGTGATGTAAATGGAAATGATGAAGAGCTTGTAGATTTGTGTGCTGAAAAAGGACTGGTGAATGGGAATACCTGGTATAAAAAGAGAGATATACATAAGTATACATATGTAAGTAGGAGAGATGGCCAGAGAGCAGTATTGGATTACGTGTTCATTGATAGGCGCGTGAAAGAGAGACTTTTGGATGTTAATGTGCTGAGAGGGCAACTGGAGGGATGCCTGATCATTGTCTTGTGGAGGCAAGGTGAAGATTTGTAGAGGTTTTCTGAAAAGAAGAGAGAGTGTTGGGGTGAAGAGAGTGGTGAGAGTAAGTAAGCTTGGGAAGGAGACTTGTGTGAGGAAGTACCTAGGGAGACAGTTCTGAATGGAAAAAGGTGAGAGCAAAAGATGTAAGGGGAGTGGAGGAGGCTTGCGCAAAAGATGCTTGTGGCATGAGAAGCGTGGGAGGTGGGCAGATTAGAAAGGGTAGTGAGTGGTGGGATGAAGAAGTAAGATTATTAGTGAAAGAGAAGAGAGAAGCATTTGGATGAGTTTTGCAGGGAAATAGTGCAAATGACTAGGAGATTTATAAAAGAATGAGGCAGGAGGTTAAGAGGAAGGTGTGATGTATAAAAGAATGAGGCAGGAGGTTAAGAGAAAGGTGTAAGAGGTGAAAGAGAGGGTAATTGAGAGTTGGGGTTAAAGAGAGTATCATTAAATTTTAGGGAGAATGAAAAGATGTTTTGGAAGGAGATAAATAAAGTGCGTAAGACAAGAGAACAAATGGGAACATCGGTGAAGGGGGCTAATGAGGAGGTAATAACAGGTAGTGGTGATGTGAGGAGATGGAGTGAGTATTTTAAAGGTTTGTTGAATGTGTTATATGATAGAGTGGCAGATATTGGGTGTTTTGGTTGAGGTGGTGTGCAAAGTGAGAGGGTTAGGGAGAAAGATTTTGGTGAACAGAGAAGAGGTAGTAAAAGCTTTGCAGAAGATGAAAGCCAGCAAGGCAGCGGGATTGGATGGTATTGCAGTGGAATTTATTCAAAAAGGGGGTGACTGTTGTTGACTGGTTGGTAAAGATATGTAATGTACGTATGACTCATGGTGAGGTGCCTGAGGATTTGCGGAATGCATGCATAGTGCCATTTTACAAAGGCAAAGATTGCAGTTGATTGCTTAAATTACAGAGGTACAAGTTTGTTGAGTATTCCTGGGAAATTATATGGGAAGGTATTGATTGAGAGGGCGAAAGCATGTACAGATCATCAGATTGGGGAAGAGCAGTGTGGTTTCAGAAGTGGTAGAGGATGTGTGGATCAGGTTTTTGCTTTGAAGAATGTATGTGAGAAATACTTAGAAAAGCAAATGGATGTGTATGTAGCATTTATTGATCTGGAGAAGGCGTATGATAGAGTTGATAGAGATGCTCTGTGGAAGGTATTAAGAATGTATGGTATGGGAGGAAAGTTGCTAGAAGCAGTGAAAAGTTTTTATCGAGGAAGTAAGGCATGTGTATGAGTAGGAAGAGAGGAAAGTGATTGGCTCTCAGTGAATGTTGGTTTGTGGCAGTGGTGCGTGATGTCTCCATGGTTGTCTGATTTGTTTATGAATGGGGTTCTTAGTTGCTAAGGAGGTGAATTAACAGTTTTGGAGAGAGGTGCAAGTATGCAGTCTGTTGTGGAAGGGCTTGGGTAGTGAGTCAGTTGTTGTTCGCAGATGATACAGCGTTGGTGGCTGATTCAGATGAGAAACTGCAGAAACTGGTGACTGAGTTTGGTAAAGTGTGTAAAAGAAGAAAACTGAGAATAAATGTGAATAAGAGCATTTTCATTTCAAGCTAGAAGTTTCAGTTTTCTAAATTGTTTCTTACATTTTTCATATGTATATATATGTATGTGTGTGTGTGTGTGTATATGTGCATGTGTGTGTGTATGTGTGTGTATGTGTATATATATATATGTATATTATCCCTGGGGATAGGGGTGAAAGAATACTTCCCACGCATTCCTCGCGTGTCGTAGAAAGCGACTAGAGGGGACGGGAGCGGGGGGCCAGAAATCCTCCCCTCCTTGTATTTTTTAACTTTCTAAAATGGGAAACAGAAGAAGGAGTCACGCGGGGAGTGCTCATACTCCTCGAAGGCTCAGATTCGGGTGCCTAAATGTGTGTGGATGTAACCAAGATGTGAAAAAAGGAGAGATAGGTAGTATGTTTGAGGAAAGGAACCTGGATGTTTTGGCTCTGAGTGAAACGAAGCTCAAGGGTGAAGGGGAAGAGTGGTATGGGAATGTCTTGGGAGTAAAGTCAGGGGTAGCAGTACTCCTGAAACAGGAGTTGTGGGAGTACGTGATAGAATGTAAGAAAGTAAATTCTCGATTAATATGGGTAAAACTGAAAGTTGATGGAGAGAGATGGGTGATTATTGGTGCATATGCACCTGGGCATGAGAAGAAAGATCATGAGAGGCAAGTGTTTTGGGAGCAGCTGAATGAGTGTGTTAGTGTGTTTGATGCACGAGACCGGGTTATAGTGATGGGTGATTTGAATGCAAAGGTGAGTAATGTGGCAGTTGAGGGAATAATTGGTATACATGGGGTGTTCAGTGTTGTAAATGGAAATGGTGAAGAGCTTGTAGATTTATGGGCTGAAAAAGGACTGATGATTGGGAATACCTGGTTTAAAAAGCGAGATATACATAAGTATACTTATGTAAGTAGGAGAGATGGCCAGAGAGCGTTATTGGATTACGTGTTAATTGACAGGCGCGCGAAAGAGAGACTTTTGGATGTTAATGTGCTGAGAGGTGCAACTGGAGGGATGTCTGATCATTATCTTGTGGAGGCTAAGGTGAAGATTTGTATGGGTTTTCAGAAAAAAAGAGTGAATGTTGGGGTGAAGAGGGTGGTGAGAGTAAGTGAACTTGGGAAGGAGACTTGTGTGAGGAAGTACCAGGAGAGACTGAGTACAGAATGGAAAAAGGTGAGAACAATGGAAGTAAGGGGAGTGGGGGAGGAATGGGATGTATTTAGGGAATCAGTGATGGAGTGCGCAAAAGATGCTTGTGGCATGAGAAGAGTGGGAGGTGGGTTGATTAGAAAGGGTAGTGAGTGGTGGGATGAAGAAGTAAGAGTATTAGTGAAAGAGAAGAGAGAGGCATTTGGACGATTTTTGCTGGGAAAAAATGCAGTTGAGTGGGAGACGTATAAAAGAAAGAGACAGGAGGTCAAGAGAAAGGTGCAAGAGGTGAAAAAAAGGGCAAATGAGAGTTGGGGTGAGAGAGTATCATTAAATTTTAGGGAGAATAAAAAGATGTTCTGGAAGGAGGTAAATAAAGTGCGTAAGACAAGTGAGCAAATGGGAACTTCAGTGAAGGGCGCAAATGGGGAGGTGATAACAAGTAGTGGTGATGTGAGAAGGAGATGGAGTGAGTATTTTGAAGGTTTGTTGAATGTGTTTGATGATAGAGTGGCAGATATAGGGTGTTTTGGTCGAGGTGGTGTGCAAAGTGAGAGGGTTAGGGAAAATGATTTGGTAAACAGAGAAGAGGTAGTAAAAGCTTTGCTGAAGATGAAAGCCGGCAAGGCAGCAGGTTTGGATGGTATTGCAGTGGAATTTATTAAAAAAGGGGGTGACTGTATTGTTGACTGGTTGGTAAGGTTATTTAATGTATGTATGACTCACGGTGAGGTGCCTGAGGATTGGCGGAATGCGTGCATAGTGCCATTGTACAAAGGCAAAGGGGATAAGAGTGAGTGCTCAAATTACAGAGGTATAAGTTTGTTGAGTATTCCTGGTAAATTATATGGGAGGGTATTGATTGAGAGGGTGAAGGCATGTACAGAGCATCAGATTGGGGAAGAGCAGTGTGGTTTCAGGAGTGGTAGAGGATGTGTGGATCAGGTGTTTGCTTTGAAGAATGTATGTGAGAAATACTTAGAAAAGCAAATGGATTTGTATGTAGCATTTATGGATCTGGAGAAGGCATATGATAGAGTTGATAGAGATGCTCTGTGGAAGGTATTAAGAATATATGGTGTGGGAGGCAAGTTGTTAGAAGCAGTGAAAAGTTTTTATCGAGGATGTAAGGCATGTGTACGTGTAGGAAGAGAGGAAAGTGGTTGGTTCTCAGTGAATGTAGGTTTGTGGCAGGGGTGTGTGATGTCTCCATGGTTGTTTAATTTGTTTATGGATGGGGTTGTTAGGGAGGTGAATGCAAGAGTTTTGGAAAGAGGGGCAAGTATGAAGTCTGTTGGGGATGAGAGAGCTTGGGAAGTGAGTCAGTTGTTGTTCACTGATGATACAGCGCTGGTGGCTGATTCATGTGAGAAACTGCAGAAGCTGGTGACTGAGTTTGGTAAAGTGTGTGAAAGAAGAAAGTTAAGAGTAAATGTGAATAAGAACAAAGTTATTAGGTACAGTAGGGTTGAGGGTCAAGTCAATTGGGAGGTGAGTTTGAATGGAGAAAAACTGGAGGAAGTGAAGTGTTTTAGATATCTGGGAGTGGATCTGGCAGCGGATGGAACCATGGAAGCGGAAGTGGACCATAGGGTGGGGGAGGGGTTGAAAATTCTGGGAGCCTTGAAGAATGTGTGGAAGTCGAGAACATTATCTCGGAAAGCAAAAATGAGTATGTTTGAAGGAATAGTGGTTCCAACAATGTTGTATGGTTGCGAGGCGTTGGCTATGGATAGAGTTGTGCGCAGGAGGATGGATGTGCTGGAAATGAGATGTTTGAGGACAATGTGTGGTGTGAGGTGGTTTGATCGAGTAAGTAACGTAAGGGTAAGAGAGATGTGTGGAAATAAAAAGAGTGTGGTTGAGAGAGCAGAAGAGGGTGTTTTGAAATGGTTTGGGCACATGGAGAGAATGAGTGAGGAAAGATTGACCAAGAGGATATATATGTCGGAGGTGGAGGGAACGAGGAGAAGAGGGAGACCAAATTGGAGGTGGAAAGATGGAGTGAAAAAGATTTTGTGTGATCGGGGCCTGAACATGCAAGAGGGTGAAAGGAGGGCAAGGAATAGAGTGAATTGGAGCGATGTGGTATACGGGGTTGACGTGCTGTCAGTGGATTGAATCGGGGCATGTGAAGCGTCTGGGGTAAACCATGGAAAGTTGTGTAGGTATGTATATTTGCGTGTGTGGACGTATGTATATACATGTGTATGGGGGTGTGTTTTGCCATTTCTTTCGTCTGTTTCCTTGCGCTACCTCGCAAACGCGGGAGACAGCGACAAAGCAAAAAAAAAAAAAAAAAAGAGCAAGGTCATTAGGTACAGTAGGGTTGAGTGACAAGTCAATTGGGAGGTAAGTTTGGATGGAAAAAAGTGGAGGAATTGAAGTGTTTAAGTATCTGGGAGTGGATTTGGGTGCGGATGGAACCATGGAAGCGTTGAAAATGTGTGGAAGGGGAGAACATTATCTCGGAAAGCAAAAATGGGTATGTTTGAAGGAATAGTGGTTCCAACAATGTTATATGGTTGCGAGGTGTGGGCTATAGATAGAGTTGTGCAGTGGAAGGTGGATGTGTTGGAAATGAGATGTTTGAGGACAATATGTGGTGCGAGGTGGTTTGATTGAGTAAGTAATGAAAGGGTAAGAGAGAAATGTGGTAGTAAAAAGTGTGTGGTTGAGAGAGCAGAAAAGGGTGTTTTGAAATGGTTTTGTCACATGGAGAGAATGAGTGAGGAAAGACTGACAAAGAGGATCTATGTGTCGGAGGTGGAGGGAACGAGAAGTGGGGTACCAAATTGCAGGTGGAAGGATGGAGTGAAAAAGATTTTGAGTGATCGGGGCCTGAACACGCAGGAGGGTGAAAGGCGTGCAAGGAATAGAGTGAATTGCAATGATGTGGTATACCGGGGTTGACGTGCTGTCAATGGATTGAACCAGGGCATGTGAAGCGTCTGGGGTAAACCATGGAAAGTTCTGTGAGGCCTGGATGTGGAAAGGGAGCTGTTGTTTCGGTGCATTATTACATGACAGCTAGAGACTGAATGTGAACGAATGGGGCCTTTGTTGTCTTTTCCTAGCGCTACCTCGCACACATGAGGGGGGGAGGGGGTTGTTATTGCATGTGTGGCGAGGTGGCGATGGGAATAAATAAAGGCAGACTATGAATTATGTTATATATATGTATATGTCTGTGTGTGTATATATATATGTACATTGAGATGTATGAGTATGTATATTTGCGTGTGTGGACGTGTAAGTATATACATGTGTATGGTAGTGGGTTGGGCCATTTCTTTCGTCTGTTTCCTTGTGCTACCTCGCAAATGCGGGAGACAGCGACATAACAAAATAGATAAATAAATAAATATATATATATTGGGAGGTGAGTTTGAATGGAGAAAAACTGGAGGAAGTGAAGTGTTTTAGATATCTGGGAGTGGATCTGGCAGCGGATGAAACCATGGAAGCGGAAGTGGATCATAGGGTGGGGGAGGTGGCGAAAATTCTGGGAGTCTTGAAGAATGTGTGGAAGTCGAGAACATTATCTCGGAAAGCAAAAATGGGTATGTTTGAAGGAATAGTGGTTCCAACAATGTTGTATGGTTGCGAGGCGTGGGCTATGGATAGAGTTGTGCGCAGGAGGATGGATGTGCTGGAAATGAGATGTTTGAGGACAATGTGTGGTGTGAGGTGGTTTGATCGAGTAAGTAACGTAAGGGTAAGAGAGATGTGTGGAAATAAAAAGAGTGTGGTTGAGAGAGCAGAAGAGGGTGTTTTGAAATGGTTTGGGCAAATGGAGAGAATGAGTGAGGAAAGATTGACCAAGAGGATATATGTGTCGGAGGTGGAGGGAACGAGGAGAAGAGGGAGACCAAATTGGAGGTGGAAAGATGGAGTGAAAAAGATTTTGTGTGATCGGGGCCTGAACATGCAGGAGGGTGAAAGGAGGGCAAGGAATAGAGTGAATTGGAGCGATGTGGTATACCGGGGTTGACGTGCTGTCAGTGGATTGAATCAAGGCATGTGAAGCATCTGGGGTAAACCATGGAAAGCTGTGTAGGTATGTATATTTGCGTGTGTGGACGTATGTATATACATGTGTATGGGGGTGGGTTGGGCCATTTCTTTCGTCTGTTTCCTTGCGCTACCTCGCAAACGCGGGAGACAGCGACAAAGCAAAAAAAAAAAAATATATATATATATATATACATGTGTACGTGTAGGAAGAGAGGAAAGTGATTGGTTCTCAGTGAATGTAGGTTTGCGGCAGGGGTGTGTGATGTCTCCATGGTTGTTTAATTTGTTTATGGATGGGGTTGTTAGGGAGGTAAATGCAAGAGTTTTGGAAAGAGGGGCAAGTATGAAGTCTGTTGGGGATGAGAGAGCTTGGGAAGTGAGTCAGTTGTTGTTCGCTGATGATACAGTGCTGGTGGCTGATTCATGTGAGAAACTGCAGAAGCTGGTGACTGAGTTTGGAAAAGTGTGTGGAAGAAGAAAGTTAAGAGTAAATGTGAATAAGAGCAAGGTTATTAGGTACAGTAGGGTTGAGGGTCAAGTCAGTTGGGAGGTGAGTTTGAATGGAGAAAAACTGGAGGAAGTGAAGTGTTTTAGATATCTGGGAGTGGATCTGGCAGCGGATGGAACCATGGAAGCGGAAGTGGATCATAGGGTGGGGGAGGGGGCGAAAATCCTGGGGGCCTTGAAGAATGTGTGGAAGTCGAGAACATTATCTCGGAAAGCAAAAATGGGTATGTTTGAAGGAATAGTGGTTCCAACAATGTTGTATGGTTGCGAGGCGTGGGCTATGGATAGAGTTGTGCGCAGGAGGATGGATGTGCTGGAAATGAGATGCTTGAGGACAATGTGTGGTGTGAGGTGGTTTGATCGAGTGAGTAACGTAAGGGTAAGAGAGATGTGTGGAAATAAAAAGAGCGTGGTTGAGAGAGCAGAAGAGGGTGTTTTGAAGTGGTTTGGGCACATGGAGAGGATGAGTGAGGAAAGATTGACCAAGAGGATATATGTGTCGGAGGTGGAGGGAACAAGGAGAAGAGGGAGACCAAATTGGAGGTGGAAAGATGGAGTGAGAAAGATTTTGTGTGATCGGGGCCTGAACATGCAGGAGGGTGAAAGGAGGGCAAGGAATAGAGTGAATTGGAGCGATGTGGTATACCGGGGTTGACGTGCTGTCAGTGGATTGAAGCAGGGCATGTGAAGCGTCTGGGGTAAACCATGGAAAACTATGTAGGTATGTATATTTGCGTGTGTGGACGTATGTATATACATGTGTATGGGGGGGGGGTTGGGCCATTTCTTTCGTCTGTTTCCTTGCGCTACCTCGCAAACGCGGGAGACAGCGACAAAGTATAATAATAATAATAATAATAACATATATATATGGTGGATGTGCTGGAAATGAGATGTTTGAGGACAGTATGTGGTGTAAGGTGGTTTGATCGAGCAAGTAATGATAGGGCAAGAAAGATGTGTGGTAATAAAAAGAGTGTGGTTGAGGGAGCAGAAGAGGGTGTTTTGAAATGGTTTGGTCACATGGAGAGAATGAGTGAGGAAAGACTGACCGAGAGGATATATGTGTCAGAGGTGGAGGGAACGAGGAGAAGTGGGAGACCAAATTGGAGGTGGAAAGATGGAGTGAAAAAGATTTTGAGTGATCGGGGCCTGAACACGCAGGAGGGTGAAAGGCCTGCAAGGAATAGAGTGAATTGCAATGATGTGGTATACCGGGGTTGACGTGCTGTCAATGGATTGAACCAGGGCATGTGAAGCGTCTGGGGTAAACCATGGAAAGTTCTGTGAGGCCTGGATGTGGAAAGGGAGCTGTTGTTTCGGTGCATTATTACATGACAGCTAGAGACTGAATGTGAACGAATGGGGCCTTTGTTGTCTTTTCCTAGTGCTATCTCGCACACATGAGGGGGGGAGGGGGTTGTTATTGCATGTGTGGCGAGGTGGCGATGAATAAAGGCAGACTATGAATTATGTTATATATATATGTATATGTCTGTGTGTGTATATATATATGTACATTGAGATGTATGAGTATGTATATTTGCGTGTGTGGACGTGTAAGTATATACATGTGTATGGTAGTGGGTTGGGCCATTTCTTTCGTCTGTTTCCTTGTGCTACCTCGCAAATGCGGGAGACAGCGACATAGCAAAATAAATAAATAAATAAATATGTATATATTGGGAGGTGAGTTTGAATGGAGAAAAACTGGAGGAAGTGAAGTGTTTTAGATATCTGGGAGTGGATCTGGCAGCGGATGGAACCATGGAAGCGGAAGTGGATCATAGGGTGGGGGAGGGGGCGAAAATTCTGGGAGCCTTGAAGAATGTGTGGAAGTCGAGAACATTATCTCGGAAAGCAAAAATGGGTATGTTTGAAGGAATAGTGGTTCCAACAATGTTGTATGGTAGCGAGGCGTGGGCTATGGATAGAGTTGTGCGCAGGAGGATGGATGTGCTGGAAATGAGATGTTTGAGGACAATGTGTGGTGTGAGGTGGTTTGATCGAGTAAGTAACGTAAGGGTAAGAGAGATGTGTGGAAATAAAAAGAGCGTGGTTGAGAGAGCAGAAGAGGGTGTTTTGAAATGGTTTGGGCACATGGAGAGAATGAGTGAGGAAATATTGACCAAGAGGATATATGTTTCGGAGATGGAGGGAACGAGGAGAAGAGGGAGACCAAATTATAGGTGGAAAGATGGAGTGATAAAGATTTTGTGTGATCGGGGCCTGAACATGCAGGAGGGTGAAAGGAGGGCAAGGAATAGAGTGAATTGGAGCGATGTGGTATACAGGGTTTGACGTGCTGTCAGTGGATTGAATCAAGGCATGTGAAGCGTCTGGGGTAAACCATGGAAAGCTGTGTAGGTATGTATATTTGCGTGTGTGGACGTGTGTATGTACATGTGTATGGGGGGGGGGGTTGGGCCATTTCTTTCGTCTGTTTCCTTGCGCTACCTCGCAAACGCGGGAGACAGCGACAAAGTATAAAAAAAAAAAAAAAAAAAAGGGGAAACAGAAGAGGTCATGCGGGAAGTGCTCATCCTCCTCGAAGGCTCAGATTGGGGTGTCTAAATGAGTGTGGATGTAACTAAGATGAGAAAAAAGGAGAGATAGGTGGTATGTTTGAGGAAAGGAATCTGAATGTTTTGGCTGTGAGTGAAACAAAGCTCAAGTGTAAAGGGTAAGAGTGGTTTGGGAATGTTTTGGGAGTAAAGTCAGTGGTTGGTGAGAGGACAAGAGCAAGGGAAAGAGTAGCAATACTCCTGAAACAGGAGTTGTGGGAGTATGTGATATAGTGTCAGAAAGTAAACTCTAGATTGATATGGGTAAAACTGAAAGTGGATGGAGAGAGATGGGTGATTATTGGTGCCTATGCACCTGGGCATGAGAAGAAAGATCATGAGAGGCAAGTGTTTTAGCAGCAGCTGAGTGAATGTGTTAGTAGTTTTGATGCACGAGACCAGGTTATAGTGATGGGTGATTTGAATGCAAAGGTGAGTAATGTGGCAGTTGAGAGAATAATTGGTGTACATGGGTGTTTAGTGATGTAAATGGAAATGATGAAGAGCTTGTAGATTTGTGTGCTGAAAAAGGACTGGTGAATGGGAATACCTGGTATAAAAAGAGAGATATACATAAGTATACATATGTAAGTAGGAGAGATGGCCAGAGAGCAGTATTGGATTACGTGTTCATTGATAGGCGCGTGAAAGAGAGACTTTTGGATGTTAATGTGCTGAGAGGGCAACTGGAGGGATGCCTGATCATTGTCTTGTGGAGGCAAGGTGAAGATTTGTAGAGGTTTTCTGAAAAGAAGAGAGAGTGTTGGGGTGAAGAGAGTGGTGAAGTAAGTAAGCTTGGGAAGGAGACTTGTGTGAGGAAGTACCTAGGGAGACAGTTCTGAATGGAAAAAGGTGAGAGCAAAAGATGTAAGGGGAGTGGAGGAGGCTTGCGCAAAAGATGCTTGTGGCATGAGAAGCGTGGGAGGTGGGCAGATTAGAAAGGGTAGTGAGTGGTGGGATGAAGAAGTAAGATTATTAGTGAAAGAGAAGAGAGAAGCATTTGGATGAGTTTTGCAGGGAAATAGTGCAAATGACTAGGAGATTTATAAAAGAATGAGGCAGGAGGTTAAGAGGAAGGTGTGATGTATAAAAGAATGAGGCAGGAGGTTAAGAGAAAGGTGTAAGAGGTGAAAGAGAGGGTAATTGAGAGTTGGGGTTAAAGAGAGTATCATTAAATTTTAGGGAAATGAAAAGATGTTTTGGAAGGGGATAAATAAAGTGCGTAAGACAAGAGAACAAATGGGAACATCGGTGAAGGGGGCTAATGAGGAGGTAATAACAGGTAGTGGTGATGTGAGGAGATGGAGTGAGTATTTTAAAGGTTTGTTGAATGTGTTATATGATAGAGTGGCAGATATTGGGTGTTTTGGTTGAGGTGGTGTGCAAAGTGAGAGGGTTAGGGAGAAAGATTTTGGTGAACAGAGAAGAGGTAGTAAAAGCTTTGCAGAAGATGAAAGCCAGCAAGGCAGCGGGATTGGATGGTATTGCAGTGGAATTTATTCAAAAAGGGGGTGACTGTTGTTGACTGGTTGGTAAAGATATGTAATGTACGTATGACTCATGGTGAGGTGCCTGAGGATTTGCGGAATGCATGCATAGTGCCATTTTACAAAGGCAAAGATTGCAGTTGATTGCTTAAATTACAGAGGTACAAGTTTGTTGAGTATTCCTGGGAAATTATATGGGAAGGTATTGATTGAGAGGGCGAAAGCATGTACAGATCATCAGATTGGGGAAGAGCAGTGTGGTTTCAGAAGTGGTAGAGGATGTGTGGATCAGGTTTTTGCTTTGAAGAATGTATGTGAGAAATACTTAGAAAAGCAAATGGATGTGTATGTAGCATTTATTGATCTGGAGAAGGCGTATGATAGAGTTGATAGAGATGCTCTGTGGAAGGTATTAAGAATGTATGGTATGGGAGGAAAGTTGCTAGAAGCAGTGAAAAGTTTTTATCGAGGAAGTAAGGCATGTGTATGAGTAGGAAGAGAGGAAAGTGATTGGCTCTCAGTGAATGTTGGTTTGTGGCAGTGGTGCGTGATGTCTCCATGGTTGTCTGATTTGTTTATGAATGGGGTTCTTAGTTGCTAAGGAGGTGAATTAACAGTTTTGGAGAGAGGTGCAAGTATGCAGTCTGTTGTGGAAGGGCTTGGGTAGTGAGTCAGTTGTTGTTCGCAGATGATACAGCGTTGGTGGCTGATTCAGATGAGAAACTGCAGAAACTGGTGACTGAGTTTGGTAAAGTGTGTAAAAGAAGAAAACTGAGAATAAATGTGAATAAGAGCATTTTCATTTCAAGCTAGAAGTTTCAGTTTTCTAAATTGTTTCTTACATTTTTCATATGTATATATATGTATGTGTGTGTGTGTGTGTATATGTGCATGTGTGTGTGTATGTGTGTGTATGTGTATATATATATATGTATATTATCCCTGGGGATAGGGGTGAAAGAATACTTCCCACGCATTCCTCGCGTGTCGTAGAAAGCGACTAGAGGGGACGGGAGCGGGGGGCCAGAAATCCTCCCCTCCTTGTATTTTTTAACTTTCTAAAATGGGAAACAGAAGAAGGAGTCACGCGGGGAGTGCTCATACTCCTCGAAGGCTCAGATTCGGGTGCCTAAATGTGTGTGGATGTAACCAAGATGTGAAAAAAGGAGAGATAGGTAGTATGTTTGAGGAAAGGAACCTGGATGTTTTGGCTCTGAGTGAAACGAAGCTCAAGGGTGAAGGGGAAGAGTGGTATGGGAATGTCTTGGGAGTAAAGTCAGGGGTAGCAGTACTCCTGAAACAGGAGTTGTGGGAGTACGTGATAGAATGTAAGAAAGTAAATTCTCGATTAATATGGGTAAAACTGAAAGTTGATGGAGAGAGATGGGTGATTATTGGTGCATATGCACCTGGGCATGAGAAGAAAGATCATGAGAGGCAAGTGTTTTGGGAGCAGCTGAATGAGTGTGTTAGTGTGTTTGATGCACGAGACCGGGTTATAGTGATGGGTGATTTGAATGCAAAGGTGAGTAATGTGGCAGTTGAGGGAATAATTGGTATACATGGGGTGTTCAGTGTTGTAAATGGAAATGGTGAAGAGCTTGTAGATTTATGGGCTGAAAAAGGACTGATGATTGGGAATACCTGGTTTAAAAAGCGAGATATACATAAGTATACTTATGTAAGTAGGAGAGATGGCCAGAGAGCGTTATTGGATTACGTGTTAATTGACAGGCGCGCGAAAGAGAGACTTTTGGATGTTAATGTGCTGAGAGGTGCAACTGGAGGGATGTCTGATCATTATCTTGTGGAGGCTAAGGTGAAGATTTGTATGGGTTTTCAGAAAAAAAGAGTGAATGTTGGGGTGAAGAGGGTGGTGAGAGTAAGTGAACTTGGGAAGGAGACTTGTGTGAGGAAGTACCAGGAGAGACTGAGTACAGAATGGAAAAAGGTGAGAACAATGGAAGTAAGGGGAGTGGGGGAGGAATGGGATGTATTTAGGGAATCAGTGATGGAGTGCGCAAAAGATGCTTGTGGCATGAGAAGAGTGGGAGGTGGGTTGATTAGAAAGGGTAGTGAGTGGTGGGATGAAGAAGTAAGAGTATTAGTGAAAGAGAAGAGAGAGGCATTTGGACGATTTTTGCTGGGAAAAAATGCAGTTGAGTGGGAGACGTATAAAAGAAAGAGACAGGAGGTCAAGAGAAAGGTGCAAGAGGTGAAAAAAAGGGCAAATGAGAGTTGGGGTGAGAGAGTATCATTAAATTTTAGGGAGAATAAAAAGATGTTCTGGAAGGAGGTAAATAAAGTGCGTAAGACAAGTGAGCAAATGGGAACTTCAGTGAAGGGCGCAAATGGGGAGGTGATAACAAGTAGTGGTGATGTGAGAAGGAGATGGAGTGAGTATTTTGAAGGTTTGTTGAATGTGTTTGATGATAGAGTGGCAGATATAGGGTGTTTTGGTCGAGGTGGTGTGCAAAGTGAGAGGGTTAGGGAAAATGATTTGGTAAACAGAGAAGAGGTAGTAAAAGCTTTGCTGAAGATGAAAGCCGGCAAGGCAGCAGGTTTGGATGGTATTGCAGTGGAATTTATTAAAAAAGGGGGTGACTGTATTGTTGACTGGTTGGTAAGGTTATTTAATGTATGTATGACTCACGGTGAGGTGCCTGAGGATTGGCGGAATGCGTGCATAGTGCCATTGTACAAAGGCAAAGGGGATAAGAGTGAGTGCTCAAATTACAGAGGTATAAGTTTGTTGAGTATTCCTGGTAAATTATATGGGAGGGTATTGATTGAGAGGGTGAAGGCATGTACAGAGCATCAGATTGGGGAAGAGCAGTGTGGTTTCAGGAGTGGTAGAGGATGTGTGGATCAGGTGTTTGCTTTGAAGAATGTATGTGAGAAATACTTAGAAAAGCAAATGGATTTGTATGTAGCATTTATGGATCTGGAGAAGGCATATGATAGAGTTGATAGAGATGCTCTGTGGAAGGTATTAAGAATATATGGTGTGGGAGGCAAGTTGTTAGAAGCAGTGAAAAGTTTTTATCGAGGATGTAAGGCATGTGTACGTGTAGGAAGAGAGGAAAGTGGTTGGTTCTCAGTGAATGTAGGTTTGTGGCAGGGGTGTGTGATGTCTCCATGGTTGTTTAATTTGTTTATGGATGGGGTTGTTAGGGAGGTGAATGCAAGAGTTTTGGAAAGAGGGGCAAGTATGAAGTCTGTTGGGGATGAGAGAGCTTGGGAAGTGAGTCAGTTGTTGTTCACTGATGATACAGCGCTGGTGGCTGATTCATGTGAGAAACTGCAGAAGCTGGTGACTGAGTTTGGTAAAGTGTGTGAAAGAAGAAAGTTAAGAGTAAATGTGAATAAGAACAAAGTTATTAGGTACAGTAGGGTTGAGGGTCAAGTCAATTGGGAGGTGAGTTTGAATGGAGAAAAACTGGAGGAAGTGAAGTGTTTTAGATATCTGGGAGTGGATCTGGCAGCGGATGGAACCATGGAAGCGGAAGTGGACCATAGGGTGGGGGAGGGGTTGAAAATTCTGGGAGCCTTGAAGAATGTGTGGAAGTCGAGAACATTATCTCGGAAAGCAAAAATGAGTATGTTTGAAGGAATAGTGGTTCCAACAATGTTGTATGGTTGCGAGGCGTTGGCTATGGATAGAGTTGTGCGCAGGAGGATGGATGTGCTGGAAATGAGATGTTTGAGGACAATGTGTGGTGTGAGGTGGTTTGATCGAGTAAGTAACGTAAGGGTAAGAGAGATGTGTGGAAATAAAAAGAGTGTGGTTGAGAGAGCAGAAGAGGGTGTTTTGAAATGGTTTGGGCACATGGAGAGAATGAGTGAGGAAAGATTGACCAAGAGGATATATATGTCGGAGGTGGAGGGAACGAGGAGAAGAGGGAGACCAAATTGGAGGTGGAAAGATGGAGTGAAAAAGATTTTGTGTGATCGGGGCCTGAACATGCAAGAGGGTGAAAGGAGGGCAAGGAATAGAGTGAATTGGAGCGATGTGGTATACCTGGGGTTGACGTGCTGTCAGTGGATTGAATCGGGGCATGTGAAGCGTCTGGGGTAAACCATGGAAAGTTGTGTAGGTATGTATATTTGCGTGTGTGGACGTATGTATATACATGTGTATGGGGGTGTGTTTTGCCATTTCTTTCGTCTGTTTCCTTGCGCTACCTCGCAAACGCGGGAGACAGCGACAAAGCAAAAAAAAAAAAAAAAAAGAGCAAGGTCATTAGGTACAGTAGGGTTGAGTGACAAGTCAATTGGGAGGTAAGTTTGGATGGAAAAAAGTGGAGGAATTGAAGTGTTTAAGTATCTGGGAGTGGATTTGGGTGCGGATGGAACCATGGAAGCGTTGAAAATGTGTGGAAGGGGAGAACATTATCTCGGAAAGCAAAAATGGGTATGTTTGAAGGAATAGTGGTTCCAACAATGTTATATGGTTGCGAGGTGTGGGCTATAGATAGAGTTGTGCAGTGGAAGGTGGATGTGTTGGAAATGAGATGTTTGAGGACAATATGTGGTGCGAGGTGGTTTGATTGAGTAAGTAATGAAAGGGTAAGAGAGAAATGTGGTAGTAAAAAGTGTGTGGTTGAGAGAGCAGAAAAGGGTGTTTTGAAATGGTTTTGTCACATGGAGAGAATGAGTGAGGAAAGACTGACAAAGAGGATCTATGTGTCGGAGGTGGAGGGAACGAGAAGTGGGGTACCAAATTGCAGGTGGAAGGATGGAGTGAAAAAGATTTTGAGTGATCGGGGCCTGAACACGCAGGAGGGTGAAAGGCGTGCAAGGAATAGAGTGAATTGCAATGATGTGGTATACCGGGGTTGACGTGCTGTCAATGGATTGAACCAGGGCATGTGAAGCGTCTGGGGTAAACCATGGAAAGTTCTGTGAGGCCTGGATGTGGAAAGGGAGCTGTTGTTTCGGTGCATTATTACATGACAGCTAGAGACTGAATGTGAACGAATGGGGCCTTTGTTGTCTTTTCCTAGCGCTACCTCGCACACATGAGGTGGGGGAGGGGGTTGTTATAGCATGTGTGGCGAGGTGGCGATGGGAATAAATAAAGGCAGACTATGAATTATGTTATATATATGTATATGTCTGTGTGTGTATATATATATGTACATTGAGATGTATGAGTATGTATATTTGCGTGTGTGGACGTGTAAGTATATACATGTGTATGGTAGTGGGTTGGGCCATTTCTTTCGTCTGTTTCCTTGTGCTACCTCGCAAATGCGGGAGACAGCGACATAACAAAATAGATAAATAAATAAATATATATATATTGGGAGGTGAGTTTGAATGGAGAAAAACTGGAGGAAGTGAAGTGTTTTAGATATCTGGGAGTGGATCTGGCAGCGGATGAAACCATGGAAGCGGAAGTGGATCATAGGGTGGGGGAGGTGGCGAAAATTCTGGGAGTCTTGAAGAATGTGTGGAAGTCGAGAACATTATCTCGGAAAGCAAAAATGGGTATGTTTGAAGGAATAGTGGTTCCAACAATGTTGTATGGTTGCGAGGCGTGGGCTATGGATAGAGTTGTGCGCAGGAGGATGGATGTGCTGGAAATGAGATGTTTGAGGACAATGTGTGGTGTGAGGTGGTTTGATCGAGTAAGTAACGTAAGGGTAAGAGAGATGTGTGGAAATAAAAAGAGTGTGGTTGAGAGAGCAGAAGAGGGTGTTTTGAAATGGTTTGGGCAAATGGAGAGAATGAGTGAGGAAAGATTGACCAAGAGGATATATGTGTCGGAGGTGGAGGGAACGAGGAGAAGAGGGAGACCAAATTGGAGGTGGAAAGATGGAGTGAAAAAGATTTTGTGTGATCGGGGCCTGAACATGCAGGAGGGTGAAAGGAGGGCAAGGAATAGAGTGAATTGGAGCGATGTGGTATACCGGGGTTGACGTGCTGTCAGTGGATTGAATCAAGGCATGTGAAGCATCTGGGGTAAACCATGGAAAGCTGTGTAGGTATGTATATTTGCGTGTGTGGACGTATGTATATACATGTGTATGGGGGTGGGTTGGGCCATTTCTTTCGTCTGTTTCCTTGCGCTACCTCGCAAACGCGGGAGACAGCGACAAAGCAAAAAAAAAAAAATATATATATATATATATACATGTGTACGTGTAGGAAGAGAGGAAAGTGATTGGTTCTCAGTGAATGTAGGTTTGCGGCAGGGGTGTGTGATGTCTCCATGGTTGTTTAATTTGTTTATGGATGGGGTTGTTAGGGAGGTAAATGCAAGAGTTTTGGAAAGAGGGGCAAGTATGAAGTCTGTTGGGGATGAGAGAGCTTGGGAAGTGAGTCAGTTGTTGTTCGCTGATGATACAGTGCTGGTGGCTGATTCATGTGAGAAACTGCAGAAGCTGGTGACTGAGTTTGGAAAAGTGTGTGGAAGAAGAAAGTTAAGAGTAAATGTGAATAAGAGCAAGGTTATTAGGTACAGTAGGGTTGAGGGTCAAGTCAGTTGGGAGGTGAGTTTGAATGGAGAAAAACTGGAGGAAGTGAAGTGTTTTAGATATCTGGGAGTGGATCTGGCAGCGGATGGAACCATGGAAGCGGAAGTGGATCATAGGGTGGGGGAGGGGGCGAAAATCCTGGGGGCCTTGAAGAATGTGTGGAAGTCGAGAACATTATCTCGGAAAGCAAAAATGGGTATGTTTGAAGGAATAGTGGTTCCAACAATGTTGTATGGTTGCGAGGCGTGGGCTATGGATAGAGTTGTGCGCAGGAGGATGGATGTGCTGGAAATGAGATGCTTGAGGACAATGTGTGGTGTGAGGTGGTTTGATCGAGTGAGTAACGTAAGGGTAAGAGAGATGTGTGGAAATAAAAAGAGCGTGGTTGAGAGAGCAGAAGAGGGTGTTTTGAAGTGGTTTGGGCACATGGAGAGGATGAGTGAGGAAAGATTGACCAAGAGGATATATGTGTCGGAGGTGGAGGGAACAAGGAGAAGAGGGAGACCAAATTGGAGGTGGAAAGATGGAGTGAGAAAGATTTTGTGTGATCGGGGCCTGAACATGCAGGAGGGTGAAAGGAGGGCAAGGAATAGAGTGAATTGGAGCGATGTGTTATACCGGGGTTGACGTGCTGTCAGTGGATTGAAGCAGGGCATGTGAAGCGTCTGGGGTAAACCATGGAAAACTATGTAGGTATGTATATTTGCGTGTGTGGACGTATGTATATACATGTGTATGGGGGGGGGGTTGGGCCATTTCTTTCGTCTGTTTCCTTGCGCTACCTCGCAAACGCGGGAGACAGCGACAAAGTATAATAATAATAATAATAATAACATATATATATGGTGGATGTGCTGGAAATGAGATGTTTGAGGACTATGTGGTGTAAGGTGGTTTGATCGAGCAAGTAATGATAGGGCAAGAAAGATGTGTGGTAATAAAAAGAGTGTGGTTGAGGGAGCAGAAGAGGGTGTTTTGAAATGGTTTGGTCACATGGAGAGAATGAGTGAGGAAAGACTGACCGAGAGGATATATGTGTCAGAGGTGGAGGGAACGAGGAGAAGTGGGAGACCAAATTGGAGGTGGAAAGATGGAGTGAAAAAGATTTTAAGTGATCGGGGCCTGAACACGCAGGAGGGTGAAAGGCCTGCAAGGAATAGAGTGAATTGCAATGATGTGGTATACCGGGGTTGACGTGCTGTCAATGGATTGAACCAGGGCATGTGAAGCGTCTGGGGTAAACCATGGAAAGTTCTGTGAGGCCTGGATGTGGAAAGGGAGCTGTTGTTTCGGTGCATTATTACATGACAGCTAGAGACTGAATGTGAACGAATGGGGCCTTTGTTGTCTTTTCCTAGTGCTATCTCGCACACATGAGGGGGGGAGGGGG
This sequence comes from Panulirus ornatus, assembly GCF_036320965.1. Lineage (NCBI taxonomy): Eukaryota > Metazoa > Arthropoda > Malacostraca > Decapoda > Palinuridae > Panulirus > Panulirus ornatus. The sequence continues at coordinate 7,286,593 of NC_092294.1, read as the reverse complement.
TTGTTATTGCATGTGTGGCGAGGTGGCGATGAATAAAGGCAGACTATGAATTATGTTATATATATATGTATATGTCTGTGTGTGTATATATATATGTACATTGAGATGTATGAGTATGTATATTTGCGTGTGTGGACGTGTAAGTATATACATGTGTATGGTAGTGGGTTGGGCCATTTCTTTCGTCTGTTTCCTTGTGCTACCTCGCAAATGCGGGAGACAGCGACATAGCAAAATAAATAAATAAATAAATATGTATATATTGGGAGGTGAGTTTGAATGGAGAAAAACTGGAGGAAGTGAAGTGTTTTAGATATCTGGGAGTGGATCTGGCAGCGGATGGAACCATGGAAGCGGAAGTGGATCATAGGGTGGGGGAGGGGGCGAAAATCCTGGGGGCCTTGAAGAATGTGTGGAAGTCGAGAACATTATCTCGGAAAGCAAAAATGGGTATGTTTGAAGGAATAGTGGTTCCAACAATGTTGTATGGTAGCGAGGCGTGGGCTATGGATAGAGTTGTGCGCAGGAGGATGGATGTGCTGGAAATGAGATGTTTGAGGACAATGTGTGGTGTGAGGTGGTTTGATCGAGTAAGTAACGTAAGGGTAAGAGAGATGTGTGGAAATAAAAAGAGCGTGGTTGAGAGAGCAGAAGAGGGTGTTTTGAAATGGTTTGGGCACATGGAGAGAATGAGTGAGGAAATATTGACCAAGAGGATATATGTTTCGGAGATGGAGGGAACGAGGAGAAGAGGGAGACCAAATTATAGGTGGAAAGATGGAGTGATAAAGATTTTGTGTGATCGGGGCCTGAACATGCAGGAGGGTGAAAGGAGGGCAAGGAATAGAGTGAATTGGAGCGATGTGGTATACCGGGATTGACATGCTGTCAGTGGATTGAATCAAGGCATGTGAAGCGTCTGGGGTAAACCATGGAAAGCTGTGAAGGTATGTATATTTGCGTGTGTGGACGTATGTATATACATGTGTATGGGGGGGGGTTGGGCCATTTCTTTCGTCTGTTTCCTACCGCGACCTCGCAAACGCGGGAGACAGCGACAAAGCAAAAAAAAAAAAAAAAAATATATATATATATATATATATACATATATATATGGTGGATGTGCTGGAAATGAGATGTTTGAGGACAGTATGTGGTGTGAGGTGGTTTGATCGAGCAAGTAATGATAGGGCAAGAAAGATGTGTGGTAATAAAAAGAGTGTGGTTGAGAGAGCAGAAGAGGGTGTTTTGAAATGGTTTGGTCACATGGAGAGAATGAGTGAGGAAAGACTGACCGAGAGGATATATGTGTCAGAGGTGGAGGGAACGAGGAGAAGTGGGAGACCAAATTGGAGGTGGAAAGATGGAGTGAAAAAGATTTTGAGTGATCGGGGCCTGAACACGCAGGAGGGTGAAAGGCGTGCAAGGAATAGAGTGAATTGCAATGATGTGGTATACCGGGGTTGACGTGCTGTCAATGGATTGAACCAGGGCATGTGAAGCGTCTGGGGTAAACCATGGAAAGTTCTGTGAGGCCTGGATGTGGAAAGGGAGCTGTTGTTTCGGTGCATTATTACATGACAGCTAGAGACTGAATGTGAACGAATGGGGCCTTTGTTGTCTTTTCCTAGCGCTACCTCGCACACATGAGGGGGGGAGGGGGTTGTTATTGCATGTGTGGCGAGGTGGCGATGGGAATAAATAAAGGCAGACTATGAATTATGTTATATATATGTATATGTCTGTGTGTGTATATATATATGTACATTGAGATGTATGAGTATGTATATTTGCGTGTGTGGACGTGTAAGTATATACATGTGTATGGTAGTGGGTTGGGCCATTTCTTTCGTCTGTTTCCTTGTGCTACCTCGCAAATGCGGGAGACAGCGACATAGCAAAATAAATAAATAAATATATATATATTGGGAGGTGAGTTTGAATGGAGAAAAACTGGAGGAAGTGAAGTGTTTTAGATATCTGGGAGTGGATCTGGCAGCGGATGGAACCATGGAAGCGGAAGTGGATCATAGGGTGGGGGAGGGGGCGAAAATTCTGGGAGCCTTGAAGAATGTGTGGAAGTCGAGAACATTATCTCGGAAAGCAAAAATGGGTATGTTTGAAGGAATAGTGGTTCCAACAATGTTGTATGGTTGCGAGGCGTGGGCTATGGATAGAGGTGTGCGCAGGAGGATGGATGTGCTGGAAATGAGATGTTTGAGGACAATGTGTGGTGTGAGGTGGTTTGATCGAGTAAGTAACGTAAGGGTAAGAGAGATGTGTGGAAATAAAAAGAGCGTGGTTGAGAGAGCAGAAGAGGGTGTTTTGAAATGGTTTGGGCACATGGAGAGAATGAGTGAGGAAAGATTGACCAAGAGGATATATGTGTCGGAGGTGGAGGGAACAAGGAGAAGAGGGAGACCAAATTGGAGGTGGAAAGATGGAGTGAAAAAGATTTTGTGTGATCGGGGCCTGAACATGCAGGAGGGTGAAAGGAGGGCAAGGAATAGAGTGAATTGGAGCGATGTGGTATACCGGGGTTGACGTGCTGTCAGTGGATTGAATCAAGGCATGTGAAGCGTCTGGGGTAAACCATGGAAAGCTGTGTAGGTATGTATATTTGCGTGTTTGGACGTATGTATATACATGTGTATGGGGGTGCGTTGGGCCATTTCTTTCGTCTGTTTCCTTGCGCTACCTCGCAAACGCGGGAGACAGCGACAAAGAAAAAATATATATATATATATATATATATATATATATATATATATATATATATATATATATATATATATATTTTTTTTTTATATATATATATATACTTTTATACTTTTATATATATATATATATATATATATATATATATATATATATATATATATATATATATATATATGGAAGTAAGGGGAGTGGGGGAGGAATGGGATGTATTTAGGGAATCAGTGATGGATTGCGCAAAACATGCTTGTGGCATGAGAAGAGTGGGAGGTGGGTTGATTAGAAAGGGTAGTGAGTGGTGGGATGAAGAAGTAAGAGTATTAGTGAAAGAGAAGAGAGAGGCATTTGGACGATTTTTGCATGGAAATAATGGCAATTGAGTGGGAGATGTATAAAAGAAGAGGACAGGAGGTCTAGAGGAAGGTGCAAGAGGTGAAAAAGAGGGCAAATGAGAGTTGAGGTTAGAGAGTATCATTAAATTTTAGGGAGAATAAAAAGATGTTTTGGAAGGAGGTAAATAAGGTGCGTAAGACAAGGGAACAAATGGGAACTTCAGTGAAGGGGGCTAATGGGGAGGTGATAACAAGTAGTGGTGATGTGAGAAGGAGGTGGAGTGAGTATTTTGAAATTTTGTTCAATGTGTTTGATGATAGAGTGGCAGATATATGGTGTATTGGTCGAGGTGGTGTGCAAAGTGAGAGGGTTAGGGAAAATGATTTGGTAAACAGAGAAGAGGTGGTAAAAGCTTTGCGGAAGATGAAAGCCGGCAAGGCAGCAGGCTTGGATGGTATTGCAGTGGAATTTACCAAAAAAAGGGGGTGACTGTGTTGTTGACAGGTTGGTAAGGTTATGTAATATATGTATGATTCATGTTGAGGTGCCTGAGGATTGGTGGAATGCTTGCATAGTGCCATTGTACAAAGGCAAAGGGGATAAGAGTGAGTGCTCAAATTACAGAGGTATAAGTTTGTTGAGTATCCCTGGTAAATTATATAGGAGGGTATTGATTGAGAGGGTGAAGGCATGTACAGAGCATCAGATTGGGGAAGAGCAGTGTGGTTTCAGAAGTGGTAGAGGATGGTTGGATCAGGTGTTTGCTTTGAGGAATGTATGTGAGAAATACTTAGAAAAGCAAATGCGATTGTATGTAGCATTTATGGATCTGGAGAAGGCATATGATAGAGTTGATAGAGATGCTCTGTGGAAGGTATTAAGAATATATGGTGTGGAAGGCAAGTTGTTAGAAGCAGTGAAAAGCTTTTATCGAGGATGTAAGGCATGTGTACATGTAGGAAGAGAGGAAAGTGATTGGTTCTCAGTAAATGTAGGTTTGCGGCAGGGGTGTGTAATGTTTAATTTGTTTATGGATGGGGTTGTTAGGGAGGTGAATGCAAGAGTTTTGGAAAGAGGGGCAAGTATGAAGTCTGTTGTGGATGAGAGCTTGGGAAGTGAGTCAGTTGTTGTTCGCTGATGATACATCGCTGGTGGCTGATTCATGTGAGAAACTGCAGAAGCTGGTGACTGAGTTTGGTAAAGTGTGTGAAAGAAGAAAGTTGAGAGTAAATGTGGATAAGATCAAGGATATTCGGTACAGTAGGGTTGAGGGTCAAGTCAATTGGGATGTAAGTTTGAATGGAGAAAAACTGGAGGAAGTAAAGTGTTTTAGATATCTGTGAGTGGATTTGGCAGCAGATGGAACCATGGAACCGGAAGTGAATCATAGGTTGGGGGAGGGGGCGAAAATTCTGGGAGCCTTGAAGAATGTGTGGAAGTCGAGAACATTATCTCGGAAAGCAAAAATGGGTATGTTTGAAGGAATAGTGGTTTCAACAATGTTGTATGGTTGCGAGGCGTGGGCTATGGATAGAGTTGTGCAGAGGAGGGTGGATGTTCTGGAAATGAGATGTTTGAGGACAATATGTGGTGTAAGGTGGTGTGATGGAATAAGTAATAATAGGGTAAGAGAGATGTTTGGTAACAAAAAGAGTGTGGTTGAGAGAGCAGAAGAGGGTGTTTTGAAATGGTTTGGTCACATGGAGAGAATGAGTGAGGAAAAATTGACCAAGAGGATATATGGGTCGGAGGTGTAGGGAACGAGGAGATGTGGGAGACCAAATTGGAGGTGGAGAGATGGAGTGAAAAAGATTTTGAGTGATCGGGGCCTGAACATGCAGGAGGGTGAAAGGCGTGCAAGGAATAGAGTGAATTGGAACGATGTGGTATACTGGGGTCGATGTGCTGTCAATGGATTGAACCAGGGCATGTGTAGCATCTGGGATAAGCCATGGAAAGTTTTGTGGGGCCTGGATGTGGAAAGGGAGCTGTGGTTTCAGTGTATTATTACAGGACAGCTAGAGACTGAGTGTGAATGAATGTGGCCTTTGTAGTCTTTCCTAGCACTACCTTGCACACATGATGGGGGAGGCGGTTGTTATTCCATGTGTGGCGAGGTGGCGATGGGAATGAATAAAGCAGACTATGAATTACGTAAATGTATATATATGTATATGTCTCTGTGTATATATATGTATACATTGTGATGTATAGGTATGTATATTTGCGTGTGTGGACATGTATGTATATATATGTGTATGTGGGTGGGTGGGCCATTCTTTCGTCTGTTTCCTTGCGCTACCTCGCTAATGCGGGAGACAGCGACAAAGCAAAATAAATAAATATAAATAATGTATGTATGCATATGTATACTTTGGAATGTTATTATTTATTTTTTATTTATTTTGCTTGGTCACTGTCTCCCGCGTTATCAAGGTAGCTCTAGGAAACAGACGAAAGAATGGCCCAACCCACCCACACAGACATGCATATCCATACACGTCCACACATGCAAATATTCATACCTATACATCTCAATGTATACATCTATATACGCACAGACATATATACACATGTACATAATTCATACTGTCTGCCTTTATTTATTTCTATCGCCACCTCGCCACACATGGAATAACAATCCCCTCCCCCCTCATGTGTGCGAGGTAGCGCCAGGAAAAGACAACAAAGGCCCCATTCGTTCACATTCAGTCTCAAGCTGTCATGTAATAATGCACCGAGACCACAGCTCCCTTTCCACATCCAGGCCCCACACAACTTTCCATGGTTTACCCCAGACGCTTCTCATGCCCTGGTTCAATTCATTGACAGCACGTCGACCCCGTTACACCACATCGTTCCAATTCACTCTATTCCTTGCACGCCTTTCACCCTCCTGCATGTTCAGGCCCCGATTACTCAAAATCTTTTTCACTCCATCTTTCCACCTCCAATTTGGTCTCCCACTTTTCCTCGTTCCCTCCACCTCTGACACATATATCCTCTTTGTCAATCTTTCCTCACTCATTCTCTCCATGTGACCAAACCATTTCAAAACACCCTCTTTTGCTCTCTCAACCACACTCTTTATTTCCACACATCTCTCTTACCCTTACATTACTTAGTCGATCAAACCACCTCACACCACATATTGTCCTCAAACATCTCATTCCCAGCACATCCACTCTCCTGCACACAACTCTATCCATAGCCCACACCTCACAACCATACAACATTGTTGGAACTACTATTCCTTCAAACATACCCATTTTTGCTTTCCGAGATAATGTTCTCGACTTCCAAACATTCTTCAAAGCTCCCAGAATTTTCGCCCCCTCCCCCACCCTATGATTCACTTCCGCTTCCATGGTTCCCTCTGCTGCCAGATCCACTCCCAGATATCTAAAACACTACTTCCTCTATTTTTTCTGCATTCAAACTTACCTACCAATTGACTTGACCCTCAACCCTACTGTACCTAATAACCTTGCTCTTATTCACATTTACTCTCAACTTTCTTCTTTCACACACTTTACCAAATTCAGTCACCAGCTTCTGCAGTTTCTCGCATGAATCAGCCACCAGCGCTGTATCATCAGTGAACAACAACTGACTCACTTACCAAGCTTTCTCATCCACAACAGACTGCATACTTGCCCCTCTTTCCAAAACTCTTGCATTCATCTCCCTAACAACCCCATCCTTAAACAAATCAAACAACCATGGAGACATCACACATCCCTGCTGCAAACCTGCATTCACTACATTCACCTACATTTGGAATGTACAGGTATGTATATATGTGTGTTTGGACGTGTATGTATATGCATGTGTTTGTTGGTGGGTTGGGCCATTCTTTTGTCTGTTTCCTTATGCTACCTCGTTAATGTGGGAGACAGCAACAAAAATTATAAAAAGAAATGTTTTTTCATTGTTATTGAATGATTAATGACTGAAAGTAAGTGAGAGCAGCCAGTGTCTTATAATTTTCCCTATTTTTGTGCAGTATGAAGAAATGTATTGAAAAGTCCAGCTTATAGTTATCATGATTTATACACAACTGACAAGATTAGTGGAAATCAGATTTGCCTTACACAATTGTTTAGGTTCTGTAACAGTACCTTTTCCCATGCTTTATTGAGGTTACACCACAAGTGAAAAGTTATCTTTGGTACCTTTGGTGAGACTATACCTTCATTGGTTGACAAAACAGAGTACACATCTCATTGAATAACTTTTTGCTGCAGAGGAATCCTTCCTGTCCCTGCTGCTGAGTGTATCTGCAGGAGCCCCTAGAGGAGGGGATCATAGGGTTATATATGGTTGGTAACAGAAATTAACTTTGAATTCCCTCATAACTCATTATAGTACAAGCTTGTTTTGTTAAACATCTGTAAGAATAACTTAGAATTTCATATGAATTTCCTGATTATTTTCAAGAATGATGCTCTGCTTCCAACATTCACAAAACTCCAATGGTCAGATAACCCTAAATGTGTTCTGCATTAAACATATAGTTTCCCCGTAAAGTTGGCCTTTTAGAAAAAATTTATTTTTGTAAGTTTTTGATTTGACTGCTAGGTGTGTGTGGTCATTATGACCTTAGTACTGGTCATTGTATATGTCACCAGTAAAGAGGTAAATATCAGTAATTCTTAAATCATCATGTTTATGGTAAAAGCAATAATGGCTAAATATTTAAGGCTGCCATGGCTGGCTTTGAATTTGAGAGTGCATGAAATGAAGGTAGGTTGGTTATTGGGTGGGTTGGTCATTGGTCATAAGAATTACAGGCACTAACTAAAAGTTTAAAAGTTTAAAAGGGTCTTTAAAGAAAAGGAAGTATGAGAAGTATAAGCAGTCATTAGTTTATCTGGTTTGAGATGAAAAAGCATAGTGAAGTGGGAGTGATTTTTATAATTCATTTATTTATGAAAACCATGGAACTAATTTCTGTGAAAGAGTCCAGGCATCACCTAGGACTTTTCTAAAAGCTCTTGGACCCTACAATTCCCTTACAGTAACAGGGAATTGTAGACTTTGATAAAACTGTACTCCCAGTGATACAGCCTCGCCACAGGTGACTTTTCACTTATGGCGTAACTTCAAACAGGTTGATTCTGCTAACCCAGATGTGTGATGCTACATGGTTATTTAATACACTGATGGCTGAAGCATTTGTGTGAGAGGAAAGCATGGTGGAGTAATTACTGTTGACTACTTAATCATAGAAAAACAATGGAAGTTGCCACTGCAGCTGTATGCAGATAATGCAGTGTTTTTAGCTAAATCAAAAGATCTAGATAGGACAGTGGCCCTTTTCAGTGATGTTTGTAGAAGGATGCCAAAAGTGACTGCATGTACAAGTATGATGATGCTTTTTGAAAGGTATGAGAGATCAGTATGATATCAGTTTGTATGGTGAAGAACTGGAGCATAATTTAGTAAGGGGAAAAGTTGAAAGGGGTCCTCAAGGGAGAAATATTGGATGTCCATTGAAAGCTCTGGTGAATGAAAAAGAACTAAGTTTAGAATGTTTAGATATTCATGAAGGGATGTTTCCCACCTCTTACATATGCCATGACCTTAACCTCCTTTTTTTTCATTATGTCAGAAGTAAGAGCAGTAGAGATGGGCAACATGTATAGTTTGATTCAGAAGGATAGTTAGAATCAACATGAGAAGGTTAAGTGGTATCAAGAAATCATCAGAAACATGTAGAGATGAAAGTCTTATTGGATGGCATGTCCTTGTAGAACATATGACTGATATTTTTTGATTGGGAAAACAGAGTAGTACAGTGGTAGGCAAAAGGAAAAGAGGTTGACCATGGAAGAGATGAATTGATGCAGAGATAATTGAGTAAGTCTATGTTTCATTTTAACATCCTTAGCATGTGACTGAGAGATTTAAGAAATTATGTATACCTGATCATCCCTTCTGGAATTGGAAATAGTTTATGATGGTAGATGAAAAATTAATTCACTAAGGATGGAGTAAGAAAATTTTGGTGGCAGACTCCAGAAAGAAACTCTAGAAGCTGATAGCAGAGTCTAGGAAAGTGTGTAAAAGGAGAAAGCTGGAAGACATGAAAAAGTAAGATAAATAGGTTTGGCAGGGAAGTGGATGATTGAAGTATTAATATATGTGGGGATGACCTGGTAGAAGTAGTGTATTAGGTACCTTAGAGTGGATGTAGCAATGTATTGAACCATAGTTAGTAAACGTAGTTGAAGCATAGAAGAGGTGCATTAAAGAGCATGTGGAAGGAAACCTCATCGTCTGTTATAGCATAAATGGATATTTTTTAAAGTATAGTAGTCCCAACAGTGTTGTATGGGTACAGATCTTGAGCCTCATGTGCAAAGGAAAGGAAAAGGGTGGATATGCTGGAAATGGAATGCCTGAGGACTGTATATGGCATGAGGTGGTATGATTATATGAGAAATAGCATCAAAGAGAGGTGTGTTAGTGAACTTAAACTAGAAGAGAGAGTAAACAAGGTTGTGCTGAAATGGATTAGGTGTATGGCAAGGATGAGTGAAGGACTACTAACAATTGGGATCAGTTTGTCAGCAGTGGAGGGAGAAAGGGGGCTGGGGAGGATTGAGGAGGAGGCTGAAGGTTGGAGTAACAGGGTATGTATGATCAGGACCTGGATATTCAGGTGGGCTAGAGGCTTGTGTTGAATAGAAAGAAATTAGTTGATGTGATATGTATGTGGCATCATGGTTTGAATGGACTGAATTAAGGCTCACAAAGAGGTCAGGGTAAATCATGGAGTAGTCTGTGAGCTTTTGCTGTTTTTAGTCCTCTTATGCATCAATACATTATATATGGCAGTTTGGGACTGGGTATGTGCAGATGAATTTATTGTTTGTTTTTATTTAAATTACATTGTGAAAGTAGTAAAGACATTTAGGGACAAAAAAAATGCTTGTTGATACTTGCTAGACTGCTTTAACATAAGAGATATTGATCACAGTTGTTTAGCTTTACTGACAATTGCTAGACTGCAGTAAAGATGATGGAGTTACTGATCACAGTTGTAAGAGCTTACGAAATATTGATGGATGTATTTTATGAAGAAACTATGATTAAGAGTGAAAAAGTGTAGATGGTCGAAAAAATATTTGGTAGAAAGAATATCTGGTTGAAAGAAGTATTTGAAAAATTACTCTATGATTGATATGCTGACAAAAAAGAATGAATTAGGAAGACTTTTCCTTTGAAGTATTTCTCATGTTATGGATGGTGAACAAAGTATGAATTTTAAAGACAAAAGAATAGAATAAGTATTTTTCAAAGACTAATGAAAGTATGGATAAATGAGAAGAGGTTTAAGAGTTACTGGCAAACTACTATATATTAAGAATTTTACACTGATGAACTTTTAACATGTATGCTATTACATTGTTTTGTATTATGATGCTTGTCATACTTTATACTTTTTGTAAAAATGTTGTAAATACCATTTTTCATGTTTTTCCTCTTACATTGTCAGATGGTGTGGATATGCACAGTTGGACCTGCATACTTTTGGTTGAGGCTTTTTTTTATTCCTGCATTATGCTGTACATTGAGGACCATGAACCCTGGCCCCCCTCCCCCTCCCTCAGTATTGCATCTGCAGGATTGCCTGAGCCAACACTGTCCTTGTTTACTACTGAAGCAGTGGTTTTGTTCAAGCATCAACACTGTTTAAACGTGCATTTTGAAGTGAAAGTGTTAACTGGCTTTATCTACAGTGTTAAACTTGCTGAGGTTATTAACATGAAAAGGAATGTACTGTGTTGGTTTGTGTATTGTGACACTGAACTTGCCCAGTGATTTGAACTTATTGTGAAAGTGTTCATACACCACAAAAATTCCTAGGCCTTTCAAATCTATATTGCTTTGTAAGAGACTGGCACTCCTTTTGGTGTCATGATGGAATGTGTGACATTAACTTATACTGTATGTAATATAGTTTTCACATGGCATAAGCTCCTAATATGGCAGCCAGTAGGACTCCAGAAGGTGGTGTGATACAATTCTTTGGTAGCCGCAGAGCTTAAGTATGAAGCCCCGCCAACTTGTCTTTTTTAACCCCCTTCTATGTACACAAGAATAAGTACCACATACCACTGTGTTGTCCAGCCTAATTGGTTGTTAAGTGTATTATGCATCTAGGTTTAGATGGTGAAGACAGCACTGTGGCCTGTAGTACATTTAAACTAAGTATAACTATATATATTGTTATAAAACTACACATTCGGGCATTCTTGGCTTTTGCCAAGGCATTCCTTTGTTTTAACAAAATAGTTGCTGCTCCTAGTTGTTGATTTAAGACATTTTTTGCATTCAGTGAAGGTTCAAAAAACATAAGCTCTTCCGTCCTGTTTTTTAGGCCAGCTGGACTTATTATCAGCAAGCCAAAACCACCCCAGCATAGTATCTACCTTTCCAAGTAAACCTTTCCACCTGGGTCAGCCAGTTACATCCCAAAGGAATTTGAATAAACCACGTGGATATCATCTCCCACTTAACCTTTATGCCAGAATAACTGAAATCATGGTCCAGAATAAACTAGCTATCAGATGCTTCTTCATAAAGATAGGAATTACTTGCAGGTTTTGATAGCACTGTCATTTCTAAGAGAGTATATGAAGTCACATGCTTTGGAAATGGTAATCATTCTGTTATGAAGAGACCGTTGTCATCATTTATGCATTCACCACAATTTATGTTGAGCCTGACTACTGGATGGATGCTTTGCTAAGAGATTCTGTAATAACCGTTTTTGGAAGGGCTGTTACTTTTGATACATTGCCAGCACCCATGGGGAGTAATGATGGATATGGGTTTTTGATAGAGATTATTTAGTTGTTAATTCTTTGTTCGTTAGGCCACACAGTTATCCGTTGACCAGGTACAATCAGGGAGTGTTTCTTGTACTGAAATGAAGGTTTCTTAAGAGTCAGTTCTTAAAGGAGATTCTTTGGCAGAACTAATGGGTTCAGCCCTCTTTATTTAGTGCCAGATATATGGTTGTTGCTTCTTAGCTGAATGTTGACATGGAGCACATTATTGATTGGCGTATGATATACATTGATTAATGTTTTGATATTGACTTACAAAAATTAATTGTTTATATATATATTTCATACATATTTGCCATTTCCCGCGTTAGCGAAGTAGCATGAAAAATAGAGGACTGCGCCTTAGAGGGAATATCCTCACTTGGCCCTTTCTCTATTCATTCTTTTGGAAAATTAAAAATGAGGGAAGGATTTCCAGCCTCCTGCTCCCTCTCCTTTTAGTCGTCTTAGTATTCTTTCTCTCCTATCCAATATATATATATATTTCATTTTTTTTCATTTCATGCTATTCGTCATTTCCTGCATTAGCGAGGTAGCGTTAAGAACAGAGGACGGGGCCTTTGAGCGAATATCCTCACCTCGTGCCCTTCTCTGTTCCTTCTTTTGGAAAATTAAAAAAAAAAACGAGAGGGGAGGATTTCCAGCCCACGCTCAGTCCCCTTTTAGTCGCCTTCTATGACACACAGGGAATACGTGGGAAGTATTCTTTCTCCCCTGTTCCCAGAGATAATATATATATTTATTTTATATTTATTTATTTTGCTTTGTCGCTGTCTCCCGTGGTTAGCGAGGTAGCGCAAGGAAACATATATTTATATATATATATATATATATATATATATATATATATATATATATATATATATATATATATATATCTTTTTTTCTTTTAAACTATTCGCCATTTCCCGCGTTAGCGAGGTAGCGTTAAGAACAGAGGACTGGGCCTTTTTTGGAATATCCTCACCTGGCCCCCTCTGTTCCTTCTTTTGGAAAATTAGAAAAAAAAAACGACAGGGGAGGATTTCCAGCCCCCCGCTCCCTCCCCTTTTAGTCGCCTTCTACGACACGCAGGGAATACGTGGGAAGTATTCTTAATCCCCTATCCCCAGGGATAATATATATATATATATATATATATATATATATATATATATATATATATATATATATATATATATATATCCTATCCCTGGGGATAGGGGTTTAAGAATACTTCCCACGTATTCCCTGCGTGTCGTAGAAGGCGACTAAAAGGGGAGGGAGCGGGGGGCTGGAATTCCTTTCCTCTCGTTTTTTTTTTAAATTTTCCAAAAGAAGGAACAGAGGGGGGCCAGGTGAGGATATTCCAAAAAAGGCCCAGTCCTCTGTTCTTAGCGCTACCTCGCTAATGCGGGAAATGGCGAATAGTTTAAAAAAAAAAAGAAATGTATATATATTTTTTTTTCATACTATTCGCCATTTCCCGCGTTAGCGAGGTAGTGTTAAGAACAGAGGACTGGGCCTTTAAGGGAATATCCTCACCTGGCCCCTTGTCTGTTCCTTCTTTTGGAAAATAAAAAAAAAAATAACGAGAGGGGTGGATGGAGAGAGATGGGTGATTATTGGTGCATATGCACCTGGGCATGAGAAGAAAGATCCTGAGAGGCAAGTGTTTTGGGAGCACCTGAGTGAGCAGCTGAGTGAGTGTGTTAAAAGTTTTGATGCACGAGACTGGGTTATAGTGATGGGTGATTTGAATGCAAAGGTGGGTAATGTGGCAGTTGAGGGAATGATTGGTGTACGTAGGGTGTTCTGTGTTGTAAATGGAAATGGTGAAGAGCTTGTAGATTTATGTGCTGAAAAAGGACTGGTGATTGGGAATACCTGGTTTAAAAAGAGAGGTATACATAAGTATATGTATGTAAGTAGGAGAGATGGCCAGAGAGCGTTATTAGATTATGTGTTAATTGATAGGCATGTGAAAGAGTGACTTTTGGATGTTAATGTGCTGAGAGGTGCAACTGGAGGGATGTCTGATCATTATCTTGTGGAGGGGAAGGTGAAGATTTCTAAAAGTTTTCAGAAAAGAAGAGAGAATGCTGGGGGGAAGAGAGTGGTGAGAGTAAGTGAGCTTGGGAAGGAGACTTGTTTGAGGAAGTACCAGGAGAGACTGAGTACAGAATGGAAAAAGGTGAGAACAAAGGAGGTAAGGGGAGTGGGGGAGCAATGGGATGTATTTAGGGAGGCATTGATGGCTTGCGCAAAAGATGCTTGTGGCATGAGAAGTGTGGGAGATGGGCAGATTAGAAAGGGTAGTGAGAGGTGGGATGAAGAAGTAAGATTAGTAGTGAAAGAGAAGAGAGAGGCATTTGAATGACTTTTGCAGGGAAATAATGCAAATGAGTGGGAGATGTATAAAAGAAAGAGGCAGGAGGTCAAGAGACAGGTGCAAGAGGTGAAAAAGAGGGCAAATGAGAGTTGTATTTTATCATTGTATTTTAGAGAGAATAAAATGATGTTTTGGAAGGAGGTTAATAAAGTGCGAAAGACAAGGGAACAAATGGGTACATCAGTGAAGGGGGCTAATGGAGAGGTGATAACAAGTAGTGATGATGTGAGAAGGAGATGGAATAAGAATTTTGAAGGTTTGTTGAATGTGTTTGATGATAGAGTGGCAGATGTAGGGTGTTTTGGTCGAGGTGGTGTGCAAAGTGAGAGGGTTAAGGAGAATGATTTGGTAAACAGAGAAGAGGTAGTAAAAGCTATGTGGAAGATAAAAGCTGGCAAGGCAGCAGGTTTGGATGGTACTGCAGAGAAATTTATTAAGAAAGGGGGTGACTGTATTGTTGACTGGTTGGTAAGGTTATTTAATGTATGTATGACTCATGGTGAAGTGCATGAGGATTAGTGGAATGCTTGCATAGTGCTATTGTACAAAGGCAAAGGGGATAAAAGTGAGTGCTCAAATTACAGAGGTATAAGTTTGTTGAATATTCCTGGGAAATTATATGGGAAGGTATTGATTGAGAGGGTGAAGGCATGTACAGAGCATCAGACTGGAGAAGAGCAGTGAGGTTTCAGAAGTGGTAGAGGATGTGCGGATCAGGTGTTTGCTTTGAAGAATGTATGTGAGAAATACTTAGAAAAGCAAGTGGATTTGTGTGTAGCATTTATGGATCTGGAGAAGGCATATGATAGAGTTGATAGAGATGCTCTGTGGAAATTGTTAAGAATATATGGTATGGGAAACAAGTTGTTAGGAACAGTGAAATTTTTTATCGAGGATGTAAGGCATGTGTACGTGT
This sequence comes from Panulirus ornatus, assembly GCF_036320965.1. Lineage (NCBI taxonomy): Eukaryota > Metazoa > Arthropoda > Malacostraca > Decapoda > Palinuridae > Panulirus > Panulirus ornatus. The sequence continues at coordinate 7,271,394 of NC_092294.1, read as the reverse complement.
AGGAAGAGAGGAAAGTGATTGGTTCTCAGTGAATGTTGGTTTGCGGCAGGGGTGTGTGATGTCTCCATGGTTGTTTAATTTGTTTATGGATGGGTTTGTTAGGGAGGTGAATGCAAGAGTTTTGGAAAGAGGGGCAAGTATGCAGTCTTTTGTGGATGAGAGAGCGTAGGAATGAGTCAGTTGTTGTTCGCTGATGATACAGTGTTGATGGCTGTTTCGTGTGAGAAACTGCAGAAGCTGGTGACTGAGTTTGGTAAAGTGTGTGAAAGGAGAAAGCTGAGAGTAAATGTGAATAAGAAAAAGGTTATTAGGTACAGTAGGGTTGAGGGACAAGTCAGTTGGGAGGTAAGTTTGAATGGAGAAAAAGTGGAGGAAATGAATTGTTTTAGATATCTGTGAGTGGATTTGGCAGCAGATGGAACCATGGAAGCGGAAGTGAATCATAGGGTAGGGGAGGGGGCGAAAGTTCAGGGAGTGTTGAAAAATGTGTGGTATTCGAGAACATTATCTTAGAAAGCAAAAGTGGGTATGTTTGAAGGAATAGTGGTTCCAACAATGTTACATGGTTGCGAGGTGTGGGCTATAGATAGGGTTGTGCGGAGGAGGATGGATGTGCTGGAAATGAGATGTTTGAGGACAATATGTGGTGCAAGGTGGTTTGATCGAGTAAGTAATGAAAGGGTAAGAGACGTGTGGTAATAAAAAGAGTGTGGTTGAGAGAGCAGAAGAGGGTGTTTTGAAATGGTTTGGTCACATGGAGAGAATGAGTGAGAATAGATTGACAAAGAGGATATATGTGTCAGAGATGGAGGGAATGAGGAGAAGTGGGAGACCAAATTGGAGGTGGAAAGATGGGGTGAAAAAGATTTTGAGCGATCAGGGCCTGAACATGCAGGAGGGTGAAAGGCGTGCAAGGAATAGAGTGAATTGGAACGATGTGGTATACCGGGGTCAACGTGCTGTTAATGGATTGAACGAGGGCATGTGAAGCGTCTGGGGTAAACTATGGAAAGTTTTGTGGGGCCTGGATGTGGAAAGGAAGCTGTGGTTTCGGTGCATTATACATGACAGCTAGAGACTGAGTGTAAACAAATGTGGCCTTTGTTGTCTTTTCCTAGTGTTACATTGCCCCCATGCGGGGGGAGGGGGCTGTTATTTCATTTGTGGTGGGGTTGCGATGGGAATGAATAATGGCTGACTATGAATTATGTATGTATGTATATGTTGAGATGTATAGGTATGCATATTTGCATGTGTGGACGTGTATGTGGGTGGGTTGGGCCATTCTTTCGTCTGTTTCCTTGCGCTCCCTCGCTAACGCGGGAGACAGGGACGAAATATAATAAGTAAATAAATAGCTGTATATATATTTATATGTTGAAATGTATAGGTATGTATATGTGTGTGTGTGGATGTGTATGTATATACATGTGTATGTGGATGGGTTGGGCCATTCTTTTGTCTGTTTCTTTGCTCTACCTCGCTAATGCGGGAGGCAGTGACAAAGTATAATATATATATATATATATATTCTATTTTTCATACATATTTGCCACTTCCCACGTTAGCAAGGCAGCGTTAAAAACTGAGCCTTAGAGGGTATATATATATTTATTTACTTATTATTTATTTATTTATTTTGCTTTGTCTCTGTCTCCTGCGTTAGTGAGGTAGCGCAAGGAAACAGACGAAAGAAATGGCCCGACCCACCCACATACACATGTATATACATACACGTCCACACACGCAAATGTACATACCTATACATCTCAATGTATACATATATGTATACACACACAGACATAAATTTATATACACATGTACATAATTCATACTGTCTGCCCTTATTCATTCCCATCGCCACCCTGCCACACATGAAATAACAACCCCCTCCCCCCAAATGTGTGCGAGGTAGCGCTAGGAAAGTACAACAAAGGCCACATTCATTCACACCAAAACCACAGCTCCCTTTCCACATCCAGGCCCCAGGGAACTTTCCATGGTTTACCCCAGACGCTTCACATGCCCTGGTTCAATCCATTAACAGTACTTCGGCCCCGGTATATCACATCGTTCCAATTCACTCTATTCCTTGCACGCCTTTTACCGTCCTGCATGTTCAGGCCCCGATCACTCAAAATCTTTTTCACTCCATCTTTCCATCTCCAATTTGGTCTCCCACTTCTCCTTGTTCCCTCCACCTCCGACACATATATCCTCTTGGTCAATTTCTCCTCACTCATTCTCTCCATGTGCCCAAAACATTTCAAAATACCCTTTTCTGCTCTCTTAGCCATGCTCTTTTTATTTCCACACATCTCTCTTACCCTTACATTACTTACTGGATCAAACCACCTCACACTGCATATTGTCCTCAAACAATATATATATATATATATATATATATATATATATATATATATATTTTTTTTTTTTTTTTTTTTTTTTTTTTTTAAACTATTGGCCATTTCCCGCGTTAGCGAGGTAGCGTTACGAACAGAGGACTGGGCCTTTTTTTGGAATATCCTCACCTGGCCCCCTCTGTTCCTTCTTTTGGAAAATGAAAAAAAAAAAAAAAAACGAGAGGGGAGGATTTCCAGCCCCCCGCTCACTCCCCTTTTAGTCGCCTTCTACGACACGCAGGGAATACGTGGGAAGTATTCTTTCTCCCCTATCCCCAGGGAATATATATATATATATATATATATATATATATATATATATATATATATATATATATATATATATAAAAAGATGTTCTGGAAGGAGGTAAATAAAGTGCGTAAGACAAGGGAGCAAATGGGAACTTCAGTGAAGGGCGCAAATGGGGAGGTGATAACAAGTAGTGGTGATGTGAGAAGGAGATGGAGTGAGTATTTTGAAGGTTTGTTGAATGTGTTGGATGATAGAGTGGCAGATATAGGGTGCTTTGGTCGAAGTGGTGTGCAAAGTGAGAGGGTTAGGGAAAATGATTTGGTAAACAGAGAAGAGGTAGTAAAAGCTTTGCGGAAGATGAAAGCCGGCAAGGCAGCAGGTTTGGATGGTATTGCAGTGGAATTTATTAAAAAAGGGGGTGACTGTATTGTTGACTGGTTGGTAAGGTTATTTAATGTATGTATGACTCATGGTGAGGTGCCTGAGGATTGGCGGAATGCGTGCATAGTGCCATTGTACAAAGGCAAAGGGGATAAGAGTGAGTGCTCAAATTACAGAGGTATAAGTTTGTTGAGTATTCCTGGTAAATTATATGGGAGGATATTGATTGAGAGGGTGAAGGCATGTACAGAGCATCAGATTGGGGAAGAGCAGTGTGGTTTCAGAAGTGGTAGAGGATGTGTGGAACAGGTGTTTGCTTTGAAGAATGTATGTGAGAAATACTTAGAAAAGCAAATGGATTTGTATGTAGCATTTATGGATCTGGAGAAGGCATATGATAGAGTTGATAGAGATGCTCTGTGGAAGGTATTAAGAATATATGGTGTGGGAGGCAAGTTGTTAGAAGCAGTGAAAAGTTTTTATCAAGGATGTAAGGCATGTGTACGTGTAGGAAGAGAGGAAAGTGATTGGTTCTCAGTGAATGTAGGTTTGCGGCAGGGGTGTGTGATGTCTCCATGGTTGTTTAATTTGTTTATGGATGGGGTTGTTAGGGAGGTGAATGCAAGAGTTTTGGAAAGAGGGGCAAGTATGAAGTCTGTTGGGGATGAGAGAGCTTGGGAAGTGAGTCAGTTGTTGTTCGCTGATGATACAGCGCTGGTGGCTGATTCATGTGAGAAACTGCAGAAGCTGGTGACTGAGTTTGGTAAAGTGTGTGAAAGAAGAAAGTTAAGAGTAAATGTGAATAAGAGCAAGGTTATTAGGTACAGTAGGGTTGAGGGTCAAGTCAATTGGGAGGTGAGTTTGAATGGAGAAAAACTGGAGGAAGTGAAGTGTTTTAGATATCTGGGAGTGGATCTGGCAGCGGATGGAACCATGGAAGCGGAAGTGGATCATAGGGTGGGGGAGGGGGCGAAAATTCTGGGAGCCTTGAAGAATGTGTGGAAGTCGAGAACATTATCTCGGAAAGCAAAAATGGGTATGTTTGAAGGAATAGTGGTTCCAACAATGTTGTATGATTGCGAGGCGTGGGCTATGGATAGAGTTGTGCGCAGGAGGATGGATGTGCTGGAAATGAGATGTTTGAGGACAATGTGTGGTGTGAGGTGGTTTGATCGAGTAAGTAACGTAAGGGTAAGAGAGATGTGTGGAAATAAAAAGAGCGTGGTTGAGAGAGCAGAAGAGGGTGTTTTGAAATGGTTTGGGCACATGGAGAGAATGAGTGAGGAAAGATTGACCAAGAGAATATATGTGTCGGAGGTGGAGGGAACGAGGAGAAGAGGGAGACCAAATTGGAGGTGGAAAGATGGAGTGAAAAAGATTTTGTGTGATCGGGGCCTGAACATGCTTTGTCGCTGTCTCCCGCGCTTGCGAGGTAGCGCAAGGAAACAGACGAAAGAAATGGCCCAACCCACCCCCATACACATGTATATACATACACGTCCACACACGCAAATATACATACCTATACATCTCAATGTGCACATATATATACACACACAGACACATACATATATACCCATGCACACAATTCACACTGTCCCATTGCCACCTCGCCACACATGGAATACCATTCCCCTCCCCCCTCATGTGTGCAGGGTAGCGCTAGGAAAAGACAACAAAGGCCCCATTCGTTCACACTCAGTCTCTAGCTGTCATGCAATAATGCCCGAAACCACAGCTCCCTTTCCACATCCAGGCCCCACACAACTTTCCATGGTTTAAGCCAAACGCTTCACATGCCCTGATTCAATCCACTGACAGCACGTCAACCCCGGTATACCACATTGATCCAATTCACTCTATTCCTCGCCCGCCTTTTTTTCCTCCTGCATGTTCAGGCCCCGATCACTCAAAATCTTTTTCACTCCATCTTTCCACCTCCAATTTGGTCTCCCACTTCTCCTCGTTCCCTCCACCTCCGACACATATATCCTCTTGGTCAATCTTTCCTCACTCATTCTCTCCATGTGACCAAACCATTTCAAAACACCCTCTTCTGCTCTGTCAGCCACACTCTTTTTATTTCCACACATCTCTCTTACCCTTACATTACTTACTCGATCAAACCACCTCACACCACACATTGTCCTCAAACATCTCATTTCCAGCACATCCACCATTCTGCGCACAACTCTATCCATAGCCCACGCCTCGCAACCATACAACATTGTTGGAACACTAGAACCACTATTCCTTCAAACATACCCATTTTTGCTTTCCGAGATAATGTTCTCGACTTCCACACATTCTTCAAGGCTCCCAGGATTTTCACCCCCTCCCCCACCCTATGATTCACTTCCGCTTCCATGGTTCCATCCGCTGCCAGATCCACTCCCAGATATCTAAAACACTTTACTTCCTCCAGTTTTTCTCCATTCAAACTTACCTCCCAATTGACTTGACCCTCAACCCTACTGTACCTAATAACCTTGCTCTTATTCACATTTACTCTTAACTTTCTTCTTTCACACACTTTACCAAACTCAGTCACCAGCTTCTGCAGTTTCTCACATGAATCAGCCACCAGCGCTGTATCATCAGCGAACAACAACTGACTCACTTCCCAAGCTCTCTCATCCACAACAGACTTCATACTTGCCCCTCTTTCCAAAACTCTTGCATTCACCTCCCTAACAACCCCATCCATAAACAAATTAAACAACCATGGAGACATCACACACCCCTGCCGCAATCCTATATTTATATATGTATATATATATATATATATATATATATATATATATATATATATATATATATATATATATATTTTTTATTTTTTATTATACTTTGTCGCTGTCTCCCGCGTTTGCGAGGTAGCGCAAGGAAACAGACGAAAGAAATGGCCCAACCCCCCCTATACACATGTATATACATACGTCCACACACGCAAAATATACATACCTACACAGCTTTCCATGGCTTACCCCAGACGCTTCACATGCCTTGATTCAATCCACTGACAGCACGTCAACCCCGGTATACCACCTCGCTCCAATTCACTCTATTCCTTGCCGTCCTTTCACCCTCCTGCATGTTCAGGCCCCGATCACACAAAATCTTTTTCACTCCATCTTTCCTCCTCCAATTTGGTCTCCCTCTTCTCCTTGTTCCCTCCACCTCCGACACATATATCCTCTTGGTCAATCTTTCCTCACTCATCCTCTCCATGTGCCCAAACCACTTCAAAACACCCTCTTCTGCTCTCTCAACCACGCTCTTTTTATTTCCACACATCTCTCTCACCCTTACGTTACTCACTCGATCAAACCACCTCACACCACACATTGTCCTCAAACATCTCATTTCCAGCACATCCATCCTCCTGCGCACAACTCTATCCATAGCCCACGCCTCGCAACCATACAACATTGTTGGAACCACTATTCCTTCAAACATACCCATTTTTGCTTTCCGAGATAATGTTCTCGACTTCCACACATTCTTCAAGGCCCCCAGAATTTTCGCCCCCTCCCCCACCCTATGATCCACTTCCGCTTCCATGGTTCCATCCGCTGCCAGATCCACTCCCAGATATCTAAAACACTTCACTTCCTCCAGTTTTTCTCCATTCAAACTCACCTCCCAATTGACTTGACCCTCAACCCTACTGTACCTAATAACCTTGCTCTTATTCACATTTACTCTTAACTTTCTTCTTCCACACACTTTACCAAACTCAGTCACCAGCTTCTGCAGTTTCTCACATGAATCAGCCACCATCGCTGTATCATCAGCGAACAACAACTGACTCACTTCCCAAGCTCTCTCATCCCCAACAGACTTCATACTTGCCCCTCTTTCCAAAACTCTTGCATTTACCTCCCTAACAACCCCATCCATATATATATATATATATATTATCCCTGGGGATAAGGGAGAAAGAATACATCCCATGTATTCCCTGCATGTCATAGAAGGCGACTAAAAGGGGATGGAGTGGGGGGCTGGAAATCCTCCCGTTTTTTTTTTTTTTTTCAATTTTCCGAAAGAAAGAACAGAGAAAGGGGCCAGGTGAGGATATTCCTTCAAAGGCCCAGTCCTCTGTTCTTAACGCCACCTCTCTAACACGGGAAATGGCGAATAGTTTGAAAGAAAAAGAAAGAAAAACAATATATATATATATATATATATATATATATATATATATATATATATATATATATATATATATATATATATATATATATATATATAATATATATATATATATATATATATATATATATATATATATATATATATATATATATATATATATATATATATATATATATATATATATTTGGGAGATGTTTGCATCAAAATATGGCAGTTTTGAATGTGCAGTGTTAACCGAAGTCCCATCTAAATTGAGTAATCAGGACCCAGGCAAGTGCTGCCTCATAGCTTCAGGTCACACAGGCAAATAATTTGAATAATTTAGAAATGGCCTATCTTTATTTGTCTTAAATATGCTTTGGGAAATTATAACCATACTCATATTGTTCTGTACATATAATGATTTTACCACAAAGCTCAATATTAGGGAAAATAGTCAGAGACAGCACAAGGAAACAGATAAATCACGTTTTTTTTACAAGGAATTTTAGCTTCATTCTTTGGTCAAGTTCCTCGGTAATTCTTTTATGTATCCACTGCAAATTTGGGTTCGAGTATCACATTCTGCATTCTCGTAAAGATCTTTTTTTGATATTAGCATTATTTGTTAAGATGTTCCTGAAACTCTTTTGTTTGTTCCTGTAATTGATTGAGTAACATTCCAGTTAATTGAATGAAATGTTGCTCATTGATGATTAATCTGACTGAACAGTATTTAATCTACTTTGTTTTGCACTGTTCTTGTAGTATTTTAATATGATTGTTAAACCATGCAACTATACATACATATTTTTTTTGCTGTGTAATTATCATATGCTTTGTTATGGCATTTCTTTGATTAATGATGTGACATTGAAAAAGAAAAATTTTCCTAAGCAAAGTTTTTTTTACTTAACTATAGATTGCAGTTTTTGCTAGATAGGGAGCTGATTCAATGAAATCTAAGGGAGTAATTTTTTTGTCATTAGGCTTCTTGGAAATCTTACTATAATTCATATGATTAAAGGCTACTTCTGTATTAATAATCCTTTAAGAAGATGTTGAGCAATGCTGTTGCCAAGTCGGTCAGCACCTTGTTTCTCACCATTGTCAGCATTATTTGATTATTGTGAGTAGATTTAAGAATTTGAAAGAAAAGGTCAAACTATCAGACCTATGCAGTTTTGATGTAACTGAAATCAGACAACATTTTGAGTCTAAATATGTTTGGTCAGTTTTAAACATCCTGGCACATGGCAGTACACTAGCAACTGGTGATACAGCTGGGATGTAAAGGTTGACATACTATAGTGGATCTGGTAATTCAGCTTGACATGCTACACTGGATGTGGTAATTCAGCTTGACATGCTACACTGGCATCTGGTGATACAGTTGAACATGCTATACTAGCATCTGGTGATACAACTTGATATGCTACACTGGCATCTGGTGGTAAAGCTGGACGTACTACTTTAACATCTGGTAATACAGCTTGACGCACTACACTGGCATCCGGTGATAAAGTTGAACATGTTACACTAGCATCTGGTGATATAGCTTGACATGCTACACTAGCATCTGGTGATACAGCTTGACATGCTACACTGGCATCTGGTGATACAGCTAGACATGCTACACTGGCATCTGGTGATAAAGTTGAACATGTTATACAAGCATTTGGTGGTACAGAGTGACATACTATACTAGGCATTGATGATACAGTTTAACATATACTGGCATGATACAACTAGTACATGCTACACTGGAATATGATGTTGCAACTAGATATGCTATGCTGGCAAATGATTGATTTAGCTTGATATGCTTCATTGGTATCTGGTGATGCAGTTTGACATGCTACAGTTGCAGCTAGTGCCAGAGGTAGACATGCTGCACTGGGACCTGGTGATAAAACTAGATTTACTGTACCTAGTGATACTGATGGACATATAGATTTGTTCTTTTAATTAGACAGTTTATAGTACTCCCACATTCCAGAGTCTGTCACAAAGTTATGTACACCACATTGAAATTGTTTATTGTGGCTGATGGAGGGTCTGGGAATGGTAGAGATAAAAAATTGACAGGATATAAAATTATGGGATAGATGTTTTTTTAGAACATTCAGATTGTATACTAAGGTCTGTGGAAGACCTAAGAATGGAGAAAATTACGTTGGAACTCTGAAAACTTGTCAAGTACAACTACGGAAAAGTTATGTATACTTTTACCCGAAAATTTCAGACTGGCTCAAGACTGGAAGTAACTCAAAATAGTATGGCAGCTGGTTCAGAATAGAAAAAATAGATACACCATTTTTTTTATAGGACATTTCCTCGGCCTTTCTTCAATTGGAAAAATGTTTATTTCCAATTCGTGAATATTTTCTTTGCTACATAATTTTTTCAGTTAAGATTTCCATCCGTCGAAGTGTATATTATTATTATTATTATTATTATTATTATTATTATTATTATTATTATTATTATCCTGCAGTTGTTGTGAGGAATAATACAGAAAAGGTTTATGCCTTTTTACGTTCTGCAGTTAATGATACAGTTCTCATGATGATGCCTCTATAAATGTAGGCTTAGTAGATGATTTTGATATTATAAAGGTTCTTTGTCTCATTCAGTCCTAATCTAGGACTTTGTTTCAGGTAGATTCATTAGTTCCAGATAAGTAGAATACTTTACATTTATGTTTAATGAAATGCATTTTCTTTGCGCAGTAGTTAGATTCTGTGACACGAACATCAAACTTTCCTCTTCAGGGCTTAATTGTTTTTGCAATTTTGGACAAAATATATAATATTCCAGATAGATTTACTGCTGTCAAAAGATCAGGCAGCCATTATTTTCAGTTAGGTGCTAAACTAATTTAGTATATTTACAAAATGCACCTTTGATGGATGAGTTCAACATATGCTGGAGTATATCTTTATATTCAGTAAGGATATTTTTGAAACTTGTGACTTGTCAAGCTGGGCATGTTATCTCAGGTTCCACAGTTTGTAGATTTTACTGGTCTGATGGAATTTCTATCCCAATAATTTTGCTGGTAACTTTCTTGGTAAGGGAACACTTGAATTGCATCATCATTGCATCAGGACAGGTACTCTAGCTTGTAATATAACAAAAAAATATGGAAGCATAGGGATACTCTTAAAGAGTGTGTATTTCTCAAGGATCATTTGCTTATTACTCCAGTTCATTTTGTAATTATTGTAATTACTATTGGATTAGATATGCAAGATTCAATACATGTTGCCTTAATCTAGAAAAAAAAATCATTTTTAGGTAGTCTGGATAAGATTATAAGGATTTTTATGGCAATTCTACTTCCATGTTTTAGAAGAATGGAAGACTGTCTTTCAGTTTTGATTACTAACTGAATTATGAATATTGAGTTGTTTAACATATTATAATCTTAGAAATAATTGAAAATATTATTGTGCCTCTTGCCATGTCTGTTCTTATTTCAGGAAAAAGTACCATACTCTGTCAAGATAGAGCGTTGTCTTATTCTTTGTTTAAGCTTCGTACTTTTTTTTTATTCACCGTTTCTTGAGAATTATTTGAAGGGTGTAGTTGAAATTTGATTCATTTTATATGTATAGTCTTACTTTATTCATAAGTGAATGCTTCGTAAACTTGAAGTTTATTTAAGCCCTCCCTAGCTGTAATTCTCGAATAAAGTTGTATCTTTTCCAGGGCTGGTTGATTGCAGCACTCATACTTTTGTTTTATACATCACATGTGGGGTATGTGGATGATTAGCATTATCAGTAACAGAGTATTACAGATTAATGACCTTAGTCCTGTTCTGTATGTAGATATTGATCAAGAAGAATATTGATTGCTAGCTAAGCTTGATAGTATTATGAAATAAATGACTCATTGTTTTATGAACTATTGTGGAGACCAAAATGAACGAATAGGACTGTAGTTTTTCTTCATTATCTTCAGTATTGCTAATCTATACATATGCTCTGCAGTTTTTTACTGCCTTCAGGTTACCTTTTGGAATGAAGGGCTTATGTAAGACCCCATGCTTGGTGTCCAGTTTTTAGGAATTAATCGTCATTGATAAAAAAATAATGCATCACCTCTTCAAATATTTGTTTTCATAAGCTTTATGTGCAAATACATGCAACACCTTCATAAGCATTATGCTAAAATCGGTTTGTGTCATATAAGGTATAAACTAAGATCATCTCATGTTTAAGTTCTCTGGGTTAGGTTTACATGACCATCATGCTTTCATTTACATTTCTGTGCACTTATGTCATTGAACCAAAATATTACAAATCCAATTTACAGAAGTGGTAATTTCAGTTGAGAGAGATGAAAGTTTACACTGTGGTGAGATATTTAGTGTCCACCTCCTTGTGTTGATAACTATTTTGCTCTTTGATTAGCCTGTGTCTTCAGAACCTTCATTGAATACAGAAAATTGGTTTTGATTAGAAATATATATTCCTGCACGCTGACAAAAGGTTCAAAACATGTATATATCTGCCTCCCATTCTTCATGGTAATTATTCACATCCTTCCTTTATGTTTCTTGAAATGAGTGATAGTTTGTTGGTTCTGGACTGTAATTTTTGTTGTTATTAGGACAGGAGACAGAGGGTATACTAATGACAAACCCTTTTCCCCTCTCATTTGTAGTTGGGTGGTCATTGTAAGATAGCTTGTTTTGTGATAGATATTGTATTAGGGTGGTTATGACTTCTATTTTTTCTCTTTTTTTTGGGGGGGGGGGATCCTGCTGACCAAATGGACAGGAAGGAAGAGCTTAATTCTTTCAGACCTTGTGTTAGTCTTCTCTAATCAAAACCAATTTTTTACGCAGCAAGTTAGACACATGTGGTGATGTGGATCTCCTTAATGCATAAGGAACTGAGGGGTCCTCTAGTTCTTTAACACGCTTTTATTTTCCAGACCCACATTATCTGCATGCAGGAATCCTTTTGAGTGTTAATATAAAATCACTTGCTGGCAAGGAATAAGGTTCTTGTATTACTTGTGTTGAAATTGTATTGCTTTTTGTATCCTGTATTTTTATCCAGTAATTATTCAGGAGATATAACGTCTGTCACTCAAATGAAAACTGGACTGATTCTTTTCCTTTTAAAGGTAAAAACTGTATCTTCTGTGATTCTGTTATGATTGTACAGATCACAATAAATTTAAGTACTTTCTAGATAGATAGTCATTATTACTTCCTGATTTTTAAACTTGTGATTGAAGATATCACAATAGGCAAAGTGAGGAAGGAGATGGAAGGATATTATGTATGGCTAAAATCTTTAATGGAAGATTGAAACAGTAGTTAAGAAAATCTTACAAGGATTAGAGGTCTTGCTAGGATTCATTTTTCCCTTTTATTGTCTAATGTGTTACGAGAACTGGGTGATTATTAATGGTATATGAATATCAGTTTAGTGATAGAAGTGCATACTTAAACAGGTGCATGTATCAACTGTATATCCTTGAAATACCATCTACGAACTGATATTGTGATTGATCCTAAGTAATGCTCATAACATTGAATTAAGGTCCAAAGCTGTGCTCAGGACATTGAATTAAGCTATCTGTTTTGTAGAAAATTGATGTTTTGTGTGCTGACAACAGGCACATTTTATTGGATCCATGTTTAGAGAAGCTTTCATGAAAGAAGAGAGACTGTGTGAATGAATTGTGTGCAGTCTCACACCAGACATTCCAACACATGCGAACAAATCTTCATAAGTTATACCTTCCAGCTTAGATTCATTCATACAAAACTTGCTTTGGTTGATTTTACAAGCAAAATTATATTTTGATGTTAGCAACAGCAAGAATTTAAATTGCTGTAAAAGTAGATATTATTAGCCAACCATGGTTTGCAGAACAGAAGCGAAAATTGTATGAATCTGAAAGAACTGACATATGAGATATTATCAAATGGATGTCTCAATAGACAGACCATCTATAAGATCATGGATGGAAAGATAAGGATTGTTTCAAAAATGCTAATTCTGATGTTATGTCTTGGTTATTGATATTTCTAATGTTATTATGGGTCTTTTAGAATGGAACTTTTATTGCTGATATGTTTCCATCTTTCTTGGATTATGTTGTATCTGCCTAAGCTGAAGGAGCACACTTAGAACTTCCATGTTGTGTTGATATAGACAGGATTTCATGAGATCCATAAAAGCTTAATATAGCGTGTTCTTTGGTCCTGCCAATAAAAAAAGGTGTAGGTAGTGATCTGACTGACTGTAAATGAAATTGCCTCATATGCAAAGCCTGCCAACAACTTGCAGAACTCTTAAGTTAACTTCATAGGCCTAGCAAGCAACACAAAGCTCAAGTCCATGTTTAGCCAACATCTGAGAGGTTTTTCTTGTATATAGTGAAAAGGGGCAAGCACCATATTGCTTCTGCATGGAGTGACATCAGGTGGTAGTTATGACTGTTCAGCTCTCTGTTGTCATTGGTAGGCAGCTACCAATCAGGGAGGTGTATTACTGGTACTACCTGCCTGAGTACTGGGAGAGTTAGTGATGGCTTTATATTGAACCAGCACTTCACTTCTTGTCAAGTTGCACTCCCCTGAACCAAGTAGCTGTCATTTCTTTCTGCTTCACTCAAATGTAGACTGCTGGCATTTTGTCCACAAACATATAATCTCTCCATGTCACTCTTGATAACGCTTAACTCACCCAGCTCATTCTTCATAGCTCTAGATTTTCCTGTGATAAGTGCTATGTGCTCGCCCTGCCTTTTGGGAAATGGAAGGAGCAAAAGATAGTAGTATGTAGGAACAAGTAGTAGGTAGTAGTAGTTTTGAACATTATGCAAGAACATTAGCTAGACACATTATGTAGAAGTAGTTGGTAAGAACACTAGGTTGAAGCCTCTGAAATCACTGCCCTTGAGTTGCCCTCTGCCAGTGGCTTACTAAGGTTGAGGCACTAAATGGTAAGAAGCAGCACTAGAGTTGACCAGTTATGGAGAGACTTGCTGTGGCCACCCATGAAGGGAATTTCCGAAGGGAATGTGCAGCAGATATATAGATGGATAGATAGGTCAGTGTTAGTTAATACCTTGTTGCCCAGGTTGTGTATTAATTGCTCAGAAATATGCAGACAGCATCATTTTTTTTCTCAGCAAACCAGCTTGCTATGGCTACATCACAACCAAGTTGTTATTACGGATTCAATTTAAGTCAATAATTTTTTCATGATTTTATGGGTGAAAAGAAAATTAATTAGCCTTCCAGCAAGTCAAAGAGTCATGACTAGTGTGCACGCGAGCCAAACTCTTACACATGGAACAGCAGCACTATCTATTGCACAAGCAGATAGATTAGCAGGCTAAGATTGATTGACTGTAGGATGAACTAAAAGGAATTTAGTCACTTTCTAGATTTTATACAAGGGATAAATAAAATGCTGGATAATGTAGTTATTAGATTTTGCATTTTTTCTAAATCTTTTAGGCATCTGTTGAAATTTGCCTGCCATGGAAGTTGGCTAAATGTGTAGGACTCATATTGTTAGGAGCTTGACTGTTAAGTGGTCCATCGGAAATATAAGCCTGTACTGTGTCTTTTATTTTGCTTTAAAGCAGTTTAGTGGGTAACTGTCTCATTTACTGTACCCAAACATGACTGAAGGTCTCTAGCCTCAAGCAGAGCACACTCACCTCTGCCTGAATGTAAGTAGATTCTTATTTAGGTACTTATTTGTTGTTTCTCACATGAGCAAGGTAGAGTCAGGAAGAGATGAAGTGGCCACACATCCACTCTTTATCTGTCATGCTTGATGCACCAAAAGCATAACTCGAGCTTTAAGCTTGTAAAACAGATCTACTAAGTACACAGTGAACAGATCTTTGAGAGTCTAGGGATACGACGAACCAGAGTTCATAACCTGTAATTAAGTAAGAAACTTATACAAAAGGTGAATTACTTGCACAAAGATGGGGGTGAATGGAATAAAATGACTAAAAACATGGTTAAAGCAGCCAGTATGGCAAAACAACTTAAAGTTGTATGATAAAGAATATTTAAGAGATGCGACTCAAGAGTAAAACTACCTCCCCATGTAGTACAAAGAGGAGATTACAACCAAAAGACGTTTCCATGCTTTTCCCCTAACTGCTTCATATACCCTGGCTCAGCCCATTGACTTTACCTTACCCCCTATATAATTTTTTATGTTAGCTTGGATGGCACGGGCAGCTGAGGCCCTAAACAAGGCCATCCCATTAATGCTATATAAATATAAGTAAATAAATAAATATATTTATTTGCTTTGTCGCTGTCTCCCGCGCTAGCGAGGTAGCGCAAGGAAACAGACCAACCCACCCACATACACATGTATATACATACACATCCACACACGCAAATATACATACCTGTACATCTCAACGTATTCATATATATACGCACACAGACATAGACTTATATACACATGTACATAATTCATACTGTCTGCCTTTATTCATTCCCATTGCCACCCTGCCACACATGAAATGACAACCCCCTCCCCCCTCATGTGCGCGAGGTAGCGCTAGGAAGACAACAAAGGCCCCATTCGTTCACACTCGGTCTCTAGCTGTCATGTAATAATGCACCAAAACCACAGCTCCCTTTCCACTTCCAGGCCCGACAGAACTTTCTGTGGTTTACCCCAGATGCTTCACATGCCCTGGATCAATCCATTGACAGCATGTCGACCCCAGTATACCGCATCGTTCCAATTCATTCCATTCCTTGCACACCTTTCACCCTCCTGCATGTTCAGGCCCCGATCACTCAAAATCTTTTTTACTCCATCTTTCCACCTCCAATTTGGTCTCCCACTTCTCCTCGTTCCCTCCACTTTTGACACACATATCCTATTTGTCAATCTTTCCTCACTCATTCTCCATGTGACCAAACCATTTCAAAACACCCTCCTCTGCTCTCAACCACACTCTTTTTATTACCACACATCTCTCTTACCCTATTATTACTTACTCGATCAAACCACCTCACACCACATATTGTCCTCAAACATCTCATTTCCAGCACATCCACCCTCCTCCGCATAACTCTATCCATAGCCCATGCCTCGCAGCCATACAACATTGTTGGAACCACTATTCCTTCAAACATACCCATTTTTGCTTTCCGAGATAATGTTCTCGACTTCCACGCATTCTTCAAGACTCCCAGAATTTTGGCGCCCTCTCCCACCCTTTGATTCACTTCCACTTCCATGGTTCCATCCGCTGCCAAATCCACTTCCAGATATCTAAAACACTTCACTTCCTCTAGTTTTTCTCCATTCAAACTTACCTCCCAATTGACTTGACCCTCAACCCTACTGTACCTAATAACCTTGCTCTTATTCACATTTACTTTCACCTTTCTTCTTTCACACACTTTACCAAACTCAGTCACCAGCTTTTGCAGTTTCTCACTTGAATCAGCCACCAGCACTGTATCATCAGCAAACAATAACTGACTTCCTTCCTAAGCTCTCCCATCCACAACAGACTGCATACTTGCCCCTCTTTCCAAAACCCTTGCATTCACCTCCCTAACAACCCCATCCATAAACAAATTTAAACAACCATGGAGACATCACACACCCCTGCCGCAAACCTACATTCACTGAGAACCAATCACTTTCCTCTCTTCCTACACATACACATGCCTTACTGCTTCTCACTGCTTCTAACAACTTGCCTCCCACACCATATATTCTTAGTACCTTCCACAGAGCATCTCTATCAACTCTTATCATATGCCTTCTCCAGATCCATAAATGCTACGTACAAACCCATTTACTTTTCTAAGTATTTCTCACGTGCATTCTTCAAAGCAAACACCTGATCCACACATTCTCTACCACTTCTGAAACCACACTGCTCTTCCCCAATCTGATGCTCTGTAAATGCCTTTACCCTCTCTATCAGTACCCTCCCATATAATTTCCCAGGAATACTCAACAAACTTATACCTCTGTAATTTGAGCACTCACCTTTGTCCCCTTTGCCTTTGTACAATGGCACTATGCAAGCTTTCCGCCAATCCTCAGGCGCCTCACCATGAATCATACATACATTAAATAACCTTACCAACCAGTCAACAATACAGTCACCCCCTTTTTAAATATATTCCACTGCAATGCCATCTACACCCGCTGCCTTGCCGGTTTTCACCTTCCACAAACCTTTTATTACCTCTTCTTTGTTTACCAAATCATCCTCCCTAACCCTCTCACTTTGCACACCACTTCGTCCCAAACACCATATATCATCAAACGCATTCAATAAACCTTCAAAATATTCACTCCATCTTTTCACATCACCACTACTTGTTATCACCTCCCCATTTGCCCCCTTCACTGAAGTTCCCATTTGTTCCCTTGTCTTGCGCACTTTATTTAGCTCCTTCCAAAACATCTTTTTATTCTCCCGAAAATTTAATGATACTCTCTTCCCAACTCTCATTTTCCCTCTTTTTCACCTCTTGCACCTTTCTCTTGACCTCCTGCCTCTTTCTTTCATACATCTCCCACTCATTTGCATTATTTCCCTGCAAAAATTGTCCAAATGCCTCTCTCTTCTCTTTCACTAATAATCTTACTTCTTCATCCCACCACTCACTACCCTTTCTAATCTGCCCACCTCCCACGCTTCTCATGCCACAAGCATCTTTTGCGCAAGCCATCACTGCTTCCCTAAATACATCCCATTCCTCCCCCACTCCCCTTACCTCCTTTGTTCTCGCCTTTTTCCATTCTGTACTCAGTCTCTCCTGGTACTTCCTCACACAAGTCTCCTTCCCAATTTCACTTACTTTCACCACTCTCTTCACCCGAACATTCTCTCTTCTTTTCTGAAAACCTCTACAAATCTTCACCTTCGCCTCCACAAGATAATGATCAGACATCCCTCCAGTTGCACCTCTCAGCACATTAACATCCAAAAGTCTCTCTTTTGTGTGCCTATCAATTAACACATAATGCAATAACGCTCTCTGGCCATCTCTCCTACTTACATACGTATACTTATGTATATCTCTCTTTTTAAACCAGGTATTCCCAATCACCAGTCTTTTTTCAGCACAGATCTACAAGCTCTTCACCATTTCCATTTACAACACTGAACACCCCATGTATACCAGTTATTCCCACAACTGCCACATTACTCACCTTTGCATTCAAATCACCCATCACTATAACCCGGTCTTGTGCATCAAAACCTCTAACACACTCATTCAGCTGCTCCCAAAACACTTGCCTCTCATGATCTTTCTTCTCATGCCCAGGTGCATATGCACCAATAATCACCCATCTCTCTCCATCAACTTTCAGTTTTACCCATATCAATCGAGAATTTACTTTCTTACACTCTATCACATACTCCTACCACTCCTGTTTCAGGAGTAGTGCTACTCCTTCCCTTGCTCTTGTCCTCTCACTAACCCCTGACTTTATTCCCAAGACATTCCCAAACCACTCTTCCCCTTTACCCTTGAGCTTCGTTTCACTCAGAGCCAAAACATCCAGGTTCCTTTCCTCAAACATACTACCTATCTCTCCTTTTTTCTCATCTTGGTTACATCCACACACATTTAGACGCCCCAGTCTGAGCCTTTGAGGAGGATGAGCACTCCCTGCGTGACTCCTTCTGTTTCCCCTTTTAGAAAGTTGAAATACAAGTTGATATATATATATATATATATATATATATATATATATATATATATATATATATATATATATATATATATATATATTTTTTTTTTTTTTTTTAAACTATTCGCTATTTCCCACGTTAGTGAGGTAGCGGTAAGAACAGAGGACTGGGCCTTTTTTGGAATATCCTCACCTGGCCCCCTCTGTTCCTTCTTTTGAAAAAAAAAAAAAAAAAACGAGAGGGGAGGATTTCCAGCCCCCCGCTCCCTCCCCTTTTAGTCGCCTTCTACGACACGCAGGGAATATGTGGGAAGTATTCTTAATCCCCTATCCCCAGGGATAATATATATATATATATATATATATATATATATATATATATATATATATATATATATATATATATATATATATAATTTTTTTTTATTATACATTATCGCTGCCTCCCGCGTTAGCGAAGTAGCGCAAGAAAACAGATGAAAGAATGGCCCAACCCACCCACATACACATGTATATACATTCACATCCACACACGCACATATGCATACCTATACATTTTAAATCATACATGTATATTTAGATACACAGACATGTGTATGTACGTGTACATAATTCATACTTGCTGCCTTTCTTCATTCCCGTTACCACCCCGCCACTCATGAAATGACAACCTCATCCCCCACATGCATGCGAGGTAACGCTAGGAAAAGACAACAAAGGCCAAATCCGTTCACATTCAGTCTCTAGCTGTCATGTATAATGCACCGAAACCACAGCTCCCTTTCCACATCCAGGCCCCACAAAACTTTCCATGGTTTACCCCAGACGCTTCACATTCCCTGGTTCAATCCACTGACAGCATATCGACCCCTGTATACCACATCGTTCCAATTCACTCTATTCCTCGCACGCCTTTCACCCTCCATGTTAAGGGCCCGATCGCTCAAAATCTTTTTCACTCCATCCTTCCACCTCCAATTTGGTCTCCCACTTCTCGTTCTCTCCACCTCTGACACATATATCCTCTCCATGTGACCAAGCCATTTCAAAACACCCTCTTCTGCTTTCTCAACCACACTCTTTTTATTACCACACATCTCTCTTACCTTTTCATTCCTTACGTGTCCTCAAACGTCTCATTTCCAACACATCCACCCTCCCCCGCACAACTCTGTCTATAGCCCACGCCTCGCAACCATATGACATTGTTGGAACCGCTATTCCTTCAAACATACCCATTTTTGCTTCCCGAGATAATGTTCTCGTCTTCCACACATTTTTCAACGCTCCCAGAACTTTCACCACCTCCCCCACCCTGTGACTCACTTCCGCTTCCATGGTTCCATCTGCTGCTGAATCCGCTTCCAGATATCTAAAACACTTCACTTCCTCCAGTTTTTCTCCATTCAAATTTACCTCCCAATTGACTTGTCCCTCATCCCTACTGTACCTAATCACCTTGTTCTTATTCACATTTACTCTCAGCTTCCCCCTTTAACACACTTTATCAAACTTTTACCAACTTCTGCAGTTTCTAACCCAAATCAGCCACCAGCGCTGTATCATCAGCGAACATCAACTGACTCACTTCCCAAGCCTTCTTATCCACAACAGACATTAGCCCCTCTGTCCAAAACTCTTGCATTCACCTCCCTGACAACCCCATCCGTAAACAAATTAAACAACCATGTAGACATCACACACCCCTGCCGCAAACCGACATTGACTGAGAACCAATCACTTTCGTCTCTTCTTACTCGTACACATGCCTTACATCTTCGATAAAAAACTTTTCACTGCTTCTAGCAACTTACCTCCCACACCATATATTCTTAATACCTTCCACAGAGCATCTCTAGCAACTCTATCATATGCCTTCTCCAGATCCATAAATGCTACATACAAATCCATTTGTTTTTCTGAGTATTTCTCACATCCATTCTTCAAAGCAAACACCTGATCCACACATCCTCTACCACTTCTGAAACCACACTGTTCTTCCCCAATCTGATGCTCTGTACATTCTCTCACCCTCTCAATCAATACCCTCCCATATAATTTCCCATAAATACTCAACAAAGTAATTTCAATACTCACCTTTATCCCCTTTGCCTTTGTACAATGGCACTATACATGTATTCCGTCAATCCTCAGGCACCTCACCATGAGTCATACATACATCAAATAACCTTACCAACCAGTCAACAACACAGTCACCCCCTTTTTTAATAAATTTCACTGCAATACCATCCAAATCCGCTGCCTTGCTGGCTTTCATCTTCCGCAAAGCTTTCACTACCTCTTCTCTTTTACCGAATCATTCTTCCTAACCCTCTCGCTTCGCACACCACCTAGACCAAAACACCCTATATCTGCCACTCTATCATCTAACACATTCAACAAACCTTCAAAATACTTTCTTCATCTCCTTCTCACATCACCACTACTTATTATTACCTCCTCATTCGCCCCCTTCACCGATGTACCCATTTGTTCTCTTGTCTTACGCACTTTATTTACCTCCTTCCAAAACATCTTTTTATTCTCCCTAAAGTCTAATGATAGTCTCTTACCCCAACTCTCATTTGCCCTCTTTTTCACCTCTTGCTCCTTTCTCTTGACCTCCTTCCTCTTTCTTTTGTACATCTCCCAGTCATTTGCACTTTTTCCCTGTAAAACTCATCCAAATGCCTCTCTCTTCACGTTCACTAATAATCTTACTTCTTCATCCCACCAATCACTACCCTTTCTAATCTGCCCACCTCCCACGCTTTTCATGCCACAAGCATCTTTTGCGCAAGCCATCATTTCTTCCCAAGATACATCCCATTCCTCCCCCACTCCCCTTAAGTCCTTTGCTCTCAAGGGTTTCTGTTATGAATGACTGATTCTTACGGCAAGAGCGACTAATATATTGCGCAATCCTACCCATCCCTGTGGGCTATGGAGAAACAGAGGAGACACAGAATGCACAAAAGGTCCAGGGACTGTGTGTGTGGCCTCAAATGACTGAAAAATATCATAGGTTACCTTTTTCCATTCTGCACTCAGTCTCTCCTGGTATTTCCTCAAACAAGTCTTCTTCCCAAGCGCACTTAATCTCACCACTCTCTTCACCCCAACATTCTCTCTTCTTTTCTCAAAACCTCTAGAAATCTTCACCTTCGCCTCCACAAGATAATAATCAGACATCCCTCCAGTTACACCTCTCAGTACATTAACATCCAAAAGTCTCTCTTTCGCGCGCCTATCAAATAAAACGTAATCCAATAACGCTCTCTAGCCATCTCTCCTACTTACATACGTATATCTATGTCTATCTCTCTTTTTAAACCAGATATTCACAATCACCAGTCCTTTTTCAGCATACAAATCTACAAGTTCTTCACCATTTCCATTTACGACACTGAATACCTCATGTACACCAATTATTCCCTCAACTGTCATATTACTTACCTTTGCATTCAAATCACCCATCACTATAACCCGGTCTCGTGCATCAAAACTACTACCACACTCACTTAGCTGCTCCCAAAACACTTGCCTCTCATGATCTTTCTTCTCATGCCCAGGTGCATAGGCACCAATAATCACCCATCTCTCTCCATTCATTTTCCGTTTTGCCCATATCAATCTAGAGTTTACTTTGTAACACTTTATCACATATTCCCACCACTCCTGTTTTAGGAGCAGTGCTACTCCTTACCTTGCTGTTGTCCTCTCACCAACCCCTGACTTTACTCCCAAAACATTCCCCAACCACTCTTCCCCTTTACCCTTGAGCTTCATTTCACTCAGACCCAAAACATCCAGGTTCCTTTCCTCAAACATACTACCTATCTCTCTTTTTTTTTTCTCATCTTGGTTACATCCTCACACATGTAGACACCCCAATCTGAGCCTTCGAGGATAAGCACTCCCCGCGTGATTCCTTCTTTTGTTTAGCCTTTAAGAAAGTTGAAATACAAGGAGGGGAGGGTTTCTAGATCCCCGCTCCCGTCCCCTTTAGTCGCCTTCTACGACAGGTGAGGAAATGCTGGGAAAGTATTCTTTCTCCCCTATCCCCAGGGATATATATATATATATATATATATATATATATATATATATATATATATATATATATGTATATTTTTTTTTTTTTTTTTTTTTTTTTAAACTATTCGCCATTTCCCGCATTAGCGAGGTAGCGCTAAGAACAGAGGACTGGGCCTTTTTTGGAATATCCTCACTTGGCCCCCCTCTGTTCCTTCTTTTGGAAAATTTAAAAAAAAAAAAACGAGAGGGGAGGAATTCCAGCCCCCCGCTCCCTCCCCTTTTAGTCGCCTTCTACGACACGCAGGGAATACGTGGGAAGTATTCTTAAACCCCTATCCCTGGGATAGGGTTATATATATATATATATATATATATATATATATATATATATATATATATATATATATATATATACATATATATATATGTTTTATTTTTATTTATGTACTTTGTTGCTGTCTCCCGCGTTAGCGAGATAGCGCAAGAAAACAGAGGAAAGAATGACCCAGACCACCCTCATACACATTATACATAAACGCCTACACACGCACATATGCATACCTATACATTTTAACGTATACATACATATACACAAACATAAACATATATACAAATGTTCATATTCATACCTGCTGCCTTCATCCATTCTCGTTGCCACTCTCCCCCCCCCCCCCCCCCACACACACACACACACACACACACACACACATGAAATGGCACCCCCTCCCCCGGCATGTGCGCGATGTAGCGCAAGGAAAAGACAACAAAGGCCACGTTCGTTCACACTCAGTCTCTAGCTGTCATGTGCAATACACCGAAACACAGCTCCCCTTCCACATCCAGGCCTCACAAAACTTTACATAGTTTATCCTAGACGCTTCACATGCCCATTTTCAATCCACTGACAGCACATCGACCCCGTTATACCACATCATTCCAATTCACTCTCTTCCTTGCACGCCTGTATGTTCAGGCCCCGATTGCTCAAAATCTTTTTCACTGCATCCTTTCACCTTATATTTGGTCTACCACTTCTCTACGTTCCCTCCACCTCTGACGCATATATCCTCTTTGTCAATCTTTCCTCACTCATTCTCTCCATGTGACCAAACCATTTCAATACACCCTCTTCTGCTATCTCAACCACACTCTTTTTATTTCCACACATCTCTGCTACCCTTTCATTGCTTACTCGATCAAACCACTTCGCACCACATGTTGTCCTCAAACATATCATTCCCAATACATTCACCTTCCTCCGCACAACTGTATTTATAGCCCACGCCTTGTAACCATATAACATTGTTGGAACCACTATTCCTTCAAACATACCCATTTTTCCTCTCCGAGATGACGTTTCGCTTTTCACACATTCCTCAATGCTCCCAGAACCTTCGCCCCCTCCCCCACCCTGTGACTCACTTCCACTTCCATAGTTGCATCCGCTGCTGAATCCACTCCCAGATATCTAAAGTACTTCACTTCCTTCAGTTTTTCTCCATTCAATCTTACCTCCCAATTGACTTGTCCCTCAACCCTGCTAAACCTAATAACCTTGCTCTTATTCACATTTACTCTCACCTTTCTTCTTTCACACACTTTACCAAACTCAGTCACCAGCTTCTGCAGTTTCTCACCCGAATCAGCCACCAGCACTGTATCATCAGCGAACAACAACTGACTCACTTCCCAAGCCCTCTCATACACAACAGACTGCATAATTGCCCCTCTCTCCAAAACTCTTACATTCACTTCCCTAACAACCCCAACCATAAACAAATTAAACAGTCATGGAGACATCACGCACCCCTGCCGTAAACCGACATTCACTGGGAACCAATCACTTTCCTCTCTTCCTATTCGTACACATGTCTTACATCTTCGATAAAAACTTTTCACTGCTTCTAGCAACTTACCTCCCACACCATATACTCTTAATACCTTCCATAGAGCATTTTTATGAACTCTATCATATGCCTTCTCCAGATTCATAAATGCTACATGCAAATCTATTTGTTTTTCTAAGTATTTCTCGCATACATTCTTCAAAGCAAACACCTGATCCACACATCCTCTACCACTTCTGAAACCACACTGCTCTTCTCCAATTTGATGCTTTGTACATGCCTTCATCCTCTTAATGAATACCCTCCCATATAATTTCCCAGAAATACTGAACAAACGTATACCTCTGTGATTTGAACACACCTTTATCCCCTTTGCCTTAGTACAATGGCACTAGGCATGCATTCTGCCAATCCTCAGGCACTTCACCATGAACCATACATACATTGAATATCCTCACCAACCAGTCAACACAACACAATAGCATCCCAACCCGCCGCCTTGCCGGCTTTCATCTTCCGCAAAGCTTTCACTACCTCTTCTCTGTCTACCAAACCATTCTCCCCAGTCCTCCCATTTTGCACACCATCGCGACCAAATCACCCTATATCTGCCACTCTATCATCAAACACATTCACGAACCTTCAAAATACTCACTCCATCTTATTTCTCTACTACTTGTTATTACCTTCCCATTAACCCCCTTCATCGATGTTCCCATTTGTTCTCTTGACTTACGCACTTTATTTACCTCCTTCCAAAACATCTTTTTATTCTCCCTAATATTTAACGATACACTCTCCCCCAAACTCTCAATTGCCCTTTTTTTCACCTCTTGCACCTTTCTCTTGACCTCCTGCCTTTCTTTTATACATCTCCCAGTCATTTGCACCATTTCCTTGCAAAAATCGTCCAAACACCTCTCTCTTTTCTTTCACTAACTATTTTACCTCTTCATCCCACCACTCACTACCCTTTCTAATATGCCCACCTCCCACCTTTCTCATGGCACAGGTATATTTTGCTCTCCCCTTTTTACGTTCTGCATTCAATCTCTCTTGGTACTTCCATACACAAGTCTCCTTCCAAGCTCACTGTGCACTATGTTCGTATTCATATACCTTCGCGTTGTACAATTAGGTTCGGTAAAATGCTATCTGCTGGCTATGTGCGCCTGTTGGGAAATGACCGGGGTAGACCCCGTTGCTCACCAACGTGAGACGAAGCGTATTCCAGTACTTAGTATTCGAATAGTTATTTCCTATTAGCCAGGCCCATAGCCTAGCGGTTAGCATTCCCGCCTCTTGCACAGGGGTCCCGGATTCGATCCTGGCTGTTGGAGGTTTGTATGTTCTATGAAGGTGCGCGTTTCTATGCACTATGTTCTTATTCATATACCTTCGCGTTGTACAGTTAGGTTCGGTAAAATGGTATCTGCTGGCTATGTGCGCCTGTTGGGAAATGACCGGTGTAGACCGTTGCTCACCAACGTGAGACAAAGGGTATTCGAGTACTTAGTATTAGAATAGTTGTTTCCTATAAGCTAGGCCCATAGCCAGCGGTTAGCATTCCCGCCTCTTGCACAGGGGTCCCGGGTTTGATCCTGGCTGCTGGAGGTTTGTATGTTCTATGAAGGTGCGCGTTTCTATGCACTATGTTCGTATATATATATTTTTTTTTTTTTCAAACTATTCGCCATTTCCCGCATTAGCGAGGTAGCGTTAAGAACAGAGGACTGGGCCTTTTTCGGAATATCCTCACCTGGCCCCCTCTGTTCCTTCTTTTGGAAAATTAAAAAAAAACGAGAGGGGAGGATTTCCAGCCCCCCGCTCCCTCCCCTTTTAGTCGCCTTCTACGACACGCAGGGAATACATGGGAAGTATTCTTAATCCCCTATCCCCAGGGATATATATATATATATATATATATATATATATATATATATATGCATATATATATATATATATATATATATATATATATATATATATATATATATATATATATATAATTTATTTTATTTATTTTGCTTTGTCGCTGTCTCCCGCGTTTCCGAGGTAGCGCAAGGAAACAGACGAAAGAAATGGCCCAACCTACCCCCATACACATGTATATACACACACGTCCACACACGCAAATATACATACCTATGCATCTCAATGTACACATATATATACACACACAGACACATACATATATACCCATGCACACAGTTCACACTGTCTGCCTTTATTCATTC
Organism: Panulirus ornatus; assembly: GCF_036320965.1. Classification (NCBI taxonomy): domain Eukaryota; kingdom Metazoa; phylum Arthropoda; class Malacostraca; order Decapoda; family Palinuridae; genus Panulirus; species Panulirus ornatus. The sequence goes on along the minus strand of NC_092294.1, from coordinate 7,244,406 downwards.
CCATCACCACCTCACCACACATGGAATACCATCCCCCTTCCCCCTCATGTGTGCGGGGTAGCGCTAGGAAAAGACAACAAAGGCCTCATTCGTTCACACTCAGTCTCTAGCTGTCATGCAATAATGCCCGAAACCACAGCTCCCTTTCCACATCCAGGCCCACACAGCTTTCCATGGTTTACCCCAGACGCTTCACATGCCCTGATTCAATCCACTGACAGCACGTCAACCCCGGTATACCACATCGATCCAATTCACTCTATTCCTTGCACGCCTTTCACCCTCCTGCATGTTCAGGCCCCGATCACCCAAAACCTTTTTCACTCCATCTTTCCACCTCCAATTTGGTCTCCCACTTCTCCTCGTTCCCTCCACCTCCGACACATATACCCTCTTGGTCAATCTTTCCTCACTCATTCTCTCCATGTGCCCAAACCATTTCAAAACACCCTCTTCTGCTCTGTCAACCACGCTCTTTTTATTTCCACACATCTCTCTTACCCTTACATTACTTACTCGATCAAACCACCTCACACCACACATTGTCCTCAAACATCTCATTTCCAGCACATCCACCCTCCTGCGCACAACTCTATCCATAGCCCACGCCTCGCAACCATACAACATTGTTGTAACCACTATTCCTTCAAACATACCCATTTTTGCTTTCCGAGATAATGTTCTCGACTTCCACACATTCTTCAAGACTCCCAAGATTTTCGCCCCCTCCCCCACCCTATGATTCACTTCCGCTTCCATGGAACATCCGCTGCCAGATCCACTCACAGATATCTAAAACGCTTTACTTCCTCCAGTTTTTCTCCATTCAAACTTACCTCCCAATTGACTTGACCCTCAACCCTACTGTACCTAATAACCTTGCTCTTATTCACATTTACTCTTAACTTTCTTCTTTCACACACTTTACCAAACTCAGTCACCAGCTTTTGCAGTTTCTCACATGAATCAGCCACCAGCGCTGTATCATCAGCGAACAACAACTGACTCACTTCCCAAGCTCTCTCATCCACAACAGACTTCATTCTTGCCCCTCTTTCCAAAACTCTTGCATTCACCTCCCTAACAACCCCATCCATAAACAAATTAAACAACCATGGAGACATCACACACCCCTGCCGCAAACCTACATTCACTGAGAACCAATCACTTTCCTCTCTTCCTACACGTACACATGCCTTACATCCTCGATAAAAACTTTTCACTGCTTCTAACAACTTGCCACCCACACCATATATTCTTAATACCTTCCACAGAGCATCTCTATCAACTCTATCATATGCCTCTCCAGATCCATAAATGCTACATACAAATCCATTTGCTTTTCTAAGTATTTCTCACATGCATTCTTCAAAGCAAACACCTGATCCACACATCCTCTACCACTTCTGAAACCACACTGCTCTTCCCCAATCTGATGCTCTGTACATGCCTTCACCCTCTCAATCAATACCCTCCCATATAATTTGCCAGGAATACTCAACAAACTTATACCTCTCTAATTTGAACAATCACTCTTATCCCCTTTGCCTTTGTACAATGGCACTATGCACGCATTCCGCCAATCCTCAGGCACCTCACCATGAGTCATACATACATTAAATAACCTTACCAACCAGTCAACAATACAGTCACCCCCTTTTTTAATAAATTCCACTGCAATACCATCTAAACCTGCTGCCTTGCCGGCTTTCATCATCCGCAAAGCTTTTACTACCTCTTCTCTGTTTACCAAATCATTTTCCCCAACCCTCTCACTTTGCACACCACCTCGACCAAGACACCTTATATCTGCCACTCTATCATCAAACACATTCAACAAACCTTCAAAATACTCACTCCATCTCCTTCTCACATCACCACTACTTGTTATCACCTTCCCATTAGCGCCCTTCACTGAAGTTCCCATTTGCTCCCTTGTTTTACGCACTTTATTTACCTCCTTCCAGAACATCTTTTTATTCTCCCTAAAATTTAATGATACTCTCTCACCCCAACTCTCATTTGCCCTCTTTTTCACCTCTTGCACCTTTCTCTTGACCTCCTGTCTCTTTCTTTTATACATCTCCCACTCAATTGCATTTTTTCCCTGCAAAAATCGTCCAAATGCCTCTCTCTTCTCTTTCACTAATACTCTTACTTCTTCATCCCACCACTCACTACCCTTTCTAATCAACCCACCTCCCACGCTTCTCATGCCACAAGCATCTTTTGCGCAATCCATCACTGATTCCCTAAATACATCCCATTCCTCCCCCACTCCCCTTACTTCCATTGTTGTCACCTTTTTCCATTCTGTACTCAGTCTCTCCTGGTACTTTCTCACACAAGTCTCCTTACCAAGCTCACTTACTCTCACCACCCTCTTCACCCCAACATTCTCTCTTCTTTTCTGAAAACCCATACAAATCTTCACCTTAGCCTCCACAAGATAATGATCAGACATCCCTCCAGTTGCACCTCTCAGCACATTTACATCCAAAAGTCTCTCTTTCGCGCGCCTGTCCATTAACACGTAATCCAATAACGCTCTCTGGCCATCTCTCCTACTTACATACGTATACTTATGTATATTTCGCTTTTTAAACCAGGTATTCCCAATCACCAGTCCTTTTTCAGCACATAAATCCACAAGCTCTTCACCATTTCCATTTACAACACTGAACACCACATGTATACCAATTATTCCCTCAACTGCCACATTACTCACCTTTGCATTCAAATCATCCATCACTATAACCCGATCTCGTGCATCAAAACCACTAACACACTCATTCACAGCTGCTCCGAAAACGCTTGCCTCTCATGATCTTTCTTCTCATGCCCAGGTGCATATGCACCAATAATCACCCATCTCTCTCCATCAACTTTCAGTTTTACCCATATTAATCGAGAATTTACTTTCTTACATTGTATCACATACTCCCACAACTCCTGTTTCAGGAGTACTGGTTGCTCTTGTCCTCTCACTAACCCCTGACTTTACTCCCAAGACATTCCCAAACCTTTACCCTTGAGCTTCGTTTCACTCAGAGCCAAAACATCCAGGTTCCTTTCCTCTTACATACTACCTATCTCTCCTTTTTTCACATCTTGGTTACATCCACACACATTTAGACACCCCAACCTGAGTCTACGAGGAGGATGAGCACTCCACGCGTGACTCCTTCTGTTTCCCATTTTTTGGAAAGTTCAAAATACAAGGAGGGGAGGAATTCTGGCCCCCCCGCTCCCGTCCCATCTATAGGAAACAGACGAAAGAAATGGCCCAACCCCCCCCCTCCATACGTATATACATACGTCCACACACGCAAATATACATACCTACACAGCTTTCCATGGTTTACCCCAGATGCTTCACATGCCCTGCTTCAATCCACTGACAGCACGTCAACCCCGGTATACCACATCGCTCCAATTCACTCTATTCCTTGCCCTCCTTTCACCCTCCTGCATGTTCAGGCCCCGATCACACAAAATCTTTTTCACTCCATCTTTCCACCTCCAATTTGGTCTCCCTCTTCTCCTTGTTCCCTCCACCTCCGACACATATATCCTCTTGGTCAATCTTTCCTCACTCATCCTCTCCATGTGCCCAAACCACTTCAAAACACCCTCTTCTGCTCTCTCAACCACGCTCTTTTTATTTCCACACATCTCTCTTACCCTTACGTTACTCACTCGATCAAACCACCTCACACCACACACTGTCCTCAAACATCTCATTTCCAGCACATCCATCCTCCTGCGCACAACTCTATCCATAGCCCACGCCTCGCAACCATACAACATTGTTGGAACCACCATTCCTTCAAACATACCCATTTTTGCTTTCCGAGATAATGTTCTCGACTTCCAAACATTCTTCAAGGCCCCCAGGATTTTCGCCCCCTCCCCCACCCTATGATCCACGTCCGCTTCCATGGTTCCATCCGCTGCCAGATCCACTCCCAGATATCTAAAACACTTCACTTCCTCCAGTTTTTCTCCATTCAAACTCACCTCCCAATTGACTTGACCTTCAACCCTACTGTACCTAATAACCTTGCTCTTATTCACATTTACTCTTAAATTTCTTCTTCCACACACTTTTCCAAACTCAGTCACCAGCTTCTGCAGTTTCTCACATGAATCAGCCACCAGCGCTGTATCATCAGCGAACAACAACTGACTCACTTCCCAAGCTCTCTCATCCCCAACAGACTTCATACTTGCCCCTCTTTCCAAAACTCTTGCATTTACCTCCCTAACAACCCCATCCATAAACAAATTAAACAACCATGGAGACATCACACACCCCTGCCGCAAACCTACATTCACTGAGAACCAATCACTTTCCTCTCTTCCTACACGTACACATGCCTTACATCCTCGATAAAAACTTTTCACTGCTTCTAACAACTTTCCTCCCACACCATATATTTTTATATGTATTTTATATATATTTTATATATATTCTTTTTTTTTTTTTTTTTTTTCTTTTTGCCACTGTCTCCCGCGCCTGCGAGGTAGCGCAAGGAAACAGACGAAAGAAATGGCCCAACCCACCCCCATACACATGTATATACATACGTCCACACACGCAAATATACATACCTACACTGCTTTCCATGGTTTACCCAAGACGCTTCACATGCCCTGATTCAATCCACTGACAGCACGTCAACCCCGGTATACCACATCGCTCCAATTCACTCTATTCCTTGCCCTCCTTTCACCCTCCTGCATGTTCAGGCCCCGATCACACAAAATCTTTTTCACTCCATCTTTCCACCTCCAATTTGGTCTCCCTCTTCTCCTCGTTCCCTCCACCTCCGACACATATATCCTCTTGGTCAATCTTTCCTCACTCATTCTCTCCATGTGCCTAAACCATTTCAAAACACCCTCTTCTGCTCTCTCAACCACGCTCTTTTTATTTCCACACATCTCTCTTACCCTTACGTTACTTACTCGATCAAACCACCTCACACCACACATTGTCCTCAAACATCTCATTTCCGGCACATCCATCCTCCTGCGCACCACTCTATCCATAGCCCACGCCTCGCAACCATACAACATTGTTGGAACCACTATTCCTTCAAACATACCCATTTTTGCTTTCCGAGATAATGTTCTCGACTTCCACACATTCTTCAAGGCTCCCAGAATTTTCGCCCCCTCCCCCATCCTATGATCCACTTCCGCTTCCATGGTTCCATCCGCTGCCATATCCACTCCCAGATATCTAAAACACTTCACTTCCTCCAGTTTTTCTCCATTCAAACTAACCTCCCAATTGACTTGACCCTCAACCCTACTGTACCTAATAACCTTGCTCTTATTCACATTTACTCTTAACTTTCTTCTTTCACACACTGTACCAAACTCAGTCACCAGCTTCTGCAGTTTCTCACATGAATCAGCCACCAGCGCTGTATCATCAGCGAACAACAACTGACTCACTTCCCAAGCTCTCTCAACCCCAACAGACTTCATACTTGCCCCTCTTTCCAAAACTCTTGCATTCACCTCCCTAACAACCCCATCCATAAACAAATTAAACAACCATGGAGACATCACACACCCCTGCCGCAAACCTACATTCACTGAGAACCAATCACTTTCCTCTCTTCCTACACGTACACATGCCTTACATCCTCGATAAAAACTTTTCACTGCTTCTAACAACTTGCCTCCCACACCATATATTCTTAATACCTTCCACAGAGCATCTCTATCAACTCTATCATATGCCTTCTCCAGATCCATAAATGCTACATACAAATCCATTTGCTTTTCTAAGTATTTCTCACATACATTCTTCAAAGCAAACACCTGATCCACACATCCTCTACCACTTCTGAAACCACACTGCTCTTCCCCAATCTGATGCTCTGTATCTGCCTTCACCCTCTCAATCAATACCCTCCCATATAATTTACCAGGAATACTCAACAAACTTATACCTCTGTAATTTGAGCACTCACTCTTATCCCCTTTGCCTTTGTACAATGGCACTATGCACGCATTCCGCCAATCCTCAGGCACCTCACCATGAGTCATACATACATTAAATAACCTTACCAACCTGTCAACAATACAGTCACCCCCTTTTTTAATAAATTCCACTGCAATACCATCGAAACCTGCTGCCTTGCCGGCTTTCATCTTCCGCAAAGCTTTTACTACCTCTTCTCTGTTTACCAAATCATTTTCCCTAACCCTCTCACTTTGCACACCACCTCGAACAAAACACCCTATATCTGCCACTCTATCATCAAACACACTCAACAAACCTTCAAAATACTCACTCCATCTCCTTCTCACATCACCACTACTTGTTATCACCTCCCCATTTGCGCCTTCACTGAATTTCCCATTTGCTCCCTAGTCTTACGCACTTTATTTACCTCCTTCCAGAACATCTTTTTATTCTCCCTAAAATTTAATGATACTCTCTCACCCCAACTCTCATTTGCCCTTTTTTTCACCTCTTGCACCTTTCTCTTGACCTCCTGTCTCTTTCTTTTATACATCTCCCACTTGCATTTTTTCCCTGCAAAAATCGTCCAAATGCCTCTCTCTTCTCTTTCACTAATACTCTTACTTCTTCATCCCACCACTCACTACCCTTTCTAATCAACCCATCTCCCACTCTTCTCATGGCACAAGCATCTTTTGCGCAATCCATCACTGATTCCCTAAATACATCCCATTCCTCCCCCACTCCCCTTACTTCCATTGTTCTCACCTTTTTCCATTCTGTACTCAGTCTCTCCTGGTACTTCCTCACACAAGTCTCCTTCCCAAGCTCACTTACTCTCACCACCCTCTTCACCCCAACATTCACTCTTCTTTTCTGAAAACCCATACAAATCTTCACCTTAGCCTCCACAAGATAATGATCAGATATATATATATATATATATATATATATATATATATATATATATATATATATATATATATATATATATATATATATATATATATATATATATATATATATATATATATATATATATATATATATATATATCTGGGTTGACTATGGATTAACTGCCGCAAACAAGACTCGAACCTATGCGATCTGTCCTGGGTGGCCCGTGAATGTGTCATGGTCAGGAACGCTAACCGCTACACAATGGGATCCATACAGTCCATACAATTTGATCTATCCCTTGCATGTTCAGGCCAAGAACACTGCGTATCTTTCGATCCATCCTTTCACATCTTCTGTGGTTCCCCCTTTTCTTGTTCCCTCACCTTCCAACACACGTACCCTCCGAGTCAAAATTTCCTTGGTCGTCATCGTATGTCCAGATCATTTCAGCACACCCTCATCTCCCCTTTCACATGTACTTCTCTTAGTGTCACAACTCTCTTGCCCATCATTTTGTGTTTGGTTAACCCTTCTCACGGCAAATATTTACCTAAAGCATTTAATTTTGAATGCATTCAGTCTCTTCTGTTTTTTTTTTTTCTATCATCGAGTCCAAACGTTGCATCAATACAATACAGTCAGGACTGCCATATCAACAAATATCCCCATCTTTGTACTCATTGACGGTGAGATATATTTCCACACATTCCTCACTGCATCCCAAGACATTATCCCCTCACCCACCCTATGGGTCACCTCAACTCGTTTGTTTGTTGCTGTGTACACTCCTAGATGTCTCAAACACTCACTTCATTCAAGTTCTCTTCATTCAAACTCACACTATAACTAACCTTTCTCAAGTATCAAATCTAATATTGTTACTTTTATTCACATTTCCTCTCGACTTGTTTCACACAATTTTCCATTCTCAGAAACCTGCTTCTGCAGTTTCTCACGAATCTGCCCTGCCACCAGTGTCGTCCCATCAGCAAATAGTATCTGACTTGCCTCCTATGCCTTTTATCCCTAAGAGACTGCAAACTTGACCCTTTCTCTAAGACTCAAGACGCTAGGTCGTGGGAAGGTTGTAAGGGCTGTGTGGTAAATAAGGGCCTGAGCTGGATGCAAGACCGTGGGAAGGAGGTAGGGGCTGGGAGGTAAATAATGGCATGAGCAAGATGCAAGGTCGTGGGAAGGAGGTAAGGGTTCAGACTGGAGGTAATGACCAATGGATGAACTACGCGACCTAAGACTAAGGTCCTGTTGCCTTCAATTCTCTGATCAACTGATTGTCAATTGTTTCAAGTATCAGTTAAACCTAATAAGGATTAATCCTGGCATCAGTTAAACCCTGACTTCAATTACTAATTATGTTAATTGATTGTAACATCAATTTTCCCTGACGTTAGTAAGTTCCTAAACTCTTATGAATCCCTATTACACTTAATCCTGACATCATTTAATCATTGCATCATTCAATCCCTCGATCAGTTTATCCTGACCCAAATCAATTCTGAGATTGATTAAACCTAACAATACTCTATACATTTATTCATCCTAACATCAACTAACATATATATATCTATATCTTTCTTTTCTTTCTTTCATACTATTCGCCATTTCCCGCGTCAGCGAGGTAGCGTTAAGAACAGAGGACTGGGCCTCTGAGGAAACATCCTCATCCAGCCCCCTTCTCTGTTCCTTCCTTTGGGAAAAAAAAAAAAAGAGAGAGAGGGGAGGATTTCCAGCCCCCCGCTCCCTTCCCTTTTAGTCGCCTTCTACGACACGCAGGGAATACGTGGGAAGTATTCTTTCTCCCCATCCCAGGGAATAAATCCCTATCCCCAGGGAATCTATATCTATCTATCTATCTATCTATCTATCTATCTATCTATCTATCTATCTATCTATCTATATATATATATATATATATATATATATATATATATATATATATATATATATATATATATATATATCAATTACTCCTAGGGATAAGGGAGAAAGAATTCTTCCCACGCATTCCCCGTGTGTCGTAAAAGGCGACTAAAGGGGACGGGAGCGGGGGCTAGAAACCCTCCCCTCCTTGTATTTTAACTTCCTAAAAGGAGAAACAGAAAGAGTCACGCGGGGAGTGCTCATCCTCCTCGAAGGCTCAGATTGGGGTGTCTAAATGTGTGTGGATGTAACCAAGATGAGAAAAAAGGAGTGATAGTATACTGTATGTGAGGAAAGGAACCAGGATGTTTTGGCTCTTAGTGAAACGAAGCTCAAAGGTAGTGATTGAGATGGTGAAGGCATGTACAGAGCATCAGACTGGGGAAGAGCAGTGTGGTTTCAAAAGTGGTATAGGATGTGTGGATCAGGTGTTTGCTTTGAAGAATGTGTGTGTAAATACTTAGAAAAACAAATGGATTTGTATGTAGCATTTATGGATCTGGAGAAGGCACATGATAGAGTTGATAGAGATGCTCTGTGGAAGGTATTAAGAGCATATGGTGTGGGAGGCAAGTTGCCAGAAGCAGTGAAAAGTTTTTATCGAGGATGTAAGGCATGTGTACGAGTAGGAAGAGAGGAAAGTGATTGGTTCTCAGTGAATGTCGGTTTGCGGCAGGGGTGCGTGATGTCTCCATGGTTGTTTAATTTGTTTATGGTTGGGGTTGTTAGGGAGGTGAATGCAAGAGTTTTGGAAAGAGGAGCAAGTATGCAGTCTGTTGTGGATGAGAGGGCTTGGGAAGTGAGACAGTTTTGGTTCGCTAATGTTACAGCGCTAGTGGCTAATTCATGTGAGAAATTGCAGAAGCTGGTGACTGAGTTTGGTAAAGTGTGTGAAAGAAGAAAGCTGAGAGTAAATGTGAATAAGAGCAAGGTTATTAGGTACAGTAGGGTTGAGGGACAAGTCAATTGGTAGGTAAGTTTGAATGGAGAAAAACTGGAGGAAGTGAAGTGTTTTAGATATCTGGGTGTGGATTTGGCACGCGGAAGTGGGGGAGGGGGGCAAAAGTTCTGGGAGCGTTGAAGAATGTGTGGAAGGCGAGAACATTATCTCAGAAAGCAAAAATGGGTATGTTTGAAGGAATAGTAATTCCAACAATGTTATATGGATGAGAGGCATGGGCTATAGATAGGGTTGTACGGAGGAGGGTGAATGTGTTGGAAATGAAATGTTTGAGGACAATATTTGGTGCGAGGTGGTTTGATCGAGTATGTAATGAAAGGGTAAGAGAGATGTGTGGTAATGAAAAGAGTGTGGTTGAGAGAGCAGAAGAGGGTGTATTGAAATAGTTTGGTCACATGGAGAAAATGAGTGAGGAAAGATTGACAAAGAGGATATATGTGTCAAAGGTGGAGGGAACGAGAAGTGGGAGACCAAATTGGAGGTGGAAGGATGGAGTGAAAAAGATTTTGAGCGATTGGGGCCTGAACATGCAGGAGGGAGAAAGGCGTGCAAGGAATAGAGTGAATTGGAACGGTATGATATACCGGGTTCGACGTGCTGTCAAGGGATGGAACCAGGCCATGTGAAGCGTCTAGGGTAAACCATGGAGAGTTTTTTGGGGGCTGGATGTGGAAAGGGAGCTGTGGTTTCGGTGCATTATACATGACAGGTAGAGACTGAGTGTGAACAAATATGGCCTTTGTTGTCTTTTCCTAGCGCTACCTCGCGCGCGTGCTGGGGGGGGGGGGGGGGTGTCATTTCATATGTGGCGGGGTGACGACGAGAATGAATGAAGGCAGCAAGCATGAATTATGTACATGTGTATATATGTATATGTCTGTGTATGTATATATATGTATACGTTGAAATATATATGTATGTATATGTGCGTGTGTGGACGTGAATGTATGTGCATATGTATGTGGGTGGGTTGGGCCATTCTTTCATCTGTTTCCTTGCGAAACCTCGCTAACGCGGGAGACAGCGACAAAGTATAATTTATAGAATATATATATATATATATATATATATATATATATATATATATATATATATATATATATATATATATATATTCACTGAGAACCAATCACTTTCCTCTCTTCCTACACGTACACATGCCTTACATCCTCGATAAAAACTTTTCACTGTTTCTAACAACTTTCCTCCCACACCATATATTCTTAATACCTTCCACAGAGCATCTCTATCAACTCTATCATATGCCTTCTCCAGATCCATAAATGCTACATACAAATCCATTTGCTTTTCTAAGTATTTCTCACATACATTCTTCAAAGCAAACACCTGATCCACACATCCTCTACCACTTCTGAAACCACACTGCTCTTCCCCGATCTGATGCTCTGTACATGCCTTCACCCTCTCAATCAATACCCTCCCATATAATTTACCAGGAATACCAGTGAATGTAGGTTTGCGGCAGGGGTGTGTGATGTCTCCATGGTTGTTTAATTTGTTTATGGATGGGGTTGTTAGGGAGGTAAATGCAAGAGTTTTGGAAAGAGGGGCAAGTATGAAGTCTGTTGGGGATGAGAGAGCTTGGGAAGTGAGTCAGTTGTTGTTCGCTGATGATACAGCGATGGTGGCTGATTCATGTGAGAAACTGCAGAAGCTGGTGACTGAGTTTGGTAAAGTGTGTGGAAGAAGAAAGTTAAGAGTAAATGTGAATAAGAGCAAGGTTATTAGGTACAGTAGGGTTGAGGGTCAAGTCAATTGGGAGGTGAGTTTGAATGGAGAAAAACTGGAGGAAGTGAAGTGTTTTAGATATCTGGGAGTGGATCTGGCAGCGGATGGAACCATGGAAGCGGAAGTGGATCATAGGGTGGGGGAGGGGGCGAAAATTCTGGGGGCCTTGAAGAATGTGTGAAAGTCGAGAACATTATCTCGGAAAGCAAAAATGGCTATGTTTGAAGGAATAGTGGATCCAACAATGTTGTATGGTTGCGAGGCGTGGGCTGTGGATAGAGTTGTGCGCAGGAGGATGGATGTGCTGGAAATGAGATGTTTGAGGACAATGTGTGGTGTGAGGTGGTTTGATCGAGTGAGTAACGTAAGGGTAAGAGAGATGTGTGGAAATAAAAAGAGCGTAGTTGAGAGAGCAGAAGAGGGTTTTGAAGTGGTTTGGGCACATGGAGAGAATGAGTGAGGAAAGATTGACCAAGAGGATATATGTGTCGGAGGTGGAGGGAACGAGGAGAAGAGGGAGACCAAATTGGAGGTGGAAAGATGGAGTGAAAAAGATTTTGTGTGATCGGGGCCTGAACATGCAAGAGGGTGAAAGGAGGGCAAGGAATAGAGTGGATTGGAGCGATGTGGTATACCGGGGTTGACGTGCTGTCAGTGGATTGAATCAAGGCATGTGAAGCGTCTGGGGTAAACCATGGAAAGCTGTGTAGGTATGTATATTTGCGTGTGTGGACGTATGTATATACATGTGTATGGGGGGGGGGTTGGGCCATTTCTTTCGTCTGTTTCCTTGCGCTACCTCGCAAACGCGGGAGACAGCGACAAAGTATAATAAAAAAAATAATAATAATAAATATATATATATATATATATATATATATATATATATATATATATATATATATATATATATATATATATATTTAAAAAGCGAGATATACATAAGTATACGTATGTAAGTAGGAGAGATGGCCAGAGAGCGTTATTGGATTACGTGTTAATTGACAGGCGCGCGAAAGAGAGACTTTTGGATGTTAATGTGCTCAGAGGTGCAACTGGAGGGATGTCTGATCATTATCTTGTGGAGGCTAAGGTGAAGATTTATATGGGTTTTCAGAAAAGAAGAGTGAATGTTGGGGTGAAGAGGGTGGTGAGAGTAAATGAGCCTGGGAAGGGGACTTGTGTGAGGAAGTACCAGGAAAGACTGAGTACAGAATGGAAAAAGGTGAGAACAATGGAAGTAAGGGGAGTGGGGGAGGAATGGGGTGTATTTAGGGAATCAGTGATGGATTGCGCAAAAGATGCTTGTGGCATGAGAAGCGTGGAAGGTGGGTTGATTAGAAAGGGTAGTGAGTGGTGGGATGAAGAAGTAAGATTATTAGTGAAAGAGAAGAGAGAGGCATTTGGACGATTTTTGCAGGGAAAAAATGCAATTGAGTGGGAGATGTATAAAAGAAAGAGACAGGAGGTCAAGAGAAAGGTGCAAGAGGTGAAAAAGAGGGCAAATGAGAGTTGGGGTGAGAGAGTATCATTAAATTTTAGGGAGAATAAAAAGATGTTCTGGAAGGAGGTAAATAAAGTGCGTAAGACAAGGGAGCAAATTGGAACTTCAGTGAAGGGCGCAAATGGGGAGGTGATAACAAGTAGTGGTGATGTGAGAAGGAGATGTAGTGAGTATTTTGAAGGTTTGTTGAATGTGTTTGATGATAGAGTGGCAGTAGTTGTAATTGCTCTATCAAGGATGCAATATGTCATAATGATTGCCTTTTGTCTTACGTCTTGGTTTACGTCTTGGTTTTCGATAAAGAGATATACTAGTAAAACAGTATTTAAAAGTTGACTTATGTCAAAATGGTACCACGTAATTTGAAAGGTGGACGACTTCTGAGTCCGCATTGTTACGGTGGCTGTGACTTGGGCTGACTCAGGTTTAGTATTATTCAATATTCACCTTTCTATCCATTAAAAAGAATAATTTTCTGTCGTATAATTGTTAATAACTTACTCGATTGGCATAAACACATGGCTCATTAGGAAGTATGTAGTCCAAAACGAACGTTACATAAAGGGTATGCAAGTACATTTATCGGATTGAGACATCGCTTTGTGAGAGTGAAGCCCCACTTCTATTTCGAGATGGCTGACGAGCAGGTTCATTCGGAGTTCGGAACCGAAGGTGATCCGTGACTAGTGACTACGTTGTTGGCTAGTTCTGCCTTCATTTGCTGGGTTGTGGTGGTGCATGACGGTCGTGCGATGAAGGTTCCAGTCGCGCAGTACACATCCGCAGTCGCGCTCAGTCGCGCACTAGCTACCGACGTGTACAGAGCTGCTGTCGTCTTTCAGAGATAGGCTGTAGCTATTCCCCCTGCGTTGTTGCTACCCTAACTTTGTTTTGAAGGTAATTTTTCTAAAGCTATTGTTCATCAATATCTTTATAAGGTTGTTTTGTACAAAATTGATATTTTATTGACGGGTGTCCGCAAAACTTCGCCAAGCCTTGTGCAACCGGCTCAGCCCCCAAAATATTTCTGCATAGAACAATTGCCTGATCTTTTTTTTTTGGGGGGGGTAGCTAGTTTTTTTTTTCCACTGCCTGGGGTAGTTTGCCACCCCAGACTTTGGGGTTAGGCCCCTAGGATGGACCAAGGTAAGTCTTCCACTGCCCCCTAGGGGGTAGTGGGGACGGACCTTCGATCAAAAGTAAAAATGCTGATTATGTTTTGGCCCATGCGACCGGAGCAGCGACCCTCGCTTCCCTCAATCCCTTCCTAATCAGGAAGGTCATTGATGGATGGTCTGGGCCTGTTGAAATGGCAAGGAAACTGGCTAGTGGTGATTTATTGGTAAAAGTGAAATCAACGAATCAGGTGGCGGAACTACTTAAGTTGACCAAATTCCATACTTATGGTGTTGTGGTCTCTATACCCGCTTCCATGAATTCATGCAGGGGAATTATCTGCTGCACTGATGTCATGGATATGTCAGAGGACGACATTGTGAAGGAACTGGCAAACGAGGACGTTATCGCTGCCAGATTCATCACTAAATTTATCAATGGCGAACGACGTAGAACTCCCCTGATAACCCTAACTTTCAGAAAATCTCGTTTACCTGAAAATATCTCTATTGGTTACATGCGTTGTCAAGTTCGTCCGTATATTCCAAATCCCCTACGTTGCTATAGATGCCTGAAATTTGGTCACCCTTCAAAGTCTTGCACTCTTTCTGCAAGATGCGGGAAGTGTGCTGAGGAAGGTCATACTGCGGAAGATTGTATGAGTATGTGTGTCGTTTAACTGTAATGGCAACCACCCAAGCTCGGATCGGGCCTGTCCCCGGTTACAGTTTGAGAAAGAAGTGTGCACAGCTAAGACTCAGAACAACATTTTATATAGCGAGGCTAGGAGGAAGGTTAAGGAGTCTCATGAGACTCCTAAACCTAATGAATCCTACGCGTCGGCTCTGAAATATAAGCCGGTTATGCGTACGATCTCGACGCAAACTCCTTGTGACACGCCAACCGCCAGTGCCAAGAACCCAGCTCCACCTAATCCTATACCAATTTCTCCATCCAAAGGCCACAAAAAATCCTATGCCAACACCACATCCTCGTCCAACCATAAAGATAAGAAAGAGAACAAGACTAATGTATCCCCAAACTTAACTAAACTAGAAAAAACTACGTCGCACGTCATCGTACCAGTACCTCCACCAAAGAGGTCTGTGATTCACAGGTCCTCTTCGTTGGAGGACATAGAATTGATGGAAGGCAGAACATCCACTTCCAGGGACCGATCATGTTCTCCTGGGGACTCGCCCAAGTCCCGACATAAACGGGCTAAGAAAACTGGTCGGTGAAATAACTCTTAAACTAACACGTTCAACGTCATCCAGTGGAACTGTAGAGGCCTTAGGCATAAGCAAGCACAATTACAACTGTTGCTTGCACTGTATAGGCCAGCCGTGATATGTCTACAGGAGACCCTTCTAAACGACACAGTCGAAGATGTTCCGCTTTAGATAGCTATCACTCGTATAGAAGAGACAAGAATCGTGGGACAGCTATCTATGTACACCAAAATTTACCTCACACAGGAGTGACTTTAAATTCTACTCTAGATGCTGTCGCATGTAGAGTGAAATTTAATAACACATACCTGGCCATTTGCTCAATATATTGCTCCGGTTCCAATGCACTTGATAATGATGAGTTAAACTTGCTTGTTAACCAGTTGCCCCACCGTAAAGTAGTTTTAGGAGACTTCAATGCTCATCATTATCAGTGGAGAAGCATCCGGGGAGAACAAATGGTTGATTTTATGATAAACGCCAACCTCGCTCTTCTAAACGATGGTAGTGGAACTCGTATAGATGATCGAACTGGCAATATCTCGGCAATTGATTTATCCTTGTCATCGCCGGATATACTTAACGACATCACTTGGGGTATTTATGACGACTCCCTAGGAAGTGACCATTTCCCGATCTGTCTTTCTTATTCATGCGACATTATTACCAACCCGTCTCCGCCTAAATTTAACAATAAGAAAGCAGACTGGGTGTCATTTACAAGGCAAGCCGTCCTTGATATATCCGGTGGTGACATTGATGCAAAAGTCCTCAAGGTTACCTCCACCATACTGAGGGCTCCTGAGAACTCTATACCTAAGTTTTCTACAATTTCCACAAAGTATAGAGTTCCTTGGTGGACACCAGATTGCCGAAATGCATTGCGTGAGCGCAATAGGAGATACAGGATTTTCGACAACGAGACTTCAGATAATAACTTTGTTGCATACAAACGTGTGAGGGCTCAGGCAAGAAGAACTATCAAAGAAGCCACACGAGACTCCTGGCGCGGCTTTATCTCTACCGTGAACAAGGACACACCAGTAAGTCAGGTCTAGTCCACAATGAATAAGAGAAAGAGAAAATACAAGCCACCACTTCCTCCGCAAATCCTCCACCAAGATCGAATAATCGACGACCCGTTGAACATTGCCAACACACTCGCCAGGAGATTCTCAGAAACAAGCAGCTCGGCCAATTACGACCCGCGCTTCCTACACCACAAGCGACAGGCCGAGCTGCAGTTACCAGACTTTGCCGCAGAAGATACTTTTGATTACAACCAAACAATCACCATGAAAGAATTGCTTCTTGCCCTGAAATCCAGCGGGATCACTTACGGGATGATCCAGCACCTTAGTCAGGCTAACCTAAGTTGTTAGCATTGTACAATGAGATTTGGACGTGTCGAACGTTTCCAAACTCATGGCACTTTGCGCACATCATCCCCATCCCAAAAGACTCCGGACGCCTTACGAATACAAATTCGTTTCGATCTGTTGCGCTCACGAGCTGCATTTGTAAGTTCATGGAGAGAATGGTTAACAGAAGGCTACTTTTTTTTTTGTTAGAATCGAAGGGTTTATCAAATAATCAACAGTGTGCTTTCCTCCGTAACAGAGGCACATTGGATCATTTAATACACCTAGAACATTCTATCCTAGAGTCAATGAGTAAAGTGCGTTTTTTGGTTGCCGTATTTTTAGATTAAGAAAAAGCCTTTGACATGACATGACGAAACGGAATTTTAAGCAAATTTTATGCTTTTGGTTTAAGAGGTTATTTACCCATATTTATAAAAAACGTTTTAAACGATAGAACTTTTGCTGTGAAACTTACAGCACTCGATGTCACTTCGGACACATTTGTCCAAGAGAATGGGGTGCCGCAAGGCAGCGTTCTTAGCCCAACATTATTCAATATTATGATTAATGATATTCTGTCCCCAGCTTCCGTCTCGCGAGATCTTAAATACTTGCTTTATGCTGATGATTGTGCGCTATGGCACTCTTCGCCTGGTGCACACCTTTCGGCTGAGCGGGTTCAAGCTGCGTTTGAGTCCGTTCATCGTTGGGCGCTACAGTGGGGATTTAAGTTTTCACCTAAGAAAAGTATTGCTGTTATCTTCAACCGAAAAATTATCCCGAATTTGCTTTTAACGTTAGACAACAACCCGATCCTATTTCGAAATAATTAAATTCTTAGGGTTAAATTTTGATAAAAAACTAAATTGGAAAAGTCATGTCGACTACCTGGTAACAAATTGCAGTAAAAGACTAAATGTTCTTAAATGCCTTTAGGGTTCCTTCAGGGGAGACGACAGAAGATCTTTATTAATGATTTATAAGCCCCTAATTAGATCTAAATTAGACTATCGCTCTCAGGTGTATACTTCGGCGAGCGAGTATACCCTGAGGAGGTTGGATTACAGAATAAATGTTTGCGAGTGTGCCTTGGAGCCCTAACCTGTACCAGAGTTCTACGATTGGAAGTTGAGGCCCATATACCTCCTCTCCGCCTAAGACGTGAGATCCTGTCGTGGCAAAGCGGTACTTTGATGGCCAGAAGGAACAATATAACTGCCTGTCGCCTCATTCTGGAATATTCAGAGCTCGTCAACAGAGGCGTCAGGCCCCTGGCCGTCAGAATACACTTCCTCAGTAAGAACTCCGGTACTAAAGTGAATGAAGTGGACTCGCAGGTTAAGAATTCCTTACCCCCCTGGGAGGGTTCCAAAATCAACATTAAGACGAGCTGGCTACCAACCAAAAAAGCACACACATCGGAGGGCGAGGTACATTAGCGTTTTCGTCGGGTCATCATTGATCACTTATTGTATGTTCACTTCTACACTGATGGCTCCAAGACGGATGAATGTGTGGGTGCAAGTGTATGGTCGATGGAGTGTGCACTCAGATACCGCTTGCCGAACCATACATCTGTATTTTGCGCTGAATTGTTTGCCATTCATCGAGCCATAGACTTACAGGGTAATATTATTAATAAACTAAATTCAGGTGAAAAAGATATCTTGATCTGGGTGCCTGGCTGGTCATTGCAATATATCCGGCAATGAGCAGGCAGACAGCTTGGCTAAGTCGACCTCAGAACTCGAGGAGGTCGTTCCGATCCCTCGGGAGCTGGGGTCCTGCCTTTCCTTGGGGAAGAGATCAATCCATCTTCTGTGGTAGAGTCAGTGGACCAACCTGACCACCAACAAAAAATACAAGCAAGAAGTGTCGGACTGGCCGACCTCGTACCGCAAGAACAGAAGAGAAGAGGTCGTGCTGGCCCCCCTCAGAATGAACTGTACGTACACCACCCACCTGCAGCCATAGACAACCAAAAGCTTTCCACCAGTATGCCAACAATGTAAACATACATCAACAATAGAACATCTACTGCTAAAATGCAGATGTGAACAATATAGAAGAAAATTCTTAGATTACTACATCAACCAAAACATTTCCTTTAGCATCATTAATGTACTCGGGAATAACCCGAGTACTATTGACAAATTGATGATCTTCCTCAGAGAAAGAGAATTAATCAAGATGATGTAAGGTGGTTCGCGGATTCTCCTCTGTGGCGGAGTCGGCTTGGTGTGCGGCTTCTCCTACTTGGGCTGGCCGCATGGTGGGTGAACATGTCCATTCATTAGACGGTCGGCCTCGGAGGGAGGTGGTCATCGTCCGGGTCGGCTGCGCCATGGTGTTGAGTCGGCGGACCTCTGATTAACTATCTATTCTGTGTGCATGTCATGGTCGAAGCCTGTCTCTAACCTGTCCTATCTTCTCGCATTCTTGGGTAAAATGCAACCGTGGTTACTGTGCCGACTGGGTGGTATTTGCCGCCACGTCGGCCCAATACCCACAAATCTTTTATTTCCACTACTTATATTTATTATTATTTATCTTTATCATTATTACATCAAAGTTACACATATGTTTTTTTTTCCTTTGTAGGTATTTAGGAATAATGACATCAGTCATACATTAGATACGGTTGCAGGCCTAATGACCTTTCTTATTGGTCGATGGCCTTAAAACCCAACAAACAACAATATGAAGGTTCCAGCAAGACAAGCGATGGAGCCGTCACTCAAGGAAATACAGACAGAGGTAAGACGCTGTTCAGTGAGTCACTCAGGTGACTGACTTGTTTGTTGGGTTTTACAGTCATCGACCTATGAGGAAGGTCATTAGGCCTCTAACCCTATTTAATGTATGACTGAAGTCATCATCCCTAAATACCTATTCTAAAGAAGAATGAAAAAATGACAAATATAATTCTTTTATTATAATGATATAAATAGTAATTACAAATAAATAATGGCAAGAAAAATTTTGTGGGTAATGAGCCAACGTGGCAGTAAACACCGCCCAGTCTGCACAGCAGCCATAGTTGCAGTATACCCAAGAGTGCGAAGAGATAGGATAGACTAGAAATAGTCCTCCACCGTGGGCGTCATGGACATAGATGATAATCTATTCGGAAGTCCGCCGGCTCAACCTCATGGCGCAGCTTCCCTGGAGGATAACCACCTTCCCTCAAGGCCGACCGTCTAATGTGTGGACATGTCCACCCACCATGCGACCAGCCCAAGTAGGAGCCAACCCCGACACAGAGAACAACCCACGAACCACCTTACATCCTCTGGATTAATTGTTTCTCTGAGGAAGACCATCATTTGTCAATAGCACTCGATTTGTCCCCGAGTACATTGATGTTAAAAGAAATGTTTTTCTTGTTGTTGGAGGAATAAATGTTCTATTGTGGAGAGTTCTCGAACTGTTGGCATACTGGTGGAAAATTTTGGTTTATGTATGGCTGCAGATGGGTGGTAGAAGTACAATTCATTCTGAGGAAGGCCAGCACGACCTCCTCTCCTCTATTCTTGCAGTATGAGGTCGGCCAGTCGGCCATTGCTTGCTTGTATTTTCTATTGATTGTTAGGCTAGTCCACTGACTCTGCCACAGGAGACAGATTGATCTCTTCCCCAAGGAAAGGCAGGACCCCAGCTCCCGAGGGATCGGAACGATCTCCTCGAGTTCTGAGGTCGATTTAGCCAAGCTGGCTGCCTGCTCTTTGCCGTCTATGTTGTAATGACCCGCCAGGCACCTAGATCATGACGATATCTTTCTCACATGAATTAAGTTTATTAATAATATTGCTCTGTAATTCACAGGACTCCGTATATTCAAAGCCTATTGCTTTAAGAGCAGAAAGAGAATCAGAAAAAATTGTTTTATTGTGATTTAAATTATATAGTCTATGGCTCGATCAGTGGCAAAGAATTCAGTGCAAAATACGGATGTATGGTTCGGCAGGCGGTAGCTGAGGGCACAGTCCATTGACCACACACCTGCATCCACATATTCATCCGTCTTGGAGCCATCAGTGTAGAGGTGAACGTGAGTGACCGATGATGACCTGACGAAAACGCTGGTGTATTTAGCTCTCCGATGTGTGCGCTTTTTTTGGGCTGGAAGCCAGTTCGTCTTCGTTAATTTCTGAATCCTCCCAAGGAGTTAAGGAATTCTTGACCAACGATTCTACTTAATTCACTTTAATACCGGAGTTCTCACTGAGGAGGTGTATTCTGACGGCCAGGGGCCTGACGCCTCTGTTGACGAGCTGTGAACATTCCAGAATGAGAAGACAGGAAGTTGTATTGTTCCTCCCGGCCATCAGAATACCACTTCGCCACGACAGGATCTCATGTCTCAGGTTTTTTATCAAAATTTAAGCCTAGGAATCTTAATGCATATCGAAATGGGATCGGGTTGTTGTCTAACGTTAAAAGCAAATTCGGGATATTATTTTTCGGGTGAAGACAAGTGCGATACTTTTGCTGGGTGAGAACTTAAATCCCCACTGTAGCGCCCAACGATGAACGGACTCAAGCGCAGCTTGAACCCGCTGAGCTGCAAATTGTGCACTAGGCGGAGAGTGCCATAGCGCACAATCATCAGCATAAAGTAAGTATCTAAGATCTCGCTGTACGGAAGCTGGAGACAGAACATCATTAATCATAATATTGAATAATGTTGGGCTAAGAACGCTATCTTGCGGCACCCCATTCTCTTGGGCAAATGCGCCCGAAGTGATATTGAGTGCTGTAGTTTCACAGTAAAAGTTCTATCGTTTGAAGCAATTCTGTTGAATATGGGTAGATATCCTCTTAAACCAAAAGCATAAAGTTTGCTTATAATTCCGTTTCGCCACGTCGTGTCGAAGGCTTTTTCTGAATTTAAAAATACAGCAACCAAAAACGCACTTTACTATATGACTCTAAGATAGAACGTTCAAGGTGCATTGAATGATCCAATGTGTCTCTGTTACGACGGAAAGCACACTGATGATCATTTGAATCCTACGCGTCGCCTCTTGAATGTAAGCCGGTTATACGAGCAATCTCGACGCAGACTATTTGTGACACGCCGACCGTCACATCCAAACACCCACCTCCATCTAACCCTACACCTACACCTAATCCTCCAACCATAGTCCATGACAAATCTTATGCCAATACCACATCAGCTCTCCGTCCTAAATAAAACAAAACTAATATATCTTTAAACCTGACTAAACTTGAAAAACCTACGTCGAACGTCATTGTTCCGGTACCTCCAACAAGGAGGTCTGTGGTTCACAGGTCCTCTTCGTTGGAGGACATAGAATTGATGGATACCAGACAATCCACACCCAAAAACCGTTCATGTTCCCCTGGGGACTCGCCCAAGTCCCGACATAAACGGGCAAAGAAAGCTGGTCGATTAGATAACTCTAAACCAGCACGTTCAATATCATTCAGTGAAATGAAGATGCCATAAGTATAAGCAAGCACAACTACAACTGTTGCTTGAACTGTATAGGCCAGCCATGATCTGTTTACAAGAGACCTTTCTAAACGGCTCAGTCGAAGACTGTTCCGTTGTAGATAACTATCATTCGTATAGAAGAGACGAGAATCGCGGGATAGCTAGCTATGTATACCAATGTTTACCTCACACATGAGTCTTTAATTCTACTCTAGACGCTGTCTCATGTAGAGTAAAATTCAATAACACATACCTGGCCATATGTTCTATATATAGCTCCGGTTCCAGCGCACTTGATAATGGTGAGTTAAATCTTCTTGTTAATTGATTACCTCAATATAAAGTAATTTCAGGAGACTTTAATGGTCCTTATCATCAGTGAAGAAGCGTCCGGGCAGACGCCAAGGGGAATAAATGGTTACTTTTATGATCAATGCCAACCTCACTCTTCAGAATGATGGTAGTGGAACTCGTGTAGATGACCGGACTGGCAATATCTAGGCAATTGATTTATCCTTGTCATCGCCAGATATACTTAATAGATTATTGCAAGAAAAACATGTTTTAACATCATCAATGTACTCTGGGACAACTCGAGTACTATTGACAAGTTGATGGTCTTCCACAGAGAAACAATTAATTCAGATGTAAAGTGGTTCGTGGGTTGTTCTCTGTGGCAGGGTTGGCTTCGGTGTGAGGCTCCTCCTACTTGGGCTGGTCGCATGGTGGGTAGACATGTCCACACTTTAGACGGGTCTTGGGTAAAATGCAACCTTGGATACTGTACCGAGTGGGTGGTATTTGCCGCCACGTCGGCCCAATACCCACAAATCTTATATTTATTATTATTTATATTCATTTTCATTACATCAAAATTAACAAGTATTTAGGAATGATGACATCAGTCATACACTAAAGAGGGTTGCAGGCCTAATGACCTTCCTCATAGGTCGATGGCCGTAAAACCCAACAAACAACAACAATTAAACAGTCGGCCTTGACGGGAGGTGGTTATCCTCCGGGGCAGTAAACTGCAACTATGGCTACTGTGCAGACTGGGCGGTGTTGCCGCCACGTTGGTTCATTACTCAAAATTTATCTTTATCATATCAGAATTAAAATTTTTCTATTTTTCTACTTATCTTTTTATTAGAATAGGTATTTAGGGATGACTTTAATCACAGATAGGGTTGCAGGCCTAATAACCTTCCACGTAGGTCTATGGCCGTAAAAGCCAACAAACAACAAACGTAGTCCGCCAGCTTCGTGGTCTCCGCTTGGAGTTGATTGCTCCATAAACAGAGGTCTTATTTATATCCAGGTTAATGAGTCATGGGAGACCATTGGCTATAACCAGTGGTGAATGACTGGTCAACTATAGGTGGACATGGAGGTGGTGCGGACAACTCGGGTAGTTCCCACAGCAAGAAAATGTAGAATGAAGTCTTTCGTCAGAAACTTTGGTTTATATTACTTTTCGATCAGGCGACAGCTTTTAATTGTTCACAGTCTATTGGAACGTCTGACCCGCCATATAGATTATTACAGTTATGTGGTTGTTTGCCTCAATTACTAGTTTAGCCCAACATGGGAATGATGACTACCTACGTTTTGTATTTGCAGTATACAAACAAAAAAGAGACCAGCTTTTGAAGCTCCTTGTGCTGGTAAATGATGACAAAGCAGTTGCGTCTTGTTTACCCTAAAGTTTCACAGAACAAGAATAGTAAGGATAACATTGCTAATGAGAGGTTTTTGTCCTCCCAGTTGCCACCAATTTTAAGCATGTATTTGAAGACGGATAATAATAAATCAACCTATTATGTACACTGTTAGGTGTTATATACAAAATGTAATTTAACTTAATGTTAATAGAAAAATGTGCCTCAACGTCTTCATATTGAAATGGAAATTAGGACCCTCCATTTACAGAATTCCAGTCAAACAACGGGATGGATATGATGACATTCCGTCCACCGTAGAGGACCAAGTCACCCTCAGTCGCCTGCTGACGTCGCAAGGGGGAGGGAGGAAGCCGTCAAAAGAACACTCAAGTGTCTTGCGTCAAGGAGGGTGGTACCTCTTTCACGTGTAAATTTGATAGGGGGTAAACCTTCGTCGAGTCAAGGAGAGTGGTACTTCTTTCACGTGTACTTTGACATGGGGTAAACCTTCGTCGAGTCAAGGGGGTGGTACCTCCTCCGCGTGTGTTTGAGGGGGTAAACTTTCGTCGAGTCGAGGCGTGAACCACCGACATAAGTAAGTGATTGACATGACCGTATGTGGCAGACTGGGACCCTCCCTCCCACTTGTGTCAGGATAGGGAGCGTTTGGTTCCTCAGGGAGCGCTATGCTCTCACGGTATTAGCCGGGAGGCCATAGTTTTGTGTCAGGGAGTGAGTTGCCGTAGCAGCCCAGGGAGAGAGAGAGAGAGAGAGAGAGAGAGAGAGAGAGAGAGAGAGAGAGAGAGGGGGGGGAGTAAACCCGATGCGAAGCAGTGAGTAAGACACTGTTGTGTGTCAGGGAATGAATCACTGGGATGTGTCAAGCGTCTTCGTCTGTCTTGGAGTGATCTGCCGCCGTGTATCAGGAAGGGACGTGCCAATGCGCCAGGATATGAGGTGCAGACGCATGTCAGCTGGTGAGACAGTCGTTTGAAAGTGATCGGCTTTGATGTTAGGGGACGAGTCGGGCGTTGTTGTTTGTCAGGGTTGAGGGATGAGAACCTCTCGTCGTGTGGCAGAGAACAACAAGCTGCCGTAGTAAACTATCGTACACTGAGGCATAAGCCCACGATATGTGGTCGAAACGAAGCCACTGACGTCTGTCAGGGAGTGAGTAGCGTTTCTTCGCCGTCAGACAGGAAGCTGCCCTTGTATGCAAGGGAGTTAGAGTGAGGTGCCCGACGTGTGCTAGAGAGAAAGCCAGAGAATCTGTCAGTGTAAGCAGCCTTTCTTTGCTACGGTGAGCAGCGGTTTTGCGTTGTGAGGCAGGAAGCCAGCCTTATGTATCAGGGAGTTAGTCATGTATTGTGTTATGGTGTGAACTACCCAGGTATGTTACAGACGAAGCCACCGACATTGTTTTTGCCTCTGAAGTGTGTGTGTCAAGCAAGAAGCCATCGTGACGGAGTTAGGCAATGTAATGTATTTTGGAGTGAGCTACCGACGTGTATCAGATACAAAGCCACCGATGTCTGTCAGAGAGAGAGCAGCGTTTTTGGTGTGTCAGGTAGGAAGCCATACCGCTGTGTGTCAGAAAGAGATAATCGAATTTGGTTTACCATGAAGTGACCTACCGACACACGTGTGTTAGAGACGAAGCTCATCGATGACTGTTAGAGAGTGAGCAGAGTTTTCTTGAGTTCGTCGAAGTAATGTGTGGTGAGGTAAGCTGCCGACGTGTATCAGAGACTGAGCCACCTTCGTAGTGTGTAGAGCAGGAAGCCGCGATGTGTGTATAAACGAATTGGTCGAAGTAGATTGTCGAGGAATGAACCAACGACGCCAAACTAAAGCGTCCCTTTAGGACATTTGTTCTAGCTAATGCCAGACAATTACAGTCAACTTGCATGGCCTATGGGTCGTCAAAGTAAAGCTTCACATTCAGACCTTGGTTCAGGCTAACGCTAGACGGTTTTATACAGGTTTTGTGGGACACATATGTGGGTCGTCAAAGTAAAGTTACACTGAAAATTTTCCTCTGGCTAACACTTGTGCGGGCTACATGGGTCATCAAAGTAAAGCTTCACTTTGGGACTTTATTCTGGCCGAAGTCACACGATTTTAGTCAGCTTTTGAGGGCTCTACAGGTAATCAAAGTTAAGCTTCCCTCTACGAAGTTTATTCTGGCAGACGCTAGACGATTGTATGCAGCTTCTGCGGGCTATAAAAGGTCGTCAAAGTCAAGCTTAACGTAGTGAATTATATTCTTGCCGACGCCAGATGACTTTACTCAACTTTTGCGGGCTCCACTGGTGGATCATCAGTATAAAGCTTCACTTTCAGGAAATTTATTCCATCTGATGCCAGATGAATTTATTCAGTTTTTCTTAGTTCCAATGTTTATCAAGGTAAAGCTTCATCTTGGGAATATTATTCTGGCCGACGACAGATAATTTTTGCGTGTTTTCGGGGCTCCACTGATCATCAAAGTAGAGCTTCAGTTAAGGAAACTAATTTTGGCCGACGCCATGGGTCATCAGAACAAAGCTTCACTCTCTGAATTTTACTTTAGCGAACGCTTTTGAGAGGCCCATGTGTCGTCAAACTAAAGCATCTCTTTGGGACTTTTTTCCTGGCTAATGCCGGACGATTTTAATCAGATTTTACAGTGTCCATGGGTCGTCAAACCTAAAGCTTCTCTTTACGATTTTTGTCTTCTTGCTCAGGCCAGACCATTTTAATCGGGTTTTGAGGGGCGCACGGGTCGCCAGACTTTAAGCTTCACTCAGGGACTTTTTTCTGCACACACGGAACTATTCTGTTTGGGTTTTACGGGGCCCAGGGGCCGCCAGACTTAATGCTTCAACCTGGAATTTCTATTCTGGCTAACGTCAGACGATTATAATCGGGTTTTGCTGGGTCCACGGGTCGTTAAACTTAAAGCTTCACTTTGGGACTTTTTAATTCTGCATAAGAGAACTACGTCATATGAAACTCATATACTTTTTTACATAAATCAATGTTCCTTGCCTACATTTATTGAAGTCAATTACTTTTTGCATTATAATTTCCTTACCCAAAGCTTCAAGCCGTTATCCGTAATTGTTCGTAAGGAGAGAAGGACTATGTGACTTTATTAATATAAAAACATGTTTAATGAATAATTTGACATCACAGAAGTACCAAGTTAAACTAAAGAGTTACCAAAACCTTTGTGGATGTTATAAAGTTATAGAATGGACTCCGTCTTGCCGGATTACCACTGGTCTCGTATAAGTAGCTATCAAATATTCTTTGTTCCAATGATCAATGAATCATCACCCATTAGCACTTTCAAACGTTTATAATCCTTATAATTGAATAAGGCTCTAGCATGATGCTTTATCTATCTAGTCATACATTCTGCCACACACGATACATGAGGCACACATTCTGCCACACACGATACGTAAGGCACACATTCCACCACACACGATACATGAGGCACACATTCTGCCACACACGATACAAGAAGGCACACATTCCACCACACACGATACATGAGGTCACATTCTGCCACACACGATACATGAGGCACACATTCCACCACACACGATACATGAGGCACACATTCTGCCACACATGATACATGAGGCACAAATTCTGCCACACACGATACATAAGGCACACATTCCACCACACACGATACATGAGGTACACATTCTGCCACACACGATACTTAAGGCACACATTCTACCACACACGATACTTGAGGTACACATTCTGCTACACATGATACACATGCAGAAACAATGATCGCAATCGGAAATTCTTCCAAATCAAGAGAAGTTGACAAATATGAATGAACTAAAATTGGCATGGTATCACATATTCACAGCTACCGGGTCGGCCTATTCTAGATTGTCACCCCAGGGTCAATGGTCAATACACATACGTTAAGAGAAAATAACAGTACTTACCGACCTTTTTGTCTTTGGGGAATCGATGATATGCACATATTGTGGGTGTGTGTATGTGTGTGTCTGGATTTCCTGCACACAACAGAGCAGTGAGAACGTCCGACCATGTTTTCTTGCTTTCAGATTCAGGTGCACATGAGAAACAGCAGCTTCGTCTCGCACCATTTTTTGACAACTATACAACCCTAGTCTCTTTATACTGAACAGTTCATCGCTATATAGCCTGATTGAAACATATGTGTATTTACATGATGCTGTTTCACGAGTTACAACGCTATTTTTCAGGTATACAGTCTCGGTAAAATGGATCAAACTTTTGCTTCGTGTATGCTCAGTGTAGCTTTTTTTTCTTTTTTACCTCTTGCGCAATGTAGGCTTTACCTCTTGCGCATGCTCAGTGTAAGTTTTACCTCTTGCGCATGCGCGGCCTGAAGTGGCGCATGCGCACATCACTGTTGACTTTGATTTGCTTAGAATTAGTGGCGCGAAATAGCTCAGTGAGTGTGAAGGTGGCTCCTTCAGCGTTCATGATTTAACGGTAAATATCCTTAAAGATCGGTATCGGGAATATCTCTTCTCGTAATGGTCAATATACTTGAAGATCGGTGTCGGGAATATCTCCATTCGTAATGGTGAAGTTCAGGTGTCGATGAATAAATCACAGAATTCCTTATGACAAAGTTGTAAAGAAACATTTACTTCTATGGACGATGGCTTCCTCTCCATACCCTGCCATACCAGGGTCTGTGGCAACAGTCAGTCAGCGACCGTATTTTCCCTGCAATAGTCTCTCTTATATCATGCTCAGCTAGGTACGGGCTTTTGCATGACCGGCAAGGTATCACCCAAGAATTTTGAATATTGCTGAAGAGATATTAGTTGTATGATTATCTTACTGTGTCACTTGACAGCTCCTAGCAAGCTATGACTACATGGCTGGTGACTCACTGTTAGAAATATATATGTACATATATGATAGAAAGGGTAGTGAGTGGTGGGGTGAAGAAGTAAGATTATTAGTGAGAGAAGAGAGAGGCATTTGCACAATTTTTGCAGGGAAATAGTGCAAATGACTGGGAGATGTATAAAAGAAAGAGGCAAGAGGTCAAGAAAAAGGTGCAAGAGGTGAAAAAGAGGGCAAATGAGAGCTGAGGTGAGAGAATATCATAAAACTTTAGGGAGAATAAAAAGATTTTTTTGAAGGAGGTAAATAAAGTGCGTAAGACAAGAGAACAAATGGGAACATCGGTGAGGGGGGCAAATGGGTAGGTAATAGCAAATGGTGGTGGTGAAGTAAGAGGGAGATGGAGTGAGTATTTTGAGGGTTTGGTGAGTGTATTTCATGATAGTGGCAGATATAGGGTGTTTTGGTCGAGGTGGTGTGCGAAGTGAGAGGGTCAGAGAGAATGATTTGGTAAACAGAGAAGAGGTAGTGAAAGCTTTGTGGAAGATGAAAGGCGGCAAGGCGGCGGGTTTGGATGGTATTGCTCTGAAATTTATCAAAAAAGAAGGCAACTGAGTTGTTGATTGGTTGATGAGGAAATTCAATGTATGTGTGGTTCATGGTGAAGTGCCTGGGGATTGGCGGAATGCATGCATAGTGCCATTGCACAAAGGCAAAGGGGATAAAGGTGTGCTCAAATTACGGAGGTATAAGTTTGTTGAGTATTCCTGGGAAATTATGTAGGAGGGTATTGACTGAGAGGGTGAAGGCATGTACAAAGCATCAGATTGGGGAAGAGCAGTGTGGTTTCAGAAGTCTCCTGGTAGAGGATGTGTGGATCAGATGTTTGCTTTGAAGAATTTATGTGAGAAATATTAAGGCCTGTCTATACGAGCGGGCCTGATCGGCGGGCTTGCCCGTTAACGGGCATATTTGACGGGCAAACGATCAAATTGCCCGAAAGCCCGCCGAGCGAAATCACTGAGCTGGTGCCCGGTAGCTGGAGTTTCTACCCTGCCAGACGCAAGATAATGTCGTGAACCCACAGCGGGCCTTCATCCCACATCCCACGGCATAGTAGCACAGTGAACATTTAACGATGGCAGCCCAGGATAACTCTAGTGAGCCACCAACAATTTTTTGGTCTAAAGCACTTACTAGTACTTTGATTGACCTTTATCGTAAGAATCCGTGTTTATGGAATGTGAAGCTGAAATGCTATAAGAGCACAAAATCTTTTTCTTGACAATGCTAGGCACCATGGTTCTCGTACCGCACTCCACCCGCTACTGGCAACATCGTCGGGCAGGCCCGGCTGTTCATCACATCGGTCGTGTGGACAATATTCACGGGCAGGCCCGCCAGAATTTGCCCGTTAACGGGCAAACCCGCCGATCAGGCCCGCTCGTGTAGACAGGCCTTTAGAAAAACAGATGGATTTGTACGTGGCAGAGTTGATAGGGATGCTCTGTGGAAGGTTTTAAGAGTATATGGTGTGGGAGGTAAGTTGCTAGAAGCAGTGAAAAGTTTTTATCGAGGATATAAGAAATGTGTACAAGTAGGAAGAGAGAAAAGTGATTGGTTCCCAGTGAATGTCGGTTTGTGGCAGAGGTGCGTGATGTCTCCATGGTTGTTTAATTTGTTAATGGATAGGGTTGTTAAGGAGGTGAATGCAAGAGTTTTGAAAAGAGGGGCAAGTATGCAGTCTGTTGTGGATGAGAGGGCTTGGGAAGTGAGTTAGTTGTTGTTTGCTGATGATAGCGATGGTGGCTGATTCAGGTAAGAAACTGCAGAAGCTGGTGACTGAGTTTGGTAAAGTGTGTGAAAAAAGAAAGCTGAGAGTAAATGTGAATAAGAGCAAGGTTATTAGGTTCAGCAGAGTTGAAGGACAAGTAAATGGGGAGGTAAATTTGAATGGAGAAAAACTGGAGGAAGTGAAGCGTTTTAGATATCTGGAAGTGGACTTGGTAGCGGATGGCACCATGGAAGCGGAAGTGAGTCGCAGCATGGGGGAGTGGGCGTTGAAGAATGTGTAGAAGGCGAGAACATTATCTCAGAGCAAAAATGGTAATGTTTGAAAGAATAATGGTTCCAACAATGTTATATGGTTGAGGCAAGGGCTATAGATAAGGTTGTGCGGAGGAGGGTGGATGTATTGGAAATAAGATGTTTGAGGACAATAAGTGGTGTGAGGTGGTTTGATCGAGTAAATGATTAAAGGAAAAGAGAGATGTGTGGTAATAAAATGAGTGTGGCTGAGAGAGCAGATGAGGGTGTATTGAAAAGGTTTGGTCACGTGGAGAGAATGATTGAGGAAAGATTGACAAAGAAGATATATGAGGCAGAGGTGGAAGGAACGAGGAGAAGTGGGAGACCAAATTGGAGGTGCAAGGATGGAGTGAAAAGGATTTTGAGCGATCGGCGCCTGAACATACAAGAGGGTGAAAGGCGTGCAAGGAATATAGTGAATTGGAACGATGTGGTATACTGGGGTCGACGTGCTGTCAGTGTATTGAACCAGGACGTGTGAAGCGTTTAGGGTAAACCATAGAAAGTTCTGTGGGGCCTGGATATGGAAAGGGAGCTGTGGTTTCGGTGCATCACACATGACAGCTAGAGACTGAGTGTGAACGAATGTGGCCTTTGTTGTCTTTTCCTAGTGCTACCTCACGCGCAAGCGGGAGGAAGGGGGTGTCATTCCATGTGTGGCGGGGTTGCGGATAGAATGAATGAAGTCAGTATGTATGAGTATGTACATCTGTATATATGTATATGTCTGTGTATGCACATGTATATATACGCAGAGATGTATAGGTATGTATATGTGTGTGTGTGGGCGTTTATATATATACATGTGTATGTGGGTGGGTTGGGCCATTCTTTCGTCTGTTTCCTTGCGCTTCCTCGCTAACGCGATAGACGGCGACAAAGTATAATGATAATAATGATAACGGCTTTGAGATAAAAAGCTTTTCATAAACACTAAAAATTTCTATGAATATATGATGACAGATTTATAGGATAATCATTTGTAGCCGTTGTTCAGACTAAGTGCTGGCCAACAACACATCATGACCAACAGCACCATACATATCACGACTGTATTGAGCTCAGAAGATTGACAAGAGACGCGCCATGACAATATCGTTGGATTACCCCTAAAGGTGAGTTGTGGCAAATGAACGTTACATTCTTCCGTGTAATAAATTGCTTCGCTGGAACATCTGTAGCAAATTCAATTGTGTTATATATATATATATATATATATATATATATATATATATATATATATATATATATATATATATATATATATATATTATTATTATTATTATTTATTTTGCTTTGTCGTTGTCTCCCACGTTTGCGAGGTAGCGCTAGGAAACAGACGAAAGAAATGGCCCAACCCACCCCCATACACATGTATATACATACACGTCCACACACGCAAATATACATACCTATACATCTCAATGTACACACACATATACATATATACACATGTACATAATTCACACTGTCTGCCTTTATTTATTCCCATCGCCACCTCGCCACACATGGAATAACATCCCCCTCTCCCCTCATGTGTGCGAGGTAGCGCTAGGAAAATGTAATAATGTAATAATGCCCGAAACCACAGCTCCCTTTCCACATCCAGGCCCCACAGAACTTTCCATAGTTTACCCCAGACGCTTCACATGCCCTGATTCAATCCATTGACAGCACGTCGACCCCGGTATGCCACATCGATCCAATTCACTCTATTCCTTGCCCGCCTTTCACTCTCCTGCATGTTCAGGCCCCGATCACTCAAAATCTTTTTCACTCCATCTTTCCACCTCCAATTTGGTCTCCCACTTCTCGTTCCCTCCACCTCCGACACATATATCCTCTTGGTCAATCTTTCCTCACTCATTCTCTCCATATGCCCAAACCATTTCAAAACACCCTCTCCTGCTCTCTCAACCACGCTCTTTTTATTTCCACACATCTCTCTTTACCTTACATTACTTACTCGATCAAACCACCTCACACTACATAGTGTCCTCAAACATCTCATTTCCAGCACATCCACCCTCCTGAGCACAACTCTATTCCTGGGGATAGGGGAGAAAGAATACTTCCCACGCATTCCTCACGTGTCGTAGAAGGCGACTAGAGGGGACGGGAGCGGGGAGCCAGAAATCCTCCCCTCCTTGTATTTTAACTTTCTTGGGGAGTGCCAATCCTCCTCGAAGGCTCAGATTGGGGTGTCTAAATGTGTGTGGATGTAACCAAGATGTGAAAAAAGGAGAGATGGGTAGTATGTTTGAGGAAAGGAACCTGGATGTTTTGGCTCTGAGTGAAACGAAGCTCAAGGTAAAGGGGAAGAGTGGTTTGGGAATGTCTTGGGAATAAAGTCAAGGGTTTTAGTGAGAGGACAAGAGCAAGGGAAGGAGTAGCACTACTCCTGAATCAGGAGTTGTGGGAGTATGTGATAGAATGTAAGAACGTAAATTCTAGATTAATATGGGTAAAACTGAAAGTTGATGGAGAGAGATTGGTGCATATGCACCTGGGCATGAGAATGAAGATCATGAGAGGCAAATGTTTTGGGAGCAGCTGAATGAGTGTGTTAGTGGTTTTGATGCACAAGACCGGGTTATAGTGATGGGTGATTTGAATGCAAAGGTGAGTAATGTGGCAGTTGAGGGAATAGATGGTATACATGGGGTGTTCAGTGATGTAAATGGAAATGGTGAAGAGCTTGTAGATTTATGTGCTGAAAAAGGACTGGTGATTGGGAATACATGGTTTTTAAAAAGCGAGATATACATAAGTATACGTAAGTAGGAGAGGTGGCCAGAGAGCGTTATTGGATTACTTGTTAATTGACAGGCGCGCGTAAGAGAGACTTTTGGATGTTAATGTGCTGAGAGGTGCAACTGGAGGGATGTGTGATCATTATCTTGTGGAGGCGAAGGTGAAGATTTGTATGGGTTTTCAGAAAAGAAGAGAGAATGTTGGGGTGAAGAGGGTGGTGAGAGTAAGTGAGCTTGGTAATGAGACTTGTGTGAGGAAGTACCATGAGAGACTGAGTACAGAGTGGAAAAAAGTGAGAACAAAGGAGGTAAGGGGAGTGGGGAGGAATGGGATGTATTTAGGGAAGCAGTGATGGCTTGCGCAAAAGATGCTTGTGGCATGAGAAGCTTGGGAGGTGGGTTGATTAGAAAGGGTAGTGAGTGGTGGGATGAAGAAGTAAGATTATTAGTGAGAGAGAAGAGAGAGGCATTTGGACGATTTTTACAGGGAAAAATGCAAATGAGTGGGAGACGTATAAAAGAAAGAGGCAGGAGGTCAAGAGAAAGGTGCAAGAGATGAAAAAGAGGGCAAATGAGAGTTGGAATGAGAGAGTATCATTAAATTTTAGGGAGAATGAAAAGATGTTTTGGAAGGAGGTAAATAAAGTGCGTAAGACAAGGGAGCAAATGGGAACTTCAGTGAAGGGGGCTAATGGGGAGGTGATAACAAGTAGTGGTGATGTGAGAAGGAGATGGAGTGAGTATTTTGAAGGTTTGTTGAATGTGTTTGATGATAAAGTGGCAAATATAGGGTGTTTTGGTCGAGGTGGTGTGCAAAGTGAGAGGGTTAGGGAAAATGATTTGGTAAACAGAGAAGAGGTAGTAAAAGCTTTGCGGAAGATGAATGCCAGCAAGGCAGCAGGTTTGGATGGTACTGCAGTGGAATTTATTAAAAAAGGGGGTGACTGTATTGTTGACTGGTTGGTAAGGTTATTTAATATATGTATGACTCATGGTGAGGTGCCTGAGGATTGGCGGAATGCATGCATAGTGCCATTGTACAAAGGCAAAGGAGATAAGAGTGAGTGCTCAAATTACAGAGGTATAAGTTTGTTGAGTATTCCTGGTAAATTATATGGGAGGGTATTGATTGAGAGAGAGGGTGAAGGCATGTACAGAGCACCATATTGGGGAAGAGCAGTGTGGTTTCAGAAGTGGTAGAGGATGTGTGGATCAGGTGTTTGCTTTGAAGAATGTATGTGAGAAATACTTAGAAAAGCAAATGGATTTGTGTGTAGCATTTATGGATCTGGAGAAGGCATATGATAGAGTTGATAGAGATGCTCTGTGGTTTTGGTGCATTATTACATGACAGCTAGAGGATAAGTGTGAAAGAATGTGACCTTTGTTGTCTTTTCCTAGCGCTACCTCGCGCACATGAGGGGAGAGAGGGTTGCTTTTTCATGTGTGGCGGGCTGGCGATAGTATGAATAATGTACATGTGTCTATGTGTGCGTATGTACGTTGAGATGTATAAGTATGTATATTTGCGTGTGTGGACGTGTAGGTATATACATGTGTATGTGGGTAGGTTGGGCCATTCTTTCGTCTGTTTCCTTGCGCTACCTCCTTAACGCGGGAGACAGCGACGAAGCAAAATAGAAAATGATAAATTATATATATATATATATATATATATATATATATATATATATATATATAAATATATATATATATATATATATATATATATATATATATATATATATATATATATATATATATATATATATATATATATATATATATATATATATATATATATCCCTGGGGATAGGGGATTAAGAATACTTCCCACGTATTCCCTGCGTGTCGTAGAAGGCGAGGGAGCGGGGGGCTGGAAATCCTCCCCTCTCGTTTTTTTTTTTTTTTTTTTTCTAATTTTCCAAAAGAAGGAACAGAGAATTGGGCCAGGTGAGGGTATTCCCTCAAGGGCCCAGTCCTCTGTTCTTAATGCTACCTCGCTAACGCGGGAAATGGCGAATAGTTTAAAAGAAAGAAAAAGAAAATATATATATATATATATATATATATATATATATATATATATATATATATATATATATATATATAGTATATATATATAGTATATATATATATATATATATATATATATATATATATATATATATATATATATATATATATATATATATATATATATATATATATATATATATATATATATATATATATATATATATATATTTTTTTTTTTTATTATACTTTGTCGCTGTCTCCCGCGTTTGCGAGGTATATATGTATATATATATATATATATATATATATATATATATATATATATATATATATATATATATATATATATATCCATAGCCCACGCCTCGCAACCATACAACATTGTTGGAACCATTATTCCTTCAAACATACCCATTTTTGCTTTACGAGATAATGTTCTCGACTTCCACACATTCTTCAAGGCTCCCAGGATTTTCGCCCCCTCCCCCACCCTATGATTCACTTCCGCTTCCATGGTTCCATCCGCTGCCAGATCCACTCCCAGATATCTAAAACACTATACTTCCTCCAGTTTTTCTCCATTCAAACTTACCTCCCAATTGATTTGACCATCAACCCTACTGTACCTACTAACCTTGCTCTTATTCACATTTACTCTTAACTTTCTTCTTTCACACACTTTACCAAACTCAGTCACCAGCTTCAGCAGTTTCTCACATGAATCAGCCACCAGCGCTGTATCATCAGCGAACAACAACTGACTCACTTCTCAAGGCCTCTCATCCACAACAGACTGCATACTTGCCCCTCTTTCCAAAACTCTTGCATTCACCTCCCTAACAACTCCATCCATAAACAAATTAAACAACTATGGAAACATCACACACCCCTGCCGCAAACCTACATTCACTGAGAACCAATCACTTTCCTCTCTTCCTGCACGTACACATGCCTTACATCCTCGATAAAAACTTTTCACTGCTTCTAACAAATTGCCTCCCACACCATATATTCTTAATACCTTCCACAGAGCATCTCTATCAACTCTATCATATGCCTTCTCCAGATCCATAAATGCTATATACAAATCCATTTGCTTTTCTTCAAAGCAAACACCTGATCCACACATCCTTTACCACCTCTGAAGCCACACTACTCTTCTCCAATCTGATGCTCTGTACATGCCTTCACCATCTCAATCAATAACCTCCCATATAAATTCCCAGGAATACTCAACAAACTTATACCTCTGTAATTTGAACACTCACTTTTATCTCCTTTGCCTTTGTACAATGGTACGATGCAGGCATTCCGCCAATCCTCAGGCACCTCACCATGAGTCATACATACATCATACATACATCAAAAAACCTTACCAACCAGTCAATAATACAGTCACCCCCTTTTTTTGATAAATTCCACTGCAATACCATCCAAACCCGCAGAGCTTTTACTACCTCTTCTCTGTTTACCAAATCATTCTCCCTATCCCTCTCACTTTGCACACCACCTCGATCAAAACACCCTATATCTGTCACTCTATCATCAAACACATTCAACATATTTTCAAAATACTCACTCCATCTCCTTCTCACATCACCACTACTTGTTATCACCTTCCCATTAGCCCCCTTCACTGAAGTTCCAATTTGTTCCCTTGTCTTACGCACTTTATTTACCTCCTTCCAAAACATCTTGTTTTTTTTTTCTTTCTATTCGCCATTTCCCGCGTTAGCGAGGTAGCGTTAAGAACAGAGGACTGGGCCTTTTTTGGAATATCCTCACCTGGCCCCACTCTGTTCCTTCTTTTGGAAAATTAAAAAAAAACGAGAGGGGAGAATTTCCAGCCCCCCGCTCCCTCCCCTTTTAGTCGCCTTCTACGACACGCAGGGAATACGTGGGAAGTATTCTTAATCCCCTTTCCCCAGGGATAGGAGTACGGTTAGGATTTTATCAAGCAAACATCTTATTATTCTCCCTAAAATTTAATGATACTCTGTCATCCCAACTCTCATTTGCCCTCTTTTTCACCTCTTGCACCTTTCTCTGGACCTCCTGCCTCTTTCTTTTATACATCTCCCAATCATTTGGATCTAAGTTAAAGTACCCTAGATCTTTCATTGATAAATCCCTTAAGTTAGCAAAGAAATCATTTTATAGAGTTGAGCCCAAACCTCCCATTGACACCAAGAATCTTTTAGTTCTCCCTTGTAATAATGATTTCACTTTGCTTCCCATGTTGCTTAAATCCTGTATTGTAAATGTTGCCTTGAGCAACAATAATACTATAAAGAATATCTTAATCAGGAATTCACCAGAAAAGTGCCTTGTGGAAACTGTGATAAATTTTATGTTGGTCAGACTGGTATGGATCTTTCTGTTAGACTTAAGCAACATAAATATAGTATAAGAACGG
Source organism: Panulirus ornatus (assembly GCF_036320965.1). Lineage (NCBI taxonomy): Eukaryota > Metazoa > Arthropoda > Malacostraca > Decapoda > Palinuridae > Panulirus > Panulirus ornatus. Next base: position 7,206,392 of record NC_092294.1, on the reverse strand, counting down.
GACAAGAATCAAATGCCTTGTTTAATCATGTTACAAACTATGATCATTGTATTGACTGGAGTAACGCCATCTCAGTTATTAACTCTAACTCTATTACCAAAAGAAATATCATTGAATCTTCTATTATTGAATACACAAAGAATTATAATCTTAATATTAGTGATGGTCTATACAAATTAGATAACTTTATTGCTGATAAGATTTGTAAAATGATAAGTTTATGAACGCTCTTTGTATGTTTACCAAATGGCGTCCTAGCCTCGTCTCTTCGATGTATATCAACTGACTGTTATATTTCTTGTGTCTCCCCTGATGATGTGATTATTACACGAAAGTGCACTTGGGAACTTTCCGTGTTTCATTTTCTCCGTGGACTCATAGGAATATATATATATATATATATATATATATATATATATATATATATATATATATATATATATATATATATATATATATGTATATATATATATATATATATATATATATATATATATATATATATATATATATATATATATGATATATTTATATTCATTTCATTATACTTTGTCGTTGTCTCTCGTGTTTGCGAGGTAGCGCAAGGAAACAGACAATAAAATGGCCCAACCCACCCACATACACATGTATATACATACACGTCCACACACGCACATATACATATATACATACCTATACATTTCAACGCTTATATATATATATATATATATATATATATATATATATATATATATATATATATATATATATATATATATATACGTATACACAGACATATGCATATATACACATGTACATAATTCATACTTGCTGCCTTTATTCATTCCTGTCGCCACCCCGCCACACACGAAATGACATCCCCCTCCCCCCGCACGCGCGTGTGGTAGGGGTAGGAAAAGACGACAAAGGCTACATTCGTTCACACTCAGTCTCTAGCTGTCATATATATATATATATATATATATATATATATATATATATATATATATATATATATATATATATATATATATATGTAATGTGGGCGATAAAACTAGTGGATGATCAATACAGGAAGTGGTGAAGGGGTTTCAGAAGTCAGTTGGGCTACAGCTGTCACCGAGGCCGGTAGGCAGCATTTCTTCGTGCACCTCATTACTTCGTTGTACCTGAAGTATGGAAAGGAAGCTTTTGTTTTTGAAAGTACTTTCAGTTTGTCTTATACATAATAAAGTGTTTACTCTTGGAATACGAAGTTCGTACGACTGGAAGATTTCGGTTGTGTCAGAAGTGTTGTCAGGGCCGTTGCGAGGCGGGACGATGGTAGTTTATCTGGACGATGCCATCCCAAGAGACGTCCAGCAAACAATTATGTCCCTGAACGTGGTGCAGGAAACGCCTCACGTGACTCTAAGTCTTGGTGTCAGCGAGACGTGGTGGCCAGACCAGCAAGCACCGGCCTTCATCCATGGTGGCTCCTTCTCCTCCTCCGTGCTCCATCTTGTGCTCTTTGTCATAAACCCAACCAAGTTCCTACACTCGCTCTGGCTGAACTGGAAGCCTCGGAACCTCCTGCTTTTCAATCTGGCGTCGTCGAGCTCCGACGCCACTATCCTCAACCATGACGTGTTTAAAAGCGTCCAGAAGCTGGTATTAATCACGGAACTACCTGATAAGATGCGTGGAAGGCCTCATACAATGGGTTTATATACCCTCCAGCCCTTCTCATCAAGCACCCCCATGTTCCTTGGTGAGTGGAATAAACAGCAATATAGTACGTGGGACAGTGTATTCACAGACCGATATCCGACATTTGACGGCTACAGGTTTGAACTAGCCACTTGGTATAATGATCCTCCCTTTATATACCAGATAAACCCAGCCTCTGATAGCTCCGGAGCGGGAGTTGCACTGGAGATGTTGAAAACCTTGTCATCAAGGATGAATTTTACGTACACCACAACACTAAAGTCTCCTGATCTGAAGTGGGGAGGAGTAGAAAACGGCACCTGGGATGGCGTCTTAGGTGTTATTCACAGAAAGGAAAAGAACTTCAGTGTCAATAATTTTTTTCAAACCCCAGACCGCCTGAGAGACTTCGATGTATCCGCCACTTACTGGAATGATGGTTTTCGTATGTTCCTACTGAATCCGAAGCCGCTGCCGCACTGGGTTAACATCTACCGACCCTTCCAACCTCAGGTGTGGGCCGTCTTTGCTGCCACTTCTCTCGTCGCCATGGGAGTCATGATGTTCATGGTGAGTGATCTTGTTATAATTGGACGTATTCAGTAAACACACAAGTACAAATTCAGAAGAAAACATAAGGACAAACATTCTCTCTCTCTCTCTTCTCTCTCTCTCTCTCTCTCTCTCTCTCTCTCTCTCTCTCTCTCTCTCTCTCTCTCTCTCTCTCTTCTCTCTCCTGGGTATCGAAAGAGTTAATGACCAAATATAAAGTACATTTACGTGGTTAGGTTAGGTGTCTGGCCTACACAGAAAATATGTTCTGTGGATCCAGGTCTTACTGGCTGGAATCCACGCTAACAACTCAATAAAGCAGCGGCTGAAGTAACACCTGTAGACCAGAGTGAGGACAGCCACATCACAGCGGACAGAAAAGCATCGTTGGAGAGAGGTGATAGTGGGAGAGCTTTTATGTATTGATTTTGAGCTGTCATTCTTAAAGCTTAATGATGAAATCCAATAGCTATCATGTTTGTTACTGTCGATATCTCTGATAAAGATACTACAGATATCCTTACGTATGCGAGAGAAAAATGCTTCCGGAGACCTTATACGTTTGGCAGCGGAACAGCATGATTTAAAGGATGTGTAGCTCATCTAAGCAATCTTTCACCAAGTTGAGTTATGTATCATTTTATATATAATTCTAGCGAACTGTGATAACGATATATAGTTATTCTTTTTTCATTACAATATTTGAGAATATTCTAAACTCACAGGGTGTATCATGCAAACTGAGACTACTGAAGCGAAAAGATTAATAATAGGAAGTATATAATATTTGGAGTGTGATATAGGTTGAACTTGCATGTTCACAATGTAACAAGGTTATTGTTTTCAAGGAATTCAATTTATCATGTTTCTTTCGTATTACGACAAAACGAAAACAAATCACTGACTTCTGTTGACTGTGATATCACTAAATCTGGAATCAAAATTTATCACATTGGTTGCAGTACATTACGGGTTTAGATAAAGAAACTAATCACATTGAAATCAAGCATTTCATCTGGTTGATAATAATGGCTTTAGTAATCCCTAACCCTTTATCACTTATTTAACTGTTCATGAAAATTCATCGGCAAATCATTTTCAAGATGTTTCTGAAGAAATTCAAGAACACTTTTGAAATGTGACCCTTCAGATGAACCTACCTACTTGTGCAGGAGCGGGTCCAGAGAGAGCGATTCCTGGGCGGTGTGGTGGCCATCTGGCTGTATCTGCAGCGTGGAATGTTTGGCCAGAGTGTGCCAGCTCTCCCTCGGGCGCTGTGGCAGAGGATGTTTCTGGCCGTCTGGTACCTCTACTGCCTCCTTGTCAGCGTCTACTACACCAGCAACCTCATTGCCATCTTCACCAGCCCTGCCAACCCACAACGCATCCATACCCTCCAGCAGCTGGCTGATAGTGGCTACAGGTAGAGTCTCCACCATCCACACCTCCACCAGCTGGCTAATAGTGGCTACAGGTACAGTGTCCACCATCCACACCCTCCAGCAGCTGGTTGATAATGACTACAGGTAATGTCCACCATCCACACCCTCCACCAGCTGGCTTATAGTGGCTACAGGTACAGTGTCCACCATCCACATCCTCCAGCAGCTGGCTGATAGTAACTACAGGTACAGTGTCCACTATCCACACCCTCCGGCTGTGTGCTGGTAGTGAGTTTAAGTTAGAAGGCCTTGTACTTGGCATGAAAAGCTTAGAAAGAGTTAGTCATTGGTTTGAGTTCATCATTTAATGGAGGATGCTCTCCATGGTGAAATGTAAACATCACTTTAAAGACCTATTGTATTTTCATTCAATATCTAATTTGCTCTGAGATTAAAAGTTCTCCCAGAATGTATCTGCCCTCCCTGGCCTGGTTTATAATGATCTACAACTGGCCAAGAAAGATTAGAACTTGACTTCCCTGCCAGCCTGATGCAATTGTAAACTGTATCAGGGTGGCAGTAAAGATAGGTTTTAATCTCGGTTGGCCAGTTGCAGATTATTAGAAACTTCAGGCCTGGGGGGACCGATACTTTTTTGGGAGAGTATACCTCACCAGGGCTTCTATGATCCTAGCAGCATGTATTACCTTATCAGCTGCACTCGAACTTTTAATGTCACTAACATATACACCACATATGTGTATTGCTGTAGAGAAGGTTGAGGTATCCTAGATTGCACAGTTACTTTTGGAATGCAGCAGTTTGCCCGGCAGAACTGCCAAGGTTTACTAGAATTTACTAGAATTTACAATTTATCTTACTGATAAGCTGTTACACGGATACCTGGTACCTTGTATTGTGGGACATAAGGAACCTTTTAAATACCAATCATATTGTATACGAAATTTGTCTCAGAAGTTGTACCTCTGTATATGAAATTGATAGACTTGAATAATTGAAGTTAGAAATAATGTGCATTTCTTTTTGAGCATGAATTATAATAATGATATTGATAGCAATAATAATGATGATAATGATAATAGTAATAATGATACTAATGATGATAATGGTAATATCCACTATGTAATGCCTTATTAGTTCAGTGGATAAAATGCTTGAAAGATGAATCTAAACATTGTAGAACGAAATATGGTTGATAAAAAAGTCAGATATACATATAATTCATTTATTTAGCTCTATAAGAGAAATAGTTCTAGTAGGCTATATAGAAGGATGTTACATTATCTTTTATTTGTAACCAAAGACTGGTGATGGTTGACGACGGTGCTAGCCTACCATCCGTACTGAGGCAGTCAAAGGACGACGTCTACATGAGATTGTACAACAAACTGGACTTGCTCCCGCAGGAGGACGACACCGTAGCAGCCATGCTGGCAGGCACCCACGCTTTGGTCCACACTACAGCTTATGTGATCACTCGTTTAAGAGGTCACTACGAGGTAAGGCAGCAAGATACACACTCTCTCTCTCTCTCTCTCTCTCTCTCTCTCTCTGAATGCTCTTGTTCATTGAATTAAAATATAATTCACTGTCGTCTTAAAGCGCCAACAGATTAACCTATTAGTTCTGAGTTGGTGGTGAAGATATACTCGGAAATCTTTGAGAAAGAGTCGGGGAACACTTTCAGGTGTTCAACTGGTACATGGTGAAGGAGCAGTTTCAACAAAGCTACATATCGTGGTGCTTCCCTAAGCACACACCCTGGAAGTACAAGTTTGACCGAAACATCCGGCAGATGGTGGAGGTTGGCCTCGTCCAACACTGGTTCAAGGTGAGGCACTTATTGTGAGGCACTTACCGTGAGGCACCCAAGATGAGGCATTTATTGTGAGGCACCCAGAGAGAGAGGCAGTTATCATGAGGCCCTTATTGTGAGGCACCCAGGGTGAGGCATTATTGTGAGGCACTTACTGTGAGGCACCCAAGATGAGACATTTATTGTAAGGCACCCAGGCTGAGGTACTTATTATGAGGCCCTTATCGTGAGGCACCCAGGGAGAGGCACTTTATAATAAGGCCCTTGTTGTGAGGCACCCAGGGAGAGGCACTTATTGTGAGGCACTTATTATAAGGCACTAAGGGAGAGGCACTTATGATGAGGCACCCAGGGTGAGGCCCATATTTTGAAGCACTTATTGTGAGGCACCCAGGATGAACTTCATTTCGAAACAAGTGGTATTTAAAAGGCCTCTGATAAATTCGTTTAGTGTAAATTCACGTTCATTTCGACAATATTTTACGTTATATAAAGAAAATCATTGTCAACAAAGGTGATTACTTGAAACCTTACGTTTACACAAATCCTAATAAAAAATAAGGTAACACAAAAGGGAGTAGCCTATGCAAAATCCACTCTTTCCATTTGAGCTTAAAGGTATTGTTTACAGGCGGAAATGGAGTCGCTGAAGGAGAAGGACTGGAAGCGGCAGCAGCAGGAGTCGGCGGGGCAGTGGACCATGTTCCTCACCCTCCAGCACCTCCAGGGTATCTTCTACATCCTCATCCTCGCCTGGGCCGCCAGCGTCGCCGCGTTCCTGCTGGAGCTGCTCAAGCACCGTTGCTCTCACCACTAAGAGCTAGGCACTGCTGGAGCTGCTCAGACACCGCTGCTCTCACCGTAAGAGCTAGGCACTGCTGGAGCTGCTCAGGCACCGCTGCTGTCACCGCTAAGAGCCAGGCACTGCTGGAGCTGCTCAGGCGCCGCTGCTCTCGCCGCTAAGAGCCAGGCACTGCTGGAGCTGCTCAGGCACCACTGCTTTAGCCGCTAAGAGCTAGGCACTGCTGGAGCTGCTACGGCACCACTGCTCTCGCCGCTAAGAGCCAGGTATTGCTGGAGCTGCTACGGCAAAGTTGTGTTGATGCTAAGAGCCAGACATTGGTAGTGTTGCTCAGGCATCACTGTTCTCACCGTAAGAAGGCAGGCCCTACTGCACCAGCACCAGTGCTGATAGGATCCTCACACTATCAATGAAGCTGTTTAGGTCATGTTCCTTTCATCGCCGTGTCCATCACTGGTGGAGTTGCTCAGGTTCCAGTGCTCTTGCCCCTGCCACCAGCGAGAGGGAGGGCTTAGGTAGTAGAGTAATGGCCCCTCCCATAAGCCTTGCAAATTGAAGGCATACTACTTTGACTATACTTTATTATGTGACTCTGCCACCAGTGAGAGGGAGGGAGGTGGTAGTATATTGGCTCCTTCCAGTATCCCAGTTAACTCAAGGATTATCCCGTTAAGACATTGGCACTTCTCTGATATTTAAGGCACTATTACACTTATAACATGCACTGCTCACTGCTTACACACCACTGCTTTTATGTTTCGCGTTCATTGTTCCTCTACGGATCAAAGGGAAATATAGAACTCTGGCGGTTGGTCACATATCCTGGACTTAGGAATAATCAATTATCAATTGGCACAAAACACTCAGATGTCAGTCCACACGTGTGTTACAACGTACTGGTCCTTTTTAAGTCAGGATTTAAATATTGTTACATTCCTACACGAGTTACAACTTTCAGTATAATTAGCAATTGCAGACTATAACTTTAAGAAAAATTATTTATATGTGGATCGCAGTCAAATCTCAGAATTAGGCTTACAGTAGTTATGCATGATTATTCTAGTGTTCTATAGTTCAATGTTTAAGCAACTATGTATATGCTTTTGAGAAGAATTTAATAGAATCATTATGACCACGAAAATTTAACTAAGGTTGCTTTGTAGGATATCATAATGGCAGGCACAGAAAGGCACTGGAGTACCACTGTGATATTAAGAAGCAGCTCTGAGCAGACCAAGCCACAGAGATAAGGAACTTGGCTAGTACACTAACATAGGTTTGCTGGTAGTAGTGAAGCATCCTCTACACAGGTGAGGACGGGCTGGTCAGTACACAGGCACGAATGGATTAATCATCACACAGACAGTGAATCCCTTGACCACTCCGACCACTCTAAGTGAAGGCCACATTGCTCAAGTGACTTTAGTTTAATGTAAAGCACATCATTCTCCTGTTGGGAAAAATATCGATTCTAGTGTCAAATTTCATCTTCGACGTATTACATATAAATATATATATATAAATATCGGCATTTATTTCCAGGTAAATAAACAGGTAAATTAGTAATTTAGGATGTACTCATCTCTACAAGAGAATCTGATTTCTGTTGATTATCCAAGGGCCTAATATCCTGGGTGGCTCTGAAAATGAGATGATCCGACCTTCCTTAAAATTATCATTCTTTTATGATTTCATGATTATGTCAAACATACAAGGTATTTGGAAATGTTCAAAGCTTGTGTAGTTACATCTGGAAATAAATGCACTGTATATTAGACATAGTTTCTTTGTATCCTTCAAGGAACCCAAGGAAGGTGAGTGGAGGTGGAGGAAGAATAATTTGGCTTCAGGGTCCTACAATCCTTAATACGCCACTGATGAAGCTGTTGCAAACGAAGGATTGTACACTTATGACCTGTACCACAGTGTATGACATTGCTTGCATGAATAAGAGAAATTCGTTGTGAATGTTGCAGCTACGAATAGGAAGGTGAGTTGTTAGTGGAGGATAAGGTGTATTGAAGAAATATAAGCACAACCCCGCCACAATTGGTGTATTTTACACCATCGTGACTGTAGAACTGGACCGGGAAAAGACTTTGTATTAAGCCGTCAATATCATTGTCGGTGTACTGACTGACGTGACCATTGTTGAGGGAAGTGATACCACTGAAATGCGTATATCCAGAGGACCTGGAGGACTTCTTCCCTGATGAATTTCTTCATTATGTTCGGTACACAAAGGGCAAGTCACATGTGATGACAAGATCCATTAAATGCACTTCTGCGTGAACTAGATATGCTTTTGCCCAACAGATGAATTGCTGTGAAAATTTGTGACTATTATGGCGTCAAATGCTGTAGGGGTCGAGGTATTAGAATATTTAGAAACGGATCCACATGAGCGTTACTGAATGTTAACCCAGCATGCTATCGACTCCGTGATCAGCTTTTTCAAGATTTGTGTATACAGTGCTATAATTTCATGCTTGTCTTTAAGTGTGAGTAATCGATGCTTTTAAAATAGTGCCTGGGGCCCCAAGGTTACTTAATTCTCACAGGGATTTCACACGTGAACGGAGGTATGAGGTGTCATGTGTTAAGTTGAATTCTGGCATTATTTTGTATCACTGGCATATCCGTCCAATCAAGGAAGAATCCATCTGGGAAATATTACTCTCCCAGACTAGTGTGGTGCCAGTCTATCACGAAAGTGATATATAGTACTGTACATCAGCGAACAGGTAGCGTCACAATAATTACCTGTTCTGCGTCTGACATCTGCTCTGATGACACTTTGTTTTGATAGGTTCGGCAAAGAAAAATGGTTACACCGAAATTTGAAGTATTCCAAAAGGTGGTGCTAATGGTCACAATAACACCATAAAAGATCGTATACATAACACAATGATCAAAATCAAAGCGCTTGATTATCAGGTTAAGATCGCTTTCCCATTAAGCACATTTCATCCCATGTGTCACCTACGAGAAAGTCTAGTTTACCCTAACCGTTCTCTACACGTTACGAGCTTACCCATAAGATGGCGTTATAAGGTGGCAATATTTGACGTCTTCATAAAATCATTGTTAATCTAGGGTAGTTACTCTTCTTCAATACATTCTCCTTGGTTCAAGTATGTGACGTCAGATGTTTATGTCAGTTAACCTGGAGCACTGGTGGAATAAAGACGTAGCCAGTGTGTGTCTGTGTTTGTACAATGGTTTTAAATCCGTTTTTTATACGTTTTTTATAACTGTTGACATACCAGTGGATATAAAAACAATTGCTAAAGCGTCTCCATCTAGTGTACAGACATTCAGTGTAAATATTCAGTTGTCAATGCCATGAAGATCACACACCAGCGTTCGTTACAAGAGGCAGCCAAATGGATGCTATACATTTGGATAGAGAAGTCATACTGAGGATGTTGCATGGCCTGGACGAGGTAAGCAAGTTTGACGCCAGCGGTGAATCACTGAACGAAACCAGGACGCAAGTGGGTGGAGTTGTTCCCGTATGATTTATCGTCAAATCCTTAATTCGCTTTACTTCTGGCATCTATAAACTTTTACATATGAACGTTAAGAATATACAATGATAACGTGATTACAAGTCGAGATATTTACTTTTTCATATATGTTTATTCAAAAGAAACTAGATGAGCTTTTCCAGATCATTTTGGTGAAGAAATAGATAATTCCATCTCAGATAGATCGTATATTATCAAAAAAAGATGCAAACATGTTTGTTAGTAGCGGGAAGCATATGGAGACCCCGATACCCTAAGCCTATGGATTCCAGCCGAAGTTTTCACGTCAACTTTTACACGTATTTATATTTTTGCGACGTCTCCTGAGGTTGATACTTTCCTGCTCCAATATAGGTCTATCATTTGACAAGTACAGAACTGTACGAAGATTTGATGATTTTAAAAGTTACTCCAAGTAATGTAATGTATTACTTACTTAGGAAGGAACTTTAGATTAGACCTTCAATTTCCCTCTGGTTTTAGATGCCACCAATGGCCTTTGGCGCCAAATACGGAGCTTTAAATCAAATATTCAATTTGCCTGTTTGGTTATGGTTGCCGACACGCCACTCTTATTGGCCTTTGGTGACGCAAGAGGGGCTTCAGATTAAACCTTCAGTTTGCCACTTTAGTTCTGGATACCGCCACGCCACTCTAATGGCCTTTGGCGCCGCCGATGGGGATTTGAATTAGATCTTCAATTTTCCTCTCTGGTTCTGGATGCTGCCACGCAACTCTAATGGCATTTGGCACAGCCAAAGGGTCTTCAAATTAAACCCTCAATTTCCCTCTTTAGTTTTAGTTGCCGCCATGCCACTCCAATGGCCTTTGGTGCCAAATACGGGGCTTTAAATCAAATCTTCAATTAGCGGTAATATTTAACCTTAAAAACAAAGATTCTTCATTTTCATATCTTAAAAAAAAGATTCCTCATGTTTTAAGAAATTTCCCTGAAAATTCCCTGCCATTTTTTTGTCATTTGTCATAACGGAAGATCTTAAAAACGAACATTTTCCATTTTTACATCGTTTAATAGTGCTTAGAAAGCAGGATTGAAATCTATTTAGAACGTATATTTTATCCCTAAAGAATTCCCTACCTTTTTTTTTCTCTCTCTCTTTAGCGGTAATAGATAATCTTAAAAACAAAGATTCTTCATTTTCATATCATAGAAAAACGATTCCTCATGTTTTAAGATCTGTATTGATCGAAAAAAAAAAAAATTCCCTGAAAAATTTCCAGCCATTTTTAGTCATTACTCGTAACGGAAGATCTGAAAAACGAACATTTTCCAATTTTAAATCGTTTAATAGTATTTAGAAAGTTGTATCTATTTAGAAAGTTTATTTTATCCCTAAAGAATTCCATACCTCTCTTTCTCTTCAGCGGTAATAGATAATCTTACAAACAAAGATTCTTCATTTTCATATCCTAGAAAAACGATTCCTTATGTTTTCAGAGCTGTATTGACCGAAAAAAAATTGCCCTGAAATATTCCCTGCCATTTTTTTTTTTTAATGAAAGTTTTATTCCTTAAGAATTCCCTAACTTTTTTTCTTTCTCATTTTTCATATTTTAGAAAAACGATTCCTCATGTTTTAAGAGCTGTATTAATTAAAAATAATCCCTAAAAATTCCCTGCCTTTTTTGTCACTACGCGTAAAGATAGATCTTAAAAACGAACATTTTCCAATTTTACATCGTTTAATAGTGTTTAGAAAGTTGTATTGAAAACTATTTAGAAAGAATTCCATACGTCTTTTTGTTTCTCTTTAGCGGTAACAGATAATCTTAAAAACAATAATTCTTCATTTTCATATCCTAGAAAAAGGATTCCTTATGTCCTAAGAGCTGTATTGATCGAAAAAACGATTTCCCTGAAAAATTCCTTGCCATTTTTTTGTCGTTTTTTTGTAACATCTTAAAAACGAACATTCTCAATTTTCATATCATTTAATAGTGTTTTGAAAGCTGTATTGGAATCGATTTCAAAACTATATTTTATCCCTTAAGGATTCCCTGCGATTTGTTTTTCCTTTTTTACTGGTAATAGATAATCTTAAAAACAAAGATTTCATATCATGGAAAAACGATTCCTCATGTTTTAAGAGCTGTATTGATTGAAAAAAAAATTTCCCTGAAAAATTCCCTGCCATATTTGTCATTACTCGTAATGGAAGGTTTTAAAAACGAACATTCTCCATTTCTAAATCGTATAATAGTGTTTAGAAAGCTGTATTAAAATCTATTCAGAAAATATATTTTATCCTAGAAAAACAATTCCTCATGTTTTAATTGCTGTATTAATCGAAAAAAATTTTCCATGAAAAATTCCCTGCAATTATTTTTCATTACTCGTAACAGATCTTAAAAACGCACATTCTCCATTTCTATATCATTTAATAGTGTTTAGAAAATTGTATTTATTTCTATTTAGAAATATTTTATCCCTAAGGAATTCCCCACCATTTTTTTCTTACCCTTTTTCATTTTCATATCCCAGAAAAACGATTACTAATGTTTTAAGATATTGATATAAATAAAAAAGACTCCTGAAAAATTTCCTGACATTTTTTTTGTCATTACTCGTAACAGATCTTATAAACGAAAATTCTCTATTTAATAGTGTTTAGAAAACTGTATTCAAATCTACTTAGAAAGTATATTTTATTCTTAAACAATTCATTACTTATTTTCCTTTCTCTTTATCGGTTATAGATAATCTTCAAAACGGACATTCTCCATTCTTACATCATTTAGTACTGTTTAAAAAGTTGAATTAAAACCTATTCAGAAAGCATATTTTATCTAAAGAATTTCCTGCCATTTTTTTCTTTGTCTTTAACAAAGATTCTTCATTTTCATATCTTAGAAAAACGATTCCTCATGTTTTTCAGAGCTGTATTGACCGAAAAAAAAAATTGCCCTGCCATTTTCTGTTATTACTCGTAATGGTTCTTAAAATTGAACATTTCCCATCATTTAATTATGGTTTAGAAAGCTGTATTGAAAGTATGTTTCATTCCTAAGAAATTCCATAATTTTTTTTCTTTCTCTAGCGGTAATAGATCGTCTTAAAAACAAAGATTCTTCATTTTCATATTCTAGAAAACCGATTCCACATGTTTTAAGAGCTGTATTGATAACAAAAAGTTTCCCAAAAAAATTCCCTGCCATTTTTTGTCATTAGTCGTAACGGAAGATCTTAAAAACGAACATTTTCCAATTTTACATCGTTTAATAGTGTTTAGAAAGTCGTATTGAAATCTATTTAGAAAGTTTATTTTATCCCTAAAGAATTCCACACCTCATTTCCTTTCTCTTTATCGGTAATAGATAATCTCAAAAACAAAGATTCTTCATTTTCATATCATGGAAATACGATTCCTCATGTTTTGAGATCTGTATTGATCGAAAAAAGAAAAAATTCCCTGAAAAATTCCCTGCCATTTTTTGTCATTACTCGTAACGGAAGATCTTAAAAACGAACATTCTTCATTTTTTACATCATACTTTCAGAAAGTATATTTTATCCCTAAAGAATTCCCTGCCTTGTTTTCTTTCTCTTTAGCGGTAATAGATCATCTTAAGAAGAAAGATTCTTCATTTCTATATCCTAGAAAAACGATTCCTCATATTTTTTAGAGCTGTATTGACCGAAAAAAATAATTGCCCTGAAATATTCCCTGCCATTTTTTTTTTTAATGAATCAATCTATTTAGAAAGTTTTATTCCTAAAGAATTCCCTAACTTTTTTTCTTTCTCATTTTTCATATTTTAGAAAAACGATTCCTCATGTTTTAAGAGCTGTATTAATTAAAAAAAATCCCTAAAAATTCCCTGCCTTTTTTGTCACTACGCGTAAGATAGATCTTAAAAACGAACATTTTCCAATTTTACATCGTTTAATAGTGTTTAGAAAGTTGTATTGAAAACTATTTAGAAAGAATTCCATACGTCTTTTTGTTTCTCTTTAGCGGTAACAGATAATCTTAAAAACAATAATTCTTCATTTTCATATCCTAGAAAAAGGATTCCTTATGTCTTAAGAGCTGTATTGATCGAAAAAACGATTTCCCTGAAAAATTCCTTGCCATTTTTTTGTCGTTTTTTTGTAACATCTTAAAAACGAACATTCTCAATTTTCATATCATTTAATAGTGTTTAGAAAGCTGTATTGGAATCGATTTCAAAACTATATTTTATCCCTTAAGAATTCCCTGCGATTTGTTTTTCCTTTTTTACTGGTAATAGATAATCTTAAAAACAAAGATTTCATATCATGGAAAAACGATTCCTCATGTTTTAAGAGCTGTATTGATTGAAAAAAAAATTTCCCTGAAAAATTCCCTGCCATATTTGTCATTACTCGTAATGGAAGGTTTTAAAAACGAACATTCTCCATTTCTAAATCGTATAATAGTGTTTAGAAAGCTGTATTAAAATCTATTCAGAAAATATATTTTATCCTAGAAAAACAATTCCTCATGTTTTAATTGCTGTATTAATCGAAAAAAATTTTCCATGAAAAATTCCCTGCAATTATTTTTCATTACTCGTAACAGATCTTAAAAACGCACATTCTCCATTTCTATATCATTTAATAGTGTTTAGAAAATTGTATTTATTTCTATTTAGAAATATTTTATCCCTAAGGAATTCCCCACCATTTTTTTCTTACCCTTTTTCATTTTCATATCCCAGAAAAACGATTACTAATGTTTTAAGATATTGATATAAATAAAAAAGACTCCTGAAAAATTTCCTGACATTTTTTTTGTCATTACTCGTAACAGATCTTATAAACGAAAATTCTCTATTTAATAGTGTTTAGAAAACTGTATTCAAATCTACTTAGAAAGTATATTTTATTCTTAAACAATTCATTACTTATTTTCCTTTCTCTTTATCGGTTATAGATAATCTTCAAAACGGACATTCTCCATTCTTACATCATTTAGTACTGTTTAAAAAGTTGAATTAAAACCTATTCAGAAAGCATATTTTATCTAAAGAATTTCCTGCCATTTTTTTCTTTGTCTTTAACAAAGATTCTTCATTTTCATATCTTAGAAAAACGATTCCTCATGTTTTTCAGAGCTGTATTGACCGAAAAAAAAAATTGCCCTGCGATTTTCTGTTATTACTCGTAATGGTTCTTAAAATTGAACATTTCCCATCATTTAATTATGGTTTAGAAAGCTGTATTGAAAGTATGTTTCATTCCTAAGAAATTCCATAATTTTTTTTCTTTCTCTAGCGGTAATAGATCGTCTTAAAAACAAAGATTCTTCATTTTCATATTCTAGAAAACCGATTCCACATGTTTTAAGAGCTGTATTGATAACAAAAAGTTTCCCAAAAAAATTCCCTGCCATTTTTTGTCATTAGTCGTAACGGAAGATCTTAAAAACGAACATTTTCCAATTTTACATCGTTTAATAGTGTTTAAAAGTCGTATTGAAATCTATTTAGAAAGTTTATTTTATCCCTAAAGAATTCCACACCTCATTTCCTTTCTCTTTATCGGTAATAGATAATCTCAAAAACAAAGATTCTTCATTTTCATATCATGGAAATACGATTCCTCATGTTTTGAGATCTGTATTGATCGAAAAAAGAAAAAATTCCCTGAAAAATTCCCTGCCATTTTTTGTCATTACTCGTAACGGAAGATCTTAAAAACGAACATTCTTCATTTTTTACATCATACTTTCAGAAAGTATATTTTATCCCTAAAGAATTCCCTGCCTTGTTTTCTTTCTCTTTAGCGGTAATAGATCATCTTAAGAAGATTCTTCATTTCTATATCCTAGAAAAACGACTCCTCATATTTTTTAGAGCTGTATTGACTGAAAAAAATAATTGCCCTGAAATATTCCCTGCCATTTTTTTTTTTAATGAAAGTTTTATTCCTAAAGAATTCCCTAACTTTTTTTCTTTCTCATTTTTCATATTTTAGAAAAACGATTCCTCATGTTTTAAGAGCTGTATTAATTAAAAATAATCCCTAAAAATTCCCTGCCTTTTTTGTCACTACGCGTAAAGATAGATCTTAAAAACGAACATTTTCCAATTTTACATCGTTTAATAGTGTTTAGAAAGTTGTATTGAAAACTATTTAGAAAGAATTCCATACGTCTTTTTGTTTCTCTTTAGCGGTAACAGATAATCTTAAAAACAATAATTCTTCATTTTCATATCCTAGAAAAAGGATTCCTTATGTCTTAAGAGCTGTATTGATCGAAAAAACGATTTCCCTGAAAAATTCCTTGCCATTTTTTTGTCGTTTTTTTGTAACATCTTAAAAACGAACATTCTCAATTTTCATATCATTTAATAGTGTTTAGAAAGCTGTATTGGAATCGATTTCAAAACTATATTTTATCCCTTAAGAATTCCCTGCGATTTGTTTTTCCTTTTTTACTGGTAATAGATAATCTTAAAAACAAAGATTTCATATCATGGAAAAACGATTCCTCATGTTTTAAGAGCTGTATTGATTGAAAAAAAAATTTCCCTGAAAAATTCCCTGCCATATTTGTCATTACTCGTAATGGAAGGTTTTAAAAACGAACATTCTCCATTTCTAAATCGTATAATAGTGTTTAGAAAGCTGTATTAAAATCTATTCAGAAAATATATTTTATCCTAGAAAAACAATTCCTCATGTTTTAATTGCTGTATTAATCGAAAAAAATTTTCCATGAAAAATTCCCTGCAATTATTTTTCATTACTCGTAACAGATCTTAAAAACGCACATTCTCCATTTCTATATCATTTAATAGTGTTTAGAAAATTGTATTTATTTCTATTTAGAAATATTTTATCCCTAAGGAATTCCCCACCATTTTTTTCTTACCCTTTTTCATTTTCATATCCCAGAAAAACGATTACTAATGTTTTAAGATATTGATATAAATAAAAAGACTCCTGAAAAATTTCCTGACATTTTTTTTGTCATTACTCGTAACAGATCTTATAAACGAAAATTCTCCATTTAATAGTGTTTAGAAAACTGTATTCAAATCTACTTAGAAAGTATATTTTATTCTTAAACAATTCCCTACTTATTTTCCTTTCTCTTTATCGGTTATAGATAATCTTAAAAACAAAGATTCTTCATTTTCATATCATGGGAAAACGATTCCTTATGTTTTAAGAGCTGTATTGATCGAAAAAAAAACGAACATTCTCCATTTTTACATCGTTTAATAGTGCTTAGAAAGCTGTATTGAAAGCTATTTAGAAAGTATATTTAATCCCTAAAGAAATCCCTACCTTTTTTAAAGATTCTTCATTTTCATATCCTAGAAAAATGATTTTCCCTGAAAAATTCCCTGCCATTGTTTGTCATTACTCGTAATAGAAGATCTTACAAATGAACATTCGCAATTTTCTCATATCGTTTGATACTGTTAACAAAGCTGTATTGAAATCTATTTAGAACGTATATTTCATCCCTAAAGAATTCCCTGATTTTTTTTCTCTTTAGCGGTAATAAAACAAAGATTCTTCATTTTCACATCCTAGAAAAACGGTTCCTCATGTTTTAAGATCTGTATTGTTCGAAAAAACAATTTCCCTGAAAAATTCCCTGCCATTTTTTGTCATTACTCGTAACGGAAGATCTTAAAAACGAACATTTTCCAATTTTATATCGTTTAATAGCTTAAAAGTTGTATTGAAATCTATTTAGAAAGTTTATTTTGTCCCTAAAGAATTCCACACCTCTTTTTCTTTCTCTTTATCGGTGATACATAACCTCAAAAAACAGATTCTTTTATTTCATATCATAGAAAAGCGATTCCTCATGTTTTGACAGCTCTATTGATCGAAAAAAAATTCCCTGCCATTTTTTGTCATTACTCGTAAGGAAAAATCTTCAAAACGAACATTCTCCATTCTTACATCATTTAGTACTGTTTAAAAAGTTGAATTAAAACCTATTCAGAAAGCATATTTTATCTAAAGAATTTCCTGCCATTTTTTCTTTGTCTTTAACAAAGATTCTTCATTTTCATATCTTAGAAAAACGATTCCTCATGTTTTTCAGAGCTGTATTGACCGAAAAAAAAAATTGCCCTGCCATTTTTGTTATTACTCGTAATGGTTCTTAAAATTGAACATTTCCCATCATTTAATTATGGTTTAGAAAGCTGTATTGAAAGTATGTTTCATTCCTAAGAAATTCCATAATTTTTTTCTTTCTCTAGCGGTAATAGATCGTCTTAAAAACAAAGATTCTTCATTTTCATATTCTAGAAAACCGATTCCACATGTTTTAAGAGCTGTATTGATAACAAAAAGTTTCCCCAAAAAATTCCCTGCCATTTTTTGTCATTAGTCGTAACGGAAGATCTTAAAAACGAACATTTTCCAATTTTACATCGTTTAATAGTGTTTAAAAGTCGTATTGAAATCTATTTAGAAAGTTTATTTTATCCCTAAAGAATTCCACACCTCATTTCCTTTCTCTTTATCGGTAATAGATAATCTCAAAAACAAAGATTCTTCATTTTCATATCATGGAAATACGATTCCTCATGTTTTGAGATCTGTATTGATCGAAAAAAAAAATTCCCTGAAAAATTCCCTGCCATTTTTTGTCATTACTCGTAACGGAAGATCTTAAAAACGAACATTCTTCATTTTTTACATCATACTTTCAGAAAGTATATTTTATCCCTAAAGAATTCCCTGCCTTGTTTTCTTTCTCTTTAGCGGTAATAGATCATCTTAAGAAGAAAGATTCTTCATTTCTATATCCTAGAAAAACGATTCCTCATATTTTTTAGAGCTGTATTGACCGAAAAAAATAATTGCCCTGAAATATTCCCTGCCATTTTTTTTTTAATGAATCAATCTATTTAGAAAGTTTTATTCCTAAAGAATTCCCTAACTTTTTTTCTTTCTCATTTTTCATATTTTAGAAAAACGATTCCTCATGTTTTAAGAGCTGTATTAATTAAAAAAAATCCCTAAAAATTCCCTGCCTTTTTTGTCACTACGCGTAAAGATAGATCTTAAAAACGAACATTTTCCAATTTTACATCGTTTAATAGTGTTTAGAAAGTTGTATTGAAAACTATTTAGAAAGAATTCCATACGTCTTTTTGTTTCTCTTTAGCGGTAACAGATAATCTTAAAAACAATAATTCTTCATTTTCATATCCTAGAAAAAGGATTCCTTATGTCTTAAGAGCTGTATTGATCGAAAAAACGATTTCCCTGAAAAATTCCTTGCCATTTTTTTGTCGTTTTTTTGTAACATCTTAAAAACGAACATTCTCAATTTTCATATCATTTAATAGTGTTTAGAAAGCTGTATTGGAATCGATTTCAAAACTATATTTTATCCCTTAAGAATTCCCTGCGATTTGTTTTTCCTTTTTTACTGGTAATAGATAATCTTAAAAACAAAGATTTCATATCATGGAAAAACGATTCCTCATGTTTTAAGAGCTGTATTGATTGAAAAAAAAATTTCCCTGAAAAATTCCCTGCCATATTTGTCATTACTCGTAATGGAAGGTTTTAAAAACGAACATTCTCCATTTCTAAATCGTATAATAGTGTTTAGAAAGCTGTATTAAAATCTATTCAGAAAATATATTTTATCCTAGAAAAACAATTCCTCATGTTTTAATTGCTGTATTAATCGAAAAAAATTTTCCATGAAAAATTCCCTGCAATTTTTTGTCATTACTCGTAACAGATCTTAAAAACGCACATTCTCCATTTCTATATCATTTAATAGTGTTTAGAAAGTTGTATTTATTTCTATTTAGAAATATTTTATCCCTAAGGAATTCCCTACCATTTTTTCTTACCCTTTTTCATTTTCATATCCCAGAAAAACGATTACTAATGTTTTAAGATATTGATAAATAAAAAAGACTCCTGAAAAATTTCCTGACATTTTTTTTGTCATTACTCGTAACAGATCTTATAAACGAAAATTCTCCATTTAATAGTGTTTAGAAAACTGTATTCAAATCTACTTAGAAAGTATATTTTATCTTAACAATTCATTAATTATTTTCCTTGCTCTTTTTGGTTATGATATATCTTAAAAAAAAAGATTCTTCATTTTCAATTATGGGAAATCCGGATTCCTCATGTTTTGAGAGCTGTATTGATCTAAAAAAAATTTCCCTGAAAAATTCCCTGCCATTTTTTTTTTATCATTTCTCGTAACAGATGATCTTAAAAACGAACATTCTCCATTTTCATATCATTTAATAGTGTTTAGAGAACTGTATTTATCTATTTAGAAAGTATATTTCATCCATTAAGAATTCCCTACCTTTTCTCTTCCTCTTTATCGGTAATACATAATCTCAAAAAACATATTCTTTTTTTTTCATATAGAAAAGCGATTCCTCATGTTTTGACAGCTCTATTGATCGAAAAAAAATTCCCTGAACAACTCCCTGCCATTTTTTGTCATTACTCGTAACAAAAAATCTTCAAAACGAACATTCTCTATCATTTAGTACTGTTTAGAAAGTTGAATTAAAACCTCAGAAAGTATATTTTATCTAAAGAATTTCCTGCCATTTTTTCTTTGTCTTTAGCGGTATTAGATCTTAAAAACAAAGATTCTTCATTTTCATATCCTAGAAAAACGATTCCTCATGTTTTTAAGAGCTGTATTGACCGAAAAAAAAATTGCCCTGCCATTTTTTATTACTCATAACGGTTCTTAAAATCGAACATTTCCCATTTAATAATGGTTTAGAAAGCTGTATTGAAATCTATTTAGAAAGTATGTTTCATTCCTAAAGAATTCCATAATTTTTTTCTTTCTCTTTAGCGGTAATAGATCGTCTTAAAAACAAAGATTCTTCATTTTCATACTCTAGAAAACCGATTCCACATGTTTTAAGAGCTGTATTGATAAAAAGAAGTTTCCCCCCAAAAATTCCCTGCCATTTTTTGTCATTAGTCGTAACGGAAGATCTTAAAAACGAACATTTTCCAATTTTACATCGTTTAATAGTGGTTAGAAAGTTGCATTGAAATCTATCTAGAAAGGTTATTTCATCCCCAATAATAATGGTATTGAAATCTATTTAGAAAGTATGCTTCATTCCTAAAGAATTCCATAATTTTTTTTCTCTTTAGCGGTAATAGATCGTCTTAAAAACAAAGATTCTTCATTTTCATACTCTAGAAAACCGATTCCACATGTTTTAAGAGCTGTATTGATAAAAAAAAATTTCCCCAGAAAATTCAACGCCATTTTTCTCATTACTCGAAAAGGAAGATCTTAAAAACGAACATTATTTTCATCTTTAACAGTTTAAAGTGTTTTGAAAGTTTATTGAAATTGTTTATCCTGAAAAAAAATTATCCAAAAATTCCTGCCACATTGTTTTCTTACTCGTAATAGATTTAAAGAAATTCGCTAATCTATACGTTTTCTATTAAAAAGTAGATTTATCCTGATCTCTTTTTCTCTCTATAGTGCAATAGAAAATCTTAAAAACAAAGATTCTTCATTTTCATATCCTAGAAAATTCCTGAAAATTCCCTGCCATTTTTTGTCATTAGTCGTAACGGATGTTAAAAACAAGCATTCTCCATTTTCATATCCTTTAATAGTGTTTAGAAAGCTGTATTGAAATCTAATTTGAAAGTATATTTATCCTAATACTTAATCGGTAATACATAATCTCAAACAACAAAGATTCTTCATTTTCATATCATGGAAAAGCGATTCCTCAAGTTTTGACAGCGCTGTTGATCGGAAAAAAAATTCTCTAAAAAATTCCCTGCCATTTTTTATCATTACTCGTAACGGAAGATCCTAGAAACGAACGTTCTCCATTTTTATATCATTTGATAGTGTTTAGAAACGTATTAAAATTTATTCAGAAAGTATATTTTATCCCTAAAGAATTCTCTGCCTTTTTTTCTTTCTCTTTAGCGGTAATAGATCATCTTAAAAACGAAGATTCTTCATTTTCATATCCTAGAAAAACGATTCCTCATGTTTTTCAGAGCTGTATTGACCGAAAAAAACATTGCCCTGAAATATTCCCTGCCATTTTTCATTACTCGTAACGGAGGTTCGTAAAATCGAACATTGTCCATTTTTACATCATTTAATAATGGTTTAGAAAGTTGTATTGAAATCTATTTAGAAAGTATGTTTTATTCCCTACCTCATTTTCTTTCTCTTTAGTGGTAATATATAATCTTAAAAACAAAGATTCTTCATTTTCCACATGTTTTAAGAGCTTTTTTTTTTTTTTTTATACTATTCGCCATTTCCCTTTGAGGGAATATCCTCACCTGGCCCCCTTCTCTGTTCCTTCTTTTGGAAAATTAAAAAAAAAACGAGAGGGGAGGATTTCCAGCCCCCCGCTCCTTTCCCTTTTAGTCGCCTTGTACGACACGCAGGGAATACGTGGGAAGTATTCTTAATCCCCTATCCCCAGGGTTTTAAGAGCTGTATTGATAAAAAAAAATTTCCCCAAAAATTCCCTTCCATCTTTCGTTGTATTTAAGAAAGGTTATTTTATCCCTACAGAAGTCCATACCTCTTTTTCTTTCTCTTTAGCGGTAACATATAATCTTAAAAACAATGATTCTTCATTTTCATATCCCAGAAAAACGATTCCTCATTTTTTTAATATCTGTATTGATCCCTGCGATTTTTTTGTCGTTTCTCATAGCAGATTTTAAGAACGAACATTCTCCATTTTTACATCGTTTAATAGTGTTTAGAAAGCTGTATTAAAATCTATTCTTATCCTTAAAGAATTTCCTACCTTTATTTCTTTCTCTTTAAGCGTAATAGATAATCTTAAAAACAAAGATTCTTCACTTTCATATCCTAGAAAAAATGATTCCTCATGTTTTAAGAGCTGTATTCATCGGAAAAAAATTTCCCTGAAATATTTTCTGCCATTTTTTGTCATTACTCTTAATGGAAGATCTTAAAATCGAACAATCTCCATTTTCACATCGTTTAATAATGGTTTAGAAAGCTGTATTGAAATTTATTTAGAAGGGATATTTTATCCCTAAAGTATTTCCTATCTTTTTTTCAATCTTAAAAAAACTCATTTTCATAAATAACGCCCTACCTTTTTTTCTTTCTCTTTAGCGGTAATAGATATTCTTCCAAAGAAAGATTCTTCATTTTAATATCTTAAAAAACGATTCCATATGTTTTAAGACGTGTATTAATAAAAAAGAAATTTCCCTAAAAAATTCACTGCCTATTTTGTCATTACTCGTAACGGAAGATCGTTAAATGAACATTCTCCATTCTTACATCGTTTAAAGAAAGCTGTATTGAAATCTATTTTGAAAGTATATTTTATTCCTAAGAAATTCCCTACCTTTTTTCTTTCTCTTTAGCGGTAATGAATAATCGTAAAAACAAAGATTCCTCAATTTCAAATCCTTGAAAAACGATTCCTCATATTTCAAAATCTGTATTGATTGAAAAAAAAATTCCCATTTTTCGTCATTACTCGTAACAGATCTTAAAAACGCACTTCTCCATTTTTATATCATTTAATAGTGTTTAAAAAGTATTTAATTCTATTTAGAAATGATATTTTATCCCTAAAGAATTCCCTATCTTTTTTTCTTTTCCTTTAGTGGTAATAGATTTTTCATTTCCATGTCCCAAAAACGATCACTAATGTTTTAAGAGCTTTATTGATAAAAAGTGAAAAATTCCATGCCATTTTTTCCCCATTACTCGTAACAGATCTTATAAACGAACATTCTCCATTTAATAGTGTTTAGAGAACTGTATTCAAATCTATATAGAAAGTATATTCTATCCTTAAACAATTCCTTAATTATTTTCCTTTCTCTTTGTCGGTAATAGATAATCTTTAAAACAAAAATTCTTCATTTTCATGTCACGTTTTAAGAGCTTGTTGATAAAAAAAATTTCCCTGAAAAATTCTGCCATTTTTTGTCATTACTCGTAACGGAAAAACTTAAAAACGAACATTCTCCATTTTTACATCGTTTAATAGTGCTTAGAGAGCTGTATTGAAAGCTATTTAGAAAGTATCCTTAAAGAATTTTCTACCTTTTTCAGTCTTAAAAACAAAGATTATTCATTTTTATACCCTAGAGAAATGATTCCTCCTGTTTTAAGATCTGTATTAATCGGAAAAAAATTTCCCTGAAAAATTCCCTGCCATTGTTTGGCATTACTCGTAATTTTCATATCGTTTAATACTGTTGACAAAGCTCTATTGAAATCTATTTAAAAATAATATATTTCTTCATTTTCATATCCTAGAAAAACGATTCATATTCTAAGAGCTGTATTGATCGAAAAAAAAAATTCCCAAAAAATTCCCTGCCATTTTTTTAATTAGTCGTAACGGAAGATCTTAAAAACAAACATTCTCCATTTTATCCCTAAAAGAATTCTATTAGTATTTTTCCTCCTATCGGTATAGATAATCTTAAAAACAAGATTCTCATTTGTACCTAGAAATACGATTCCTCGCGTTTTAAGATCAATATTGATCGAAAAAAAAATTTCCCTAAAAAATTCTCTGCCATTGTTTTGCACGGAAAATCTTTAAAACGAACATTTTCCATTTTTACAATCGTTTAATAGTCTTTAGAAAGTTGTATTGAAATCTATTTAGAAAGATTCTCAGAAAGATTCTTCATTTTCATATCATAGAAAAACGATTCCTCTTGTCAAAAAGCTGTCAAAAAATTCCCTGAAAAAATTCCCTGCCATTTTTTTTTGTCGTTTCTTGTAACAGATTTTAAAAACGAGCATTCTCCATTTTCATATCGTTTAATAGTGTTTAGAAAGTATATTTCATCCCTTAAGAATTTCCTACCTTTTCTTTTCCTCTTTATCGGTAATACATAAACTCATAAAAACAAAGATTTTTTCATTTTCATATTCAAAAACGATTCCTCATGTTTTAAGAGCTGTATTGAACGAAACAAAATTTCCCTCAAAAATTCCCTGCCATTTTTATTTTTTTGTCATTACTGGTAACGGAAGAACTTGAAAACGAACATTCTCCATTTTTATATCGTTTAATAGTGCTTAGAAACCTTTATTGAATGCTATTTAGAAAGTATATTTTATCCCTAAAGAATTTCCTACCCTTTTTTTGAATCTTAAAAAGAATGAAAATGATATCCTAGAAAAACGATTTCTCATGCTTTAAGATTTGTATTGATCGGAAAAAAATTTCCCTGAAAAATTCCTTCGTAATTACTCCTAATAGATCTTACAAATGAACACTCGCAATTTTCATATCGTTTAATACTGTTAACAAAGCTGTATTAGAATTTCTTAAAAACAAAGATTCTTCATTTTCATATCTTAGAAAAACGATTCCTCGTTTCCCTAAATTTCCCTAAAAATTTCCCTAAGAATTCCCTGCCATTTTTTGTCATTAGTCGTAACGGAAGATCTTAAAAACGAACATTCTCCATTTTTACATCGTTTGATAGAGTTTAGAAAGCAGTATTGAAATCTATTTAGAATGTATATATCATCCCTAAGGAATTCCCTACCTTTAGCGGTAATAGATAATCTTAAAAACAAAGATTCTTCATTTTCATATCCTAGGAAAACGATTCCTCACGTTTTAAGATCTGTATTGATAAAAAAAAAAAAGAATTTCTCTGAAAAATTCGATGCCATTGTTTTGCCATTACTAGCAACGGAAAATCTTAAAAACGAACATTTTCCATTTTTACATCGTTTAATAGTGTTTAGAAAGTTGTTTTGAAATCTATTTAGAAAGTTTATTTTATCCCTAAAGAATTCCATACCTCTTTTTCTTTCTCTTTAGTGGTAATAGATAATCGTAAAAACATTCATTTTCATATCCTAGAAAAAGGATTCCTCATGTTTTCAGAGCTGTGTATTGATCAAAAATAAATTTCCCTGAAAAATTCCCTGTCATTTTGTTGCCATTTCCCGCAATGTACCATAAAAACGAACATTCTCTATTATCATTTAGTTTGTGTATTCTGAAATCTAATTCGAAAGTGTTTATTGAAATCTATTTTTTCCAAATAGATTTCAATAAACACTTTCATCCCTTTATACGTAATACATAATCTCAAACAACAAAAATTCTTTATTTTGATATCATGGAAAAGCGATTCCTCATATTTTGACAGCTGTATTGATCAAAAAAAAAAAAATTCCCTGAAAAATTTCCTGCCATTTTTTGTCATTACACGTGACGGAAGATCTTAGAAGTGAAAATTCTCCATTTTTACATCATTTGATAGTGTTTAGAAAGTTGTATTAAAATTTATTCAGAAAGTATATTTTACCCCTAAAGAATTCCCTGCCTTTTTTTCTTTCTCTTTAGCGGTAATAGATAATCTTAAAAACAAAGATTCTTCATTTTCATATCATAGAAAAACGATTCCTCATGTTTTTCAGAGCTGTATTGGTCGGAAAAAAATTCCCCTAAAAATTCCCTGCCATCGTTTGTCATTCCTCGTAATTACACTTACAGATGAGCAATCGCAATTTTCATATCGTTTAATACTGTTAACAAAGCTCTATTGAAATCTATTTAAAAAGTATATTTTAGTTTTTAGTCTTTCTCCTTAGTGGGAATAGAAAATCTTAAAAGCAAAGATTCTTCATTTTCATATCCTAGAAAAACGATTTCTCATGTTTTAAGGAGCTGTATTCATCGGAAAAAATAATTTCCCTAAAAATTCCCTACCATTTTTTGTCCTTTAGAAGATCGTATATCTTATCCCTAAGAATTCCCTTTTTTTTCTCTCTAGATAGTCTTAAAAACAAAGATTCTTGATTTTCATATCCTACTAAAACGATTCCTCACGTTTTAAGATCTGTATTGATCGAAAAAAAATTTCCCTGAAAAAATTCTCTGCTATTTTCCCATTACTCGTAACGGAAAATCTTAAAAACGAACATTTTCCATTTTTACATCGTTAAGAAAGTTGTATTGAAATCTATTTAGAAAGTTTATTTTATCCCTAAAGAATTGCATACCTCTTTTTCGTTCTCTTTATCGGTAACAGATAATCTCAAAAACAAAGATTCTTCATTTTCATATCATGGAAAAACGATCGAGAAAAAAATTTCCCCGAAAAATTCCCCGCCATTTTTTTTGTCGTTTAATATTTAGAAAGTATATTTCATCCATTAAGTATTCCGTAAATACATAATCTCAGAAAACAAAGATTTTTCATTTTCATGTCATGCAAAAACGATTCCTTATGTATTGATCGAAAAAAAATTCCCTGAAAAATTCCCTACCATTTTTTGTCATTACTCGAACTTGAAAACGAACATTCTCCATTTTACATCGTTTAATAGTGCTTAGAAAGCTGTATTGAAAGCTATTTAGAAAGTACATTTTATCCCTAAATAATTTCTTATCTTTTTTTTCAATCTTAAAAACAAAGATTCTTCATTTTCATTTCCTAGAAAAAGGATTCCTCATGTTTTAAAATCTGTATTGATCGGAAAAAAAATTTCCCTGAAAAATTCCCTGCCATTGTTAGTCATTACTCGTAATAGAAGACCTTACAAATGAACATTCGCAATTTTTATATCGTTTAATACTATTAACAAAGTTGTATTGTAATCTATTTAAAAAGTATATTTTTCCCTAAAGAATTCCCTACCTCTTTTTCTTTTTCTTTAGTGGGAAGGGAAAATCTTAAAAATAAAGATTCTTCATTTTCATATCCTAGAAAAACGATTCCTCATGTTTGAAGAGCTTAATTGATCGAAAAAAATTTCTAAAAATTACCAGCCATTTTTTGGCATTAGTTGTAACGGAAATCTTAAAAGCGAACATTCTCCATTTTTACATCGTTTAATAGAAAGAATTTCATACCACTTTTTCTTTCTTTAGTGGTAATAGATAATCTTAAAAATAATGATTCTTCATTTTCATATCACAGAAAAACGATTCCTCATGTTTTAAGAGCTGTATTAATCGAAGAAACAATTTCCCTGAAAAATTCCCTGCCATTTTTTTGTCGTTTCTCGTAACAGATCTTAAAAAAGAACATTCTCCATTTATACATCGTTTAATAATATTTAGAAAGCTGTATTAAAATCTATTTAGAAAGTATATTTTATCCCTAAAGAATTCCCTACCTTTATTTCTTTCTCTTTAGCGATAATATATAATCTTAAAAAAAGATTCCTTATTTTAATATCTTAGAAAAACGATTCTGCATGTTTTAAGAGCAATATTGATAAAAAAGAAATTTTCCTAAAAAAAATTCCCTGCCATTTTTTGTCATTACTCGCAACGGAAGATCGTTGAAATGAACATCCTCCATTTTTTACATCGTTTAATAGTGTTTAGAAGGCTGTATTAAAATCTATTTTGAAAGGATATTTTAATCCTAAAGAATTTCCTACCTTTTTTTCTTTCTAACGGTAACAGATAATCATAAAAACAAAGATTCTTCATATTTTAAGATCTGTATTGATTGAAAAAAAATTTCCCTGATAAACTTCCTGCCATTTTTTGTCATTACTCGTAACATCTTCAAAACGCACATTCTCCATTTTTATATCCTTTAATAGTGTTTAGAAAGTTGTATTTAATTCTATTTAGAAAGAATTCCTACCTATTCTTCACTTTTTTTCTCTTTTTATCGGTAATAGATAATCTTAAAAACAAAGATTTTTCATTTTCATATCCCAGAAAAACGCTGTATTGATAAAAATAAAAGACAAAAATTCTCTGCCATGTTTTTGTCGTTACTCGTAGCAGATCTTATAAACGAACATTCTCCATTTAATAGTGTTTAGAGAACTGTATTCAAATCTATTCAGAAAGTATATTCCCTACTTATTTTCCTTTTTCTATCGATCATAGATATTCTCAAAAACATTCTTCATTTTCGTATCATGTTTTAAGAGCTGCATTGATCGAAAACAAATTTCCCTGAAAAATTCCCTGCCATTCTTTGTCATTACTCGGAACGGAATTTAAAAACGAACATTCTCCATTTTTACATCGTTTAATAGTGCTTAGAAAGCCGTATTGAAAGCTATTTAGAAAGTATATTTTATCCCTAAAGAATTTCCTACCTTTTTTGAATCTTAAAGACAAAGATTCTTCATTTTCATATCCTAGAAAAACGATTCCTCATGTTTTAAGATCTGTATTGATCGGAAAAAAATTTCCCTGAAAAATTCCTTGCTGTTAACAAAGCTGTATTGAAATCTATTTAAAAATTATATCTTATCCCTAAAGAATCCCTTACCTCTTTTTATCTCTTTAGTAGTAAAAGAAAATGATTCTTCATTTTCATATCCTAGAAGAACGATTTCTCATGTTTGAAGATGTATTCATCGAACAAAAATTTCCCTAAAAATTCCCTGCCATTTTTTGTCATTATTTGTAACGAAAGATCTTAAAAACAAACATTCTCCATTTTCACATCGTTTAATCGCATTTAGGAAGCAGTATTGAAATCTGTTTAGAACGTATATTTTATCCCTAAAGAATTGCCTACCTTTTTTTCTCTCTTTAGCGGTAATAGATAATCTTAAAAACAATGATTGTTCATTTTCATATCCTAGAAAAACGATTCCTCACGTTTTAAGATCGAAAAAAAAATTTCCCTACCATTGTTTTCCCATTACCCGTAACGGAAAATCTTAAAAATGAACATTTTCAATTTTCACCTCATTTACTAGTGTTTAGAAAGTTTTATTGAAATATCTAAAAAGCTTATCTTATCCTTAAAGAATTGCATACCTCTTTTTCTTTCTTTTTATCGGTAATAAATAATTTCTAAAACAAAGATTCTTCATTTTCATATCATGGAAAAACGATTCCTCATGTTTTAAGAGCTGCATTGATCGAAAACAAATTTCCCTGAAAAATTCCCTGCCATTCTTTGTCATTACTCGGGACGGAACTTAAAAACGAACATTCTCCATTTTTACATCGTTTAATAGTGCTTAGAAAGCTGTATTGAAAGCTATTTAGAAAGTATATTTTATCCCTAAAGAATTTCCTACCTTTTTTGAATCTTAAAGACAAAGATTCTTCATTTTCATATCCCTGAAAAATTCCTTGCTGTTAACAAAGCTGTATTGAAATCTATTTAAAAATTATATCATCCCTTACCTCTTTTTTTATCTCTTTAGTGGTAAAAGAAAATGATTCTTCATTTTCATATCCTAGAAAAACGATTCCTCATGTTTTAAGGTGTATTCATCGAACAAAAATTTCCCTAAAAATTCCCTACCATTTTTTGTCATTATTTGTAACGGAAGATCTTAAAAACAAACATTCTCCATTTTTACGTCGTTTAATCACATTTAGGAAGCAGTATTGAAATCTAATTAGAACGTATATTTTTTCTCTCTTTAGCGGTAATAGATAATCTTAAAAACAACGATTGTTCATTTTCATATCCTAGAAAAACGATTCCTCACGTTTTAAGATCTGTATTGATCGGAAAAAAATATCCCTGAAAAACTCCCAGCCATTGTTATTCTTCATTTTTATATCCTAGAAAAACGATTCTTCGTTTTAAGAGCTGTATTGATCGAAAAAAAAATTTCCCTAAAAATTCCCTGCCATTCTTTGTCATTAGTCGTAAAGGAAGATCTTAAAAACCAACTCTCAATTTTTACATCGTTTGAATATTTTTAGAAAGCAGTATTATAATCTATTTAGAACATATTTTCTCCCTAAAGAATTCCCCCTTTTTTTTCTTTTAGATACTAGATAATCTTAAAAACATATCCTAGAGAAACGATTCTTCACGATCAAGATGTATTCATCAAAAAAAAAATTATCCTGAAAAATTACTGTATTACTGTATTAAAATCTTCCTTTTCAAGATGTATTACTGATGCATCTTGAGATGTATCGGTAATACAGCTCTTAAAACGATTCCTCATGTTTTAAGATGTGTATTGATCGAAAAAAAAATTTCCCTGAATAATTCCTTGCCAATTTTTATTTATTTGTCATTTTTACATCGTTTAATAGTGCTTAGAAAGCTGTATTGAAAGCTATTTAAAAAATATATTTTATCCCTAAAGAATTTCCTACCTTTTTTTCA
The DNA here is from genome assembly GCF_036320965.1 of Panulirus ornatus. NCBI lineage: Eukaryota > Metazoa > Arthropoda > Malacostraca > Decapoda > Palinuridae > Panulirus > Panulirus ornatus. The sequence continues at coordinate 7,175,551 of NC_092294.1, read as the reverse complement.
ATTTTAAAAACAAAGATTCTTCATTTTCATATCCCTGAAAAATTCCTTGCCATTGTTTGTCATTACTCGTAATAGATGATCTTACAAATGAACATTCACAATTTTCATATCGTTTTATACTATTACCAAAGTAATATTGAAATATATTTAAAAAGTATATCTTATCCCTAAAGAATTCCCTACCTCTTCTTCCTCTTTAGTGGGAATAGAAAATCTTAAAAACAAAGATTCTTCATTTTCATATCCTAGAAAAACGATTCCTTACGATCAAAAAAAAAAATTTCCCAGAAAAATTCCGTCATTTTGTGTCATTACTCGTAACGGAAGATCTTAAAATCGAACATTCTCCATTTTTCCTTCGTCTAATAATGGTTAAGAAAGCTGTATTGAAATCTATTTAGAAGTATGTTTTATTCGTAAAGAATTCCCTACCTTTTTTTCTTTCTTTTAGCGGGAGTGGATAATCTTAAAGTCAAAGATATTTCATTTTCATATGTATGGACGATGATTACACATGTTTTAACAGCTGTATTGAAAAACAAAAAAATTCCCCCCCAAATTTGTTGTCATTTTTTGTCATTGCTCGCGACAGATCTCAAAAACGAACTTTTTCCATTTTTAAATCGTTTTTTAAGATATATTTAAAGAATATTTTATCTCTAAAGAATTCCATACTTCTAGTTCTTTCTCTTTAGCGGTAATAGATAATCTTAAAAACAATGAATCTTCATTTTCTTATCATAGAAAAATGATTCCTCATATTTTGAGAGTTGTATTGATCGAAAAAGCAAAATTGCCTGCCATTCTTTTTTTTGTTTATCGTAACAGATCTTGAAAATGAACATTCTCCATTTTCATATCTGTATTTAGAACGTATATTTTATCCCTTAAGAATTCCCTACGATTTGTTCTTCCTCTTTATCGGTTATATATAATCTTAAAAACAAAGATTCTTCATTTTCATGTCATAGAAAACGATTCCTCGTATTCCTGTATTCCTGTATTAATCAGAAAAACAATTTACCTGAAAAATTCCGTTATTTTTTATTACTCGTAACGGAAGATCTTAAAATCGAACATTCTCCATTTTAACCGTTTAATAATGGTTTAGAAAGCTGTTTTTAAATCTATTAAGAAAGTATATTTTATCCTTAAAGAATTTCCTACCTTTTTTTCTTTCTCATTAGCGGAAATAAATAATCTTAAAAACAAAGATTCTTCATTTTCATATCATGGAAAAACGATTGAAAAAAAATTTCCTTGAAAAATTCCCTGCCATTTTGTCATTACTCGTAACAGAAGACCTTAAAAACGAATATTCTCCATATATACATCGTATAATTCTGTATTCAATTCTATTTAGAAAGTATATTTTATCCTTATAGAGTTCCCTAACCTATTTTCTTTCTCTTTAGCGGTTAATTGGTAATCTTAAAAGGAAAGATTCTTCATTTTCATATCCTAGAAAAACGATTCCTCGTCTTTTAAGAGCTGTATTCATCGGAAAAAAAGATTTCCCTGAAAAATTCCCTGCCATTTTTTGACATTACCCGTAACGGAAGTATTGAAAGCTATTTAGAAAGTATATTTTATCCCTAAAGAATTTCCTACCTTTTTTCAATCTTAAAAGAGATTTTTTATTTTCATATCTTAGAAAAACGATTCCTCATGTTTTAATATCTGTATTGATCGGAAAAAAAATTTCCCTGAAAAAGACCTGCCATTTTTTTTCATTACTCGTAACGAAAGTTCTTAAATTCGAACATTATCCATTTCTACATCGTTTAATGATGGTTTAAAAAGCTGTGTTGAAATCTATTTAGAAAGTATGTTTTATTCATTTTTCTTTCTCTTTATCTGTAATAGATAATCTTAAAAACAATGATTCTTTTTTTCATATCCTAGAAAAACGATTCCTCATGTTTTAAAAGCTGTATTGATGGAAAAAAAAATTTCCCTTAAAAATTCCCTGCCATTTTTTTGTTTCTGGTAACATCTTAAAAACGAGCTCTCAATTTTCATATCATTTAATAGTGTTTAGAAAGCTGTATTAGAATGTATTTAGAAACTATATTTTATCCCTTAAGAATCCCCTACGACTTTTTCTTTCTCTCTCTTCATTTTCATATCCTAGAAAAACGATTCCTCATGTTTTTCAGAGCTGTATTCCCCGAAAAAAAAAATTGCCCTGAAATAATCCCTGAGATTTTTTGTCATTACTCGTAATGGAAGTTCTTAAAATCGAACATTCTCCATTTTTATGTAGTTTAAGAATGGTTTAGAAAGTTGTGTTGAAATCTATTCAGAAAGTATGTTTCATTCCTAAAAAATTCCGTACCTTTTTTCTTTCTCTTCAGCGTTAACAGATAATCTTAAAAACAAAAATTCTTCATTTTCATATCCAAGAAAAACGATTCCACAAAAAAATTTCCATATAAAAAATTCCCTGGCATTTTTTGTAATTATTCGCAATGGAAAATTCAAAAACGAACATTCCATGGTTTAATGGTTTAATAGCCCTATTGAAATCTATTTAGAAATGTTATTTCATCACTAAAGAATTCCCTGCTTTTTTTTCTTTCTCTAGCTGAAATAGATAATCTTAAAAACAAAGATTCCTCATTTTCATATCATGGAAAAACGATTGAAAAAAAAATTTCCTTGAAAAATTCCGTGCCATTTTGTCATTACTCGTAACAGATCTTAAAAACGAACATTCTCCATGTTTACATCGTATAATTCTGTATTCAATTCTATTTTTTCTTTCTCAGCGGTTAATGGGTAATCTTAAAAGGAAAGATTCTTCATTTGCATATCTTAGAAAAACGATTCCTTGTTTTTTAAGAGCTGTATTCATCGGAAAAAAAAATTTCCATGAAAAATTCCATACCATTTTTATGTCATTACTCGTAACGAAGTTTTTAAAATCGAACATCGTCCATCGTGTTGAAATCTATTCAGAAAGTGTTTTATTCCTAAGAAATTCCGCACCTATTTTTCTTTCTCTTTATCGGCAATAGATAATCTTAAAAACAATGATTCTTCATTTTCGTATCCAAGAAAACGATTCCTCATGTTTTAATTTCTGTATTGATGGAAAAAACAATTTCCCTTTAAAATTCCCTGCCATTTTTTTGTAGTTTAGAATGCTGTATTGGAATGTATTTAGAAACTATATTTTATCCCTTAAGAATTCCCTGCGACTTTTTCTTTCTCTTTACTGGTAATGAATAATCTTAAAACCAAAGATGCTATATTTTCATATCATGGAAAAACGATTCCTCATGTTTTAAGAGCTCTATTGATTAAGGAAAAAAATTCCCTGAAAAATTCCCTAGAATTTTTGGTCATTACTCGTAACGGAAGGTCTTAAAAACGAACATTCTACATTTTTACATCGAATAATAGTGTTTCGAAAGATGTATTAAAATCTATTCAGAAAGTATATTTCATGGTTAAAGAATTCCCTAACTTTATCTCTTTCGCTTTAGCCGTAAAAGATTCTTCATTTTTCATATCATGAAAAAAAGATTCCTCACGTTTCAATTGTTGTATTGTTCGAAAAAAATTTCCATGAAAAATTCCCTGCCATTTTTTGTCATTACTCGTAACGGAACGTCTTAAAAACGAACATTCTCCATTTTTACATGGTTTAATAGTGTTTAGAAAGCTGTATTAAATTCTATTCAGATGGAATATCTTATTTTAAAAGAATTCCTTATCTTTCTTTCTTTCTATTTAGCGGTAATAGAAAATCTTAAAAACAAAGATTCTTCATTTTCGTATCCTAGAGAAACGATTCCTCGTGTTGAATTGACCGAATAAAAAAATTTCCCTGAAAAATTTCTTGCCATTTTTTGTCATTACTCTTAACAGAAGGTCTTAAAAACGAATTTTTCTCCATTTTTACATCGTTTAATAGCTTTCTTAAAATCTCTTTAGAAAGAATTCTTTACGTTTTTTTCTTTCTCTCTAGCCGTAATAGGTAATCTTAAAAGGAAAGATTCTTCATTTTCATATCCTAGAAAAACGATTCCAAATGTTTTAAAAGCTTTTTTTTTTATCAATATTTCACAAAAAAATTCCCTAACATTCTTTGTCTTTATTCGTAACGGAAGATCGTCAAAATGAACATTCTCCATTTCTACATCGTTTAATAGTTATTAGAAAGTTGTATTGAAATCTATTTTGAAAGTATATTTTTTTCCTAAAGAATTCCCTACCTTTTTCCTTTCTCTTCAGTAAAAAGAAAGATTCTTCATTTTTATATGGTAGAAAAACGAATCCTCATATATGGAGATCTGTATTGATTGAAAAAAATTTCCCTGATAAAAACTGATAATGGTTTAGAAAGTATCTTTTATTCATAAAGAATTCCCTACCTTTTTTCTTTCTCTTTAGTGGTAATAGATAATCTTAAAAACAAAGATTCTTCATTTTCATATCATGGAAAAACGATCAATTGATCGAAAATAAATTGTCCTAAAAAATTCCCTGCCATTTTTTTGTCATTGCTCGTAACAGGTCTTCGAAACTAACATTCTCCATTTTTACATCGTTTGATAATGTTTAGAAAGCTGTATTCAAATCTATTTAGAAAGTATATTTCATCCTTAAACATTTCCCTACTTATTGGTAATAGATAAACAAAGATTCTTCATTTTCATATCATGAGAAAACGATTCCTCATTAATTATTCATTGATAATGAACATCTGTCTCTTGAAACTACTTTACGATGAGATAATTGATTAACAAGCCAACTACCATTGCCTTGCCTTGCACAATGTCACTACGCGTGTAGAATCATGGCTACCTCCGCTAAGGCTTGACTAACTTTGGCGTCTAGTTATTTTTATACAGACAAATAATAAAGTATTTCTTACATTTAAAAAAACACTTTTCACTGTTAACACTTTGAGTAAAAACACTCCTGCAAGTTAGTTAGTTAGTAGACAAATTTTCAAGGCTACAAGAAACAGCACTTAACATATATTTACACTGAGAAACATAAACCAAAAATAATCATATATTAATAATCCAAAGAAAGTAAAGTAAAATGGCATCCAAGCTAGAAGTGCAATTCTTCCTAGAACATTTGTATAGGAGAAAGGCATATAGACAATGCAATGTCGCAAAATAGTCAGACTTACCGAAAAGACATCAGAGGACATACAGAGCATAAGAACACATCCGTCTTTGGAGACGACACATACAAGACTAAATACAAATGGCGGCCATGATCAAGTAAAACAAATACAAAGAAACGCAATTAAAAGAATTTGTGATGCTTGCAATAACGCCATCTGGAAGAGCAATTGGAAAACGGGAAATGTCTTATCCATCAAAGAAACGGTAATTTTCTTTTAGGTATTCAAATGTGCCATAATATTTGCAGGGAACAAAGTTCTTTCTTTTACTTTGTCTAGTATTAATGTTATCTTTTGCTTTAGCAAATGACAGAATTCTCTTCAAGAAAGATATGTTTCTTATTTTCGTTGCTAGATCATATTTAGTAATTTAGATGTCCGTACATTTCACTTTAATTCTAAATAATGTAATAAAATGACACAAATGATGGTGCAATACTTTATTGATCATATCCAGTACAAGCAGTCACATATCTACCACGTCTTTAAAGAACGTCAAAACGATATAAAATAATGAGCAAGTCTTCAAAATAAATCTTTTAAAACTGATATAAAAAGAGTATTTCTATCTACATGGAAATATATTGTCACAATCGTTGAAAATGAAAACAAGCAATATAAAACAATAGAATAATATCAAATAATAATAATATCAAACATATCCAAAATTGATATTGAAATAATTGAAGACATATCATTTACGATTTTAAATTGTAAAAATCACAAATCTGTTCAAAGACCAGAATCAAAGTCTTCACTGTTCATTCGTAGCTTTGTCCCTTTTCTCGTGCAAAATTCGCCCATTACCCAGAGGAGGGATGTTTTACGCCCTTCACGTTGCCTGTGCCGCTCATGTTCTCTGCCAAAAATAAAACAAAACCATCTTTACAGGGAATAGACACATTTGCCTAAAATGAAAACTTGAATTTCAATTATCAATCATATACATAATGTACAATGAAATTCTACATGATGGATATAGTGTGTAGATACATTACCTAATCTGATACAGGTATTTTTATTCTTTACGCATAATTCATCTTTGTTGCACGTTTAAGTGCTATCAGCTTTCACAGTCAGCATGAAGAAACCAGTGATATGTTAGTCTGTATATTTCAAACTTAAAGCAAAAAACGTCATTCTAATGAGCTGAATCATCAATTTAGTAAAACCATGTGAAGCTGTAACCTGAGTGAATAGTAATATACTTTGAAGTCTCTATACCGATTTCAACGGATCTCCTTACTAAAGGAATGGTTTTCTTGTAATAAATGTATGAAGTATATCCAGCGATGACCAATTGCCCAGTTGGTAGTCTGGTCATCACGATTCCCACAACAATTCTTCAGAAGAAACTACTTTACGATGAGATAATTGATTAACAAGCCAACTACCATTGCCTTGCCTTGCACAGTGTCACTGCTCATGTAGTTATGGTTACCTCCGCTAAGGAGGAGTGGTGGCTTGACTAACTTGGCGTTTATACAGACAAATAATAAAGTATTGTATTACATTTAAAAAAAACACTTTTCACTGTTAACAGTTTGAGTGAAAAACACTCCTGCAAACACTAAATCATTGTTAATAGACAAATTTTCAAGGCTACAAGAAACAGCACTTAACATATATTTACAACGATAAACATAAACCAAAAATAATTATAGTAGAATGGCATCCAAGTTAGAGGTGCAATCCTTCCCAGCACACTTGTATATGAGAAAGGCATATAGACAATGCAATGTCGCTAAATAGTCTGTCTTACCGAAAAGACATCAGAGGACAGAGTAAGAAATTCAAAGCGTAAGAATCCATCTGTCTTCGAAGACGACACATACAAGACTAAATAGAAATCGCGGCCATGATCATGTAAAACAAATACAAAGAAACGTAATTAAATGAATTTGTGATGCTTGCAATAGCGCCATCTGGAAGAGCGAAAACGGGAAATGTCTTATCCATCAAAATAAACGGTAATTTTCTTTTAGCTATTCAAATGTGCCATAATATTTGCAGGGAACAGTTCTTTCTTTTACTTTTTGTGGTATTTATGTTATCTTTTGCTTTAGCAAATGACAGAATTCTCTTCATGGTTCGACATATATCTTTCAAGAAAGATGTTTCTTATTTTCGTTGCTAGGTCATATATATAGTAATTTAGATTTTTATTTACATTTGACTTTAATTCTAAATAATGTAATAAAAGGAAACAAATGATGGTGCAATACTTTATTGATCATATTTTGTTTTCACCTTATAGTAGACATTTAGAAAAGCATGCATTTTGATAGTCACATGCAAGTACAAGCAGTCACATATCTACCACGTCTTTAAAGAATGTCAAAAAGGATATAAAATACTGAGCAAGTCTTCAAAATAAATCTTTTAAAATTCAATAACCTGATATAAAAAGAGTATTTCTATCTACATGGAAACATTATTGTCACACTCGTTGAAAATGAAAACAAGCAATATGAAACAATCGAAGACAACTATTAATAATATCAAACATATCCAAAATTGATATTGAAATAATTGAAGACATATCATTTACGATTTTAAATTGTAATAATCACATCTCTGTTCAAAGACCAGAATCAAAGTCTCACTTCAGTGTTTATTCGTAACTTGTCTGTCCCTTTTCTCGTACAAAATTCGCTTATTACCCAGAGAAGGGACGTTTTATGCCCTTCACGTTGCCTATGCCGCTCATGTTCTCTGCCAAAAATAAAACAAAACCATCTTTACAAGGAATAGACATTTTCTTAAAATGAAAATTTGAATTTCGATAATCAATCATATACATTATGTACAATGAAATTCTACATGATTGATATAGTGTCCAGATACATTACCTAATTTGATACAGGTATTTCATTCTTTGCGCATAATTCATCTTTGTTGCACGTTTAAGTGCTGTCAGCTTTCACTGGCAGCAAAGAGAAACCGGTGATCTGTTACTCTTTGTATATTTCACACTTAAAACAAAAAGCGTCATCCTAATGATCTAAATCATCAATTTAGTAAAACCATGTGAACTGTAATAACATTCCACGATGAACAATCATAAGCTGTGACCTGAGTAATATACCTTCATGTCTCTCTATACTGATTTCAACGGTTCTCCTAACTAAAGTAATTTTTTTCTTGTAATAAATGTACGAAGTATATCCGGCGATGACGAGGATACACCAATTGCCGAGTTGTTGGTCATCGATATCCGATACAATTCTTCAGAAGTGAGGCTGGCATTGATCATTATATCGACCACTTGTTCCTTACTGGCGTCTGCCCATATACTTATTCATTGTTAATGAACATCTAAGTCTCCTGAAACTACTTTACGATGAGATAATTGTCACTGCGCATGTAGTTATGGCTACCTCCTATCATTGTTTATACAGAGAAATAATAAAGTGTTGCATCACTTTGAGTGAAAAACACTCCTGCAAACACTACTTTATAGTACACAATATATTTTCCAGGCTACAAGAAGCATTACTTAACATATATTTGACACTGGTAAACCTAAACCAAGAATAATTATAGATGAATAATCCAAAGAAAGTAAAGTAAAATGGTATCCAAGCTACAAGTGTAATCCCCCCAGCACACTTGTCTAGGAAAAAGGTAGATAGACAATGCAATATCGCTAAATAGTCAGACTTACCGAAAAGACACATAAAAGACTAAATACAAATGGCGGCCGTGCTCAAGAGAAATGAATACAAAGAAGCATTAACATCATCTGCAAGAGCGATTGAAAACTATTAGAAAACGGGAAATATCCTTCAAAGAAAAGGGGAAATTTTTTTCTTAACTATTCAAATGTGCTATAATATTTGCATGGAAGAGAGTCCTTTGTTTTTCGTTGTGTGGAATTAATGTTATCTTTTCCTTTAGCAAATGACAGAATTCTCTTCATGGTTCAAGATATATATCTTTCAAGAAAGCTATATGTTTCTTATTTTCGTTGCTAGGTCATATATAGTAATCTAAATGATGTGATAAGAGACAAATTATGGTGCAATGCTTTATTGATTAATAAAGCATTAATCGTATGGAGGACAGAAAAACATACTTTTTGATAGTCATATGCAAGTACAAGCAGTCTTTAAATAATGTCAAAAGGATGTAAAATAATGAAAATTTAAAAACCTGATATACAAGAGTATTTCTATCTAAATGGAAATATATTCAGTCACACTCGTTGAAAATGAAAACAAGCAATAATATGATACAAGAGAAGACATTAATGATATCAAACATAGCCAAAATTGATACTGAAATAATTGAAGACATATCATTTACGATTTTAAATTGTAAAAATCAAATCTCTGTGAACACTGCTTCAGACCATAATCAGAGTCTCACTTCAGTGTTCATTCGTAGCTTGTGTGTCCTTTTTTAAGTGCAAAATTCGCCTATTACCCAGAGGAGGGACGTTTTATGCCTTTCACGTTGCCTCTGCCGCTCATGTTCTCTTCCAAAAATAAAACAAAGCCATCTTAAAATGAAAATTTCAATTTCGATTATCAATCATTTACATAATGTACAATGAAATTGTACATATTTGATGATATGTCCAGACACATTGCCTCATTCTTTAAGCATAATTCTTCATTCTAGCCGCGTTTAACTGCTGTCAGCTTTCACTGGCAGAATGAAGTTGTAAAAGAAACCGGTGGTCTGTTACTGTTTGTATATTTCATACTTAAAACAAAAAGCGTCATACTAATGAGCTAAATCATCAATTTAGGAAAACCATGTGAACGATGAACAATCATAAGCTGTAACCTGAGTGAATATGTAACCTGAGTGAACTCTAATAATTTTCACTTAACCTGGGTGAATTTATTTTCAAGTCTATATAGAGTTCAACGGTTCTCTACGTTTAATGCAGCGATGACGAGGATACACCAATTGCCAAGTTGTTTGTAGTCCGGTCATCACGATTTCCACAACAATTCTTAAGAAGAATGAGTATGGTATTAATCATTATATCAACCATTTGCTCCTTACTGGCATCTGCCCATATACTTATTCATTGATAATGAACATCTAAGTCTCCTAAAACAACTACCATTGCCTTGCCTTGCGCAATGTCACTGCGCATGTAGTTATCGCTACCTCTGCTTGACTAACTTAGCGTCTATCATTATGTTTATACAGACAAATAATAAAGTATTGCATTACATTTAAAAAAAACACTTCTACTGTTTACACTTTGATTGAAAAAAAAAACACTCATGCAAACACTACTTCATAGTTAGTAGACAATAAATTTTCAAAGCCACAAGAAACATTTTACACTGATAAACATAAACCAAAATTAATTATATACGAATAATCCAAAGAAAGTAAAGTAAAGTAAAGTGTAATCCTTTCCTTGTCTTGAAATATTGCTAAAAGGTCAGACTTACTGAAAAGACATCAGAGGACATCCGTCTTCGGAGACGACACATACAAATGGCGGCCGTGCTCAAGAGAAATAAATACAAAGAAGCGCAATTGAAAGAACTTGTGATGGTTGCATTAACACAATCTGCAAGAGCGATTGAAAACTATTAGAAAACGGGAAATGTCATCCTTCAAAGAAAACGGGAAATTTTTTTTTAGCTACTTAAATATGCCATAATATTTGCATGGAAGAGATTCCTTTGTGTGGTATTAATGTTATCTTTTCCTTTGGCAAATGACAGAATTCTCTTCATGGTTCAACATATATATCTTTTAAGAAAGATATATATATTTCTTATTTTCGTTACTAGGTCATATATAGTAATCTAGATTTTCCAAATACTCTTATATTTCACTTCATTTCTAAATGATGTGATAAAAGGAGACAAATTACTTTTTTGATTATTAAAGCATTCATCGTAGAAAAATATTCTTTTTGATAGTCACATGCAAGTACAAACAGTCTTTAAAGAATGCCAAAAGGATGTAAAAGTCTTTTCAAAATAAACCTTTTAAAAACTTAAAAACCTGATATACAAGAGTATAAAAACAAGCAATAATATGAAACAAGAGAAGACATATTAATGATATCAAACATAGCCAAAATTGATACTGAAATAATTGAAGACGATTTTAAATTGTATAAATCAAATCTCGGTGAACACTGCTTCAGACCATAATGAAAGTCTCACTTCAGTGTTCATTCGTGGCTTGTGTGTCCTTTCTCACGTGCAAAATTCGCCTATTACCCAGAGGAGGGACGTTTTATGCCCTTCACGTTGCCTCTGCCGCTCATGTTCTCTTCCAAAAATAAAACAAAGCCATCTTTATAAGGAATATACACTCATTTGCTTAAAATGAAAATTTCAATTTCGATTATCAATCATTTACATAATATGATATAATATGTCCAGATACATTGCCTCAATTTTACGCATAATTCATCACTCTTGCCACGTTTAACTGCTGTCAGCTTTCACTGGCAGCATGAAGTTATAAAAGAAACCGGTGGTCTGTTACTGTTTGTATATTTTACACTTTAATACAAAAAGCGTCATACTAATCAGCTAAAACATCAATTTAGGAAAACCATGTGCACTGTAATAACGTTCGACGATGAACAATCATAAGCTGTAACCTTAGTGAATATGTAACCTGAGTGAACTCTAATAACATTCACGTAACTTGGGTGAATATATCGAGTTCAATGGTTCTCTACGTTTCATGGGTGTGGAATGTATTTCTTGCAATAAATCTATCAAGTATATGCAGCGATGACGAAGATACACCAATTTGCACAACAATTCTTAAGAAGAGTGAGGAAGGCATTAATCATTATATCAACCATTTGCCCCTTACTGGCATCCGATAATTAACATCTGTCTCCTGAAACAACTTTACGATTAAATAATTGATTAACAATTGCCTTGCTTTGCGCAATGTCACTGCGAATGTAGTTATGGCTACCTCTGCTTGACTGACTTAGCGTCTATCATTATGTTTATACAGACAAATAATAAAATATTGCATTACATTTAAAAAAACACTTCCACTGTTAACACTTTGAGTGAAAAACACTTCTGCAAACATTACTTCATAGTAGACAATAAATTTTCAATACCACAAGAAACAGCACTTAACATACATTTAATACTGATAATAAAATTAATTATATACGAATAATCCAAAGAAAGTAAACTTAAATGGCTAGAAGTGTAATCCTTTCCTTGTCTTGGTAAAAGGCAGATAGACAATGCAATATCGCTAAATAGTCAGACTTACCGAAAAGACATCAGAGGACATCCGTCTTCGAAGACGACATATACAAGACTAAATACAAATGGTGGCTGTGGTCAAGAGAAACAAATACAAAGAAGCGCAATTAAAAGAATTTGTGATGCTTGCAGTAACGCAATCTGGAAGAAAGATTGAAAACTACTAGAAAACGGGAAATGTCATCCATGAAAGAAAACGGGAAGTTTTTCTTAGCTATTCAAATGGGCCTTTGTTCTACTTTGTGTGGTATTAATGTTTTTTTTGCTTTAGCAAATAGATTTCTCAAGATATATATATATATATATTTCAAGAAAGATATGTTTCTCATTTTCGTTGCTAGGTCATATATAGTAATTTAGATTTTCCTAATACTCTTAAATTTCACTTCATTTCTAAATGATGTGATAAAAGGATTGTGCAACACTTTATTGATAAACATATACCAGGACATTTTGTTTTCATCGTATAGTAGACAGTTAGAAAAACATGCATTTTGATAGTCACATGCAAGTACAGCTAAAGAATGACAAAAGGATGTAAAATAATGAGCAAGTCTTTTCAAAAATAAATCTTTTAAAACGTAAAAACCTGATATGCAAGGGTATTTCTATGTACATGTGAATATATTTAGTCACACTCGTTGAAAATGAAAACAAGAGAAGACACCTATTAATGATATCAAACATAGCCAAATTGATATTGATATAATTGAAGACATCATTTACGATTTTAAATTGTAATCACATCTCTGTGAACACTGCTTCAGACCAGAATCAAAGTCTCGCTACAGTAATCATTCGTAACTTGTGTGTCCTTTTTCTCGTGCAAAATTTGCCTGTTACCCAGAGGAGGGACGTTTTATGCCCTTCACGTTGTCTCTGCTGCTCATGTTCTCTTCCAAAAAAAAAACAAAATCATCTTTACAAGGAATAGACACGTTTGCCTGAAATAAAAATTTCAATTTCAATTATCAATCATTTACATAATGTATAGTGAAATTTTACATGATTGATATAATATGTCCAGATACATTGCCTAATCCGGTACAGGTATTTCATTCTTGCCACGTTTTAAGTCTCTCTATACCGAGGTCAACGGTTCTCTATGTTTTTCTTGTAATAAATGTATCAAGTATATCCGGCGAAGACAAGGATACACCAATTGCACAACAATTCCACAACAATTCTTAAGAAGAGTGAGGCTGGCATTGATCATTATTTCAACCATTTGCTCCTTACTGGCGTCTGCTCATATACTTATTCATTGATAATGAACATCTAAATCTACTGAAACTACTTTACGATGAGATAATTGATTAACAAGCCAACTACCATTGCCTTGCCTTGCGCAATGTCACTGCGCATGTAATTATGGCTACCTCCGCTAGGGAACAGTGTTGGCTTGACTAACTTGGTGTCTATCATTATGTTTATACAGACAAATGATAAAAATAACAATTCACTTTGAGTGAAAAACACTCCTGGAAACACTACTTCAGAGTTAGTAGACAATATATATTCAAGGCTCCAAGAAACAGCACTTAACATATATTTAACACATAAATATACTGCCATTTAATAATCCAAAGAAATTAAAGGCATCCAAGCAAGAATCGTAATCCTTCCCAGCCTACTTGTGTAGGAAAAAGGCAGATAGACAATGCAATATCGCTAAATAGTCAGACTTACCGAAAAGACATCAGAGGACATCTGTCTTCGGGGACGACACATACAAGACTAAATACAAATGGCGGCTGTGCTCAAGAGAAACAAATACAAAGAAGCGCAATTAAAAGAATTTGTGATGCTTGCAGTAACGCCATCTCGCCATCAATGAAACTATTGGAAAACGGGAAATGTCTTATCCATCAAATAAAACGGGAAATTTTTCTTACCTATTCAAATATGCCATAATATTTACAGGAAATAGAGTCCTTTGTTCTACTTTGTGTGGTATTAATGTTATCTTTTGCTTTAGCAAACGACAGAATTCTCTTCATGGTTTAGTATATATATCTTTCATGAAAGATATGTTTCTTATTTTCGTTGCTAGGTCATATATAGTAATTTAGATTTTCCTACTGCTCTTGCATTCACTTAATTTCCAAACGATTTGATAAAAGGAAACAAATGATGGTGCAATACTTTATTGATAAATATATATATGGACATTTTGTTTTCATCTTATAGTAGACAGTTAGAAAAACATGCATTTTGATAGTCACATAGCAGTCACATATCTACCACGCCTTTAAAGAATTTAAAAAGGATGTAAAATAATGAGCGTCTTTTCAAAATTAATCTTTTAAAACTGAAAAACCTGATATACAAGAGTATTTCAATCTATATGGAAATATATTGTCACACTCGTTGAAATTGAAATCATACAATAAAATGAAACAGGTGAAGACACCTATTAATAATATCAAACATAGCCAAAATTGATATTCAAATAATTGGAGATATCATTTACGATTTTGAATTGTAAAAATCACATCTCTGTGAACACTGCTTCAGACCAGTAAGACTTCAGTAATCATTCGTAGCTTGTGTGTCCTTTTTCTCGTGCAAAATTCGCCTATTACCCAGAGGAGGGACGTTTTATGTCCTTCACGTTGCCTCTGCCGCTCATGTTCTCTTTCAAAAATAAACAAAACCATCATTACAGGGAATAAACACTCGTTTGCCTGAAATGAAAATTTCAATTTCAATTATCAATCATTTACATTGCCTAATCTAATTCAGGTATTTCATTCTTTACGCATAATTCATCATTCTTGCCGCGTTTAACTGCTGTCAGCTTTCACTGGCAGCATGAAGTTTTAAAAGAAACTGGTGGTCTGTTACTGTTTGTATATTTCACACTTAAAACAAAAAGCGTCATACTAATGAGCTAAATCATCAATTTAGGAAAACCATGTGAACTGTAATAACGTTCGACGATGAACAATCATAAGCTGTAACCTAAGTGAATAGTAATATACTTTCAAGTCTCTCTATACCGAGGTCAACGGTTCTCTACGTTTAATAGGTGTGGTCTTTACATCTAACTAAAGGAATGTTTTTCTTGTAATAAATGTATCAAGTATATCCGGCGATGACAAGGATATACCAATTGCACAACACCAATTCCACAACAATTCTTAAGAAGAGTGAGGCTAGCATTGATCATTGTATCAACCATTTGCTCCTTACTGACGTCTGACTTATTCATTGATAATGACCATCTAAGTCTCATTGCCTTCCGCAATGTCACTGTGCATGTAAATATGCAGTCAAGTAGTGGTGGCTTGACTAACTTGGCGTCTATCATGTTTATACAGACAAATAATAAAGTATTGCATTACATTTAAAAAAACACTTCCACTGTTAACAACTTTGATTGAAAAGCACTCCTGCAAACACTACTTCATAGTTAGTAGACAATATATATTCAAGGCTACAAGAAACAGCACTTAACATATTTAACACTGATAAACATGAACCAAAATTAATTATATATGAATAATCCAAAGAAAGTAAAGTTAAATGGCATCCAAGCAAGAAGCGGAATCCTTCCCAGCCCACTTGTCTAGGAAAAAGGCAGATAGACTTACCGAAAAGCCATCAGAGGACATCCGTCTTCGGAGACGACACATACAAGACTAAATACAAATGGCGGCCGTGCTCAAGAGAAACAAATACAAAGAAGAGCAATTAAAAGAATTTGTGATGCTTGCAGTAACGCCATCTGGAAGAGCGATTGAAAACTATTAGAAAACGGGAAATGTCTTATTCATCAAAGAAAACGGGAAATTTTTCTTAGCTATTCAAATGTGCCATAATATTTGCAGGAAATAGAGTCCGTTGTTTTACTTTGTGTGGTATTAATGTTATCTTTTGCTTTAGCAAATGACAGAATTCTCTTCATGGTTCGATATATATCTTTCATGAAAGATATGTTTCTTATTTTCGTTGCTAGGTCATATATAGTAAATTAGATTTTCCTACTCTTACATTTCACTTCATTTCTAAATGATGTGATAAAAGGAAACAAATGATGGTGCAATACTTTATTGATAAATATATATCAGAACATTTTGTTTTCATCTTATAGTAGAGTTAGAAAAACATGCATTTTGATAGTCACATGCAAGTACAAGCAGTCACATATCTACCACGTCTTTAAAGAATGTAAAAAGGATGTAAAATAATGAGCAAGTCTTTTCAAAATAAATCTTTTAAAACTTAAAAACCTGATATACAAGAGTATTTCTATCTATATGGGAATATATTCATTCACACTCGTTGAAAATGAAAACAAGCAATAATATGAAACAAGAGAACAGCCATCAATAATATCAAACATAGCCAAGATTATATCTAAATGATTGAAGACATATCATTTATGATTTTAAATTGTGAAAATCACATCTCTGTGAACACTGCTTCGGACCAGAATCAAAGTCTCACTTCAGTAATCATTCGTAGCTTGTGTGTACCTTTTTCTCTTGCAAAATTCGCCTGTTACCCAGAGGAGGGACGTTTTATACTCTTCACGTTGCCTATGCCGCTCATGTTCTCTTCCAAAATTAAAACAAAACCATCGTTACAAGGAATAGACACTCATTTGCCTAAAATTTCAATTTCAATTTCAATTATCAATCATTTACATAATGTACAATGAAATTGTACATGATTGATATAATGTGTCCAGATACATAACCAAATTTGATACAGGTATTTCATTCTTTACGCATAATTCATCATTGTTGCCACGTTTAACTGCTGTGAGCTTTCACTGGCAGAATGAAGTTTTAAATGAAACCGGTGGTCTGTTACTGTTTGTATATTTCACACTTAAAACAAAAAGCGTCATTCTAATGAGCTAAATCATCAATTTAGGAAAACCATGTGAACGTTCGACGATGAACAATCATAGGCTGCAACCTGAATGAATAGTAATATACTTTCAAGTCTCTCTATACCGAGTTCAACGGTTCTCTACGTTTAATGGCTGTGGTCTTTACTTCTAACTAAAGGAATAAACATTCCTTTAGTCATCCGGCGATGACGAGGATACACCAATTGCCAAGTTGTTGGTAGTCCGTTCAACACGATTTCCACTACAATTCTTCAGAAGAGTGAGGCAGGCATTGATCATTAATCAACCATTTGTTCCTTACTGGCGTCTGCCCATATACTTATTCATTGATAATGAACATCTAAGTCTCCTGAAACTACTTTACGATGAAATAATTGATTAACAAGCCAACTACCATTGCCTTGCCTTGCGCAATGTCTGCGAATGTAGTTATGGCTACCTCCGCTAGGGAGCAGTGGTGACGTCTATCAATATATAGACAAATAATAAAGTATTGCATTACATTTAAAAAAACACTTCCACTGTTAACACTTTGATTGAAAAGCACTCCTGCAAACAATACTTCATAGTTAGTAGACAATAAATTTTCAAGGCTACAAGAAACACTGATAAACATAGACCAAAATTAATTATATGTGAATAATCCAAAGAAAGTATAGTTAAAAGCATCGTTCCCAACCCACTTGTCTTGGAAAATGGCAAATAGACAATGCAATATCTCTAAATAGTCAGACTTACCGAAAAGACATCAGAGGACAGACTTGAAATACAGAGCGTAAGAACACTTCCGTCTTTGGAGACGACACATATAAGACTAATTACAAATGTCGGCATTGCTCAAGAGAAACAAATACAAAGAAGCTCAATTAAAAGAATTTGTGATGCTTGCAGCAACGCCATCTGGAAGAGCGATTGAAAACTATTAGAAAACGGGAAATTTCTTATCCATCAGAGAAAACGGGAAATTTTTCTTAGCTATTCAAATGTGCCATAATATTTACAGGGAATATCTTTGGCTTTAGCAAATGGCAGAATTCTCTTCATGATTCAAGATATATATTTAAAAAAGATATATATGTTTCTTATTTTCGTTTCTAGGTCAAATATAGTAATTTAGATTTTCCTTATACTTCATTTTATTGATATATACATCATGACATTTTGTTTTCATCTTATAATAGAAAGTTAGAAAAACGTGCAAGTACAAGCAGTCACATATCTACTACTGAAGGCTTGACGACGAGGGTGGGGACAGCCTGAAGGTGATGGTGTGTGAGGAAAACGGATGAAAGCGAAGGATGAAAGGAAGGCGGAAGGCTGGACTCAAGTGGGTGCTATGTGCCTGAAGGCACAATGGCGAGGATGGGATGGCCAGAAGGCATAGGTGGGATGGGATGGATGAGATGGCTGATTGGTTTTGACGAGGGTCGGCTGGGTAAGAAGGCGAGGTCATGCGAGGGCAGAATGCGAATGAGAGTTGTGAGTGAAGGCGATGGTAGGCTGGGACTGAAAACGAGAGTAGGTTAGGGCAAATAGCGTAGGGATGCAGGTCTGAATATGTGGGTGGGATGAGGGTAAAATGAGCTTTTAAGTGGGATGGGCCAAAAGGCAAGGGTTGTATAGGCTTGAAGGCGAGGGTGGGATTGGGTTTGAAATGAAGGGTGTGATGGCTCTTACTGCGAGTTTGGACGGAGCGGCGAAGGTAGGCTAGGCATGAAGGCGAGGGCTATCTAGGACTGAAGGCGTAATGGCCTGAAGGTGTAATGGACCAAAATACGATAGCAGTATAGGCTTGAAGTCGGGGACAGGCCGGTCTTGAAGTAGAGGGTGGGGTGAGTCTAAAGGTGAGATTGTGCTTGGCCTGAAGGCAAAGGTGGTATGGGCCAAAAAATGATGGTGGAATGCGTTTGAAAAAGAGGGTAGGATAGCCTTGAGGTGAGGGTAGGCTGGGCCTGAAGGGGAGGATGAGCTTGGGGATTGGCCAGAATATGATGGAATTTGCTTGAAGGTGAGGATGGAATGGTCTAGAGGGTTAGGGTGAGTTTGGACGGAAAGTGAATGTGGGATGGGTCTGATGGCGTGGGTGTTACGAGCCCGACTCTTAGGGAGAAGTGGGACACAAGGCGAGGTGAGTTTGATCTGAAGGCGAGGGTGAGATGGGTATGAAGTTGAGGCTGAGATGGGACAGAAGATGGAGGTGAAGGCAAAGGTTAAATGGTCCTCAAGGAGAGTGTGGGCTGTTTCTAATGAGGTTGCGCTTGGCCTAAAGGCGAGGTTGGGATGGGCCTGAAATTGGTGGTGTGCACGGCCTGAAGACGATGATGGACTGGGTCAGAAGGCAAGGATGGAATGGGCCTGAAGGCAAGGTTGAGCTAGGTTTGAAGGCAAGAGTGGGATGGGTCGGAATGAAAGGGTGGGGTGATTTGAGCATGAACACAAGGGTGAGATAGTACAAACATGAGGGTGAGATGAGCCTGAATGCTAGTGTGAGGTGAGCCTGAAATCGAGGGTGATTTGGGCCTGAATACGAGGGTGGGATAGGACAAAATATGAGAGTGAGCTCAAACCAAGGGCGAGACTGGAATAAGTAAGAAAGTGAGGGTGAGCTAGGCTTGAAGGAGAGAGTGAGCTGCGCCTGAAGATAGGAATGAGCTGAGCCAGAAGGCGAGGTGGAATGGGCGTGAAAGCAAGGGCAGTGTACTGGGCCAGAAGGCGTTGATGGAACTGGTCAGAAAGCAAGGGTGGGATGGGTTTGAAGGCGAGGTTGAGCTAGGTTTGAAGGTAAAAGTGGGATGGGCTTGAAGGTGAGGGTGAGATAGGCTTGACGTGGATTGTAGGCTTGGCCTTAAGGCGAAGATGGGCTGTCCTTGAAGGTGATTATGGGCTGGAACTGAAAGCGAGAGTGAGCCGAGCCAGAAGACTAGTGTGGGTGGGATTTTCCTGAGGACGACTGAAGGATGAGCTTGTATGCGAGGGTTGGATTAGGCATAAAGAGAGGATGGGATGGTGCGATTAGCCAGAATGCGATGGTGAGGTGGTATACGCTGGACGGCGAGGGTGATTTGGGCATGAACACGAGGGTGTTCTGGAACTGACGGCAAGACTGGAATGCAAGGGTGAGCTAGGTTTGAAGGAGAGAGTGAACTGTGCCTGAAGATTAGGATGAGCTGGGCATGAAGGCTAAGGTGGGATTAGCCAAAAGGGGAAGGCATGCTGGGCCTGGAGGCCCTTGATGCGAGGGTGGGTGGGCCTTAAGGGGAGGGTCACATAGGCCTATAGGCTTGTGTGAGCTACGCCTGAAATGGGGAGGGGTGGGCCGTCAAAAGGCAAAAATAGATGTGGCCTGAATACGAGGTTGAGCTAGGCGATGGTGGGATGTGCCTGAAGGCGAGTTGGCCTAGGCCTTAAGGCGATGATGGGCTGTGCTAGATGGCGAAGGTGTGTTGGGTTTGCAAGTGAGGAATACCTGGATCTGAAGGCGAGAGTGAGCTTAGCTTGTCGGTGAGGTGGGGATGGGAGGAGTAGGAGATAATGAGTTGGCCCTAATGGCGAAGTTGGTATGAGATAGAAGTCAAAGGTGGGATGGTGAGTTGGGCCTGACAGAGTCAAATGGGACTTCAGGGGATGGTGAGCTTGACCTGAAGGCGAAGGCGAGTTGGTCCTGAAGGTGTGGCTAGGATGTTCTAGAAGGTGAAGGTAAGATGGGGCTGATGACGAGGGTAGAATGGACCTGAAGGCGATGGTGGGCTGGTTCCAATAGCGAGGGTGTGCTTGTCATGATGAGAGTTGGGTTGGCCTGAAGGCGTGGATGTGCTGAGCAAGGGTGGGATGGGCCTGAAGGCAAGGTAAATCTAGGTTTGAAGGCAAGAGTGTGATGCGCCAAAAGGCCATGGTGGGATGGACATGGAGACGAGGGTGGGCAGAGCTTGATGGCGAGGTTTGATGTTTGTGGGCTGGGGACATGAGGACGAGGATGGGATTGGCCTAAGGTGATTGTGAGATTGTTTTTTAGGCGAAGATGGGATGGGCCAGAAGGCGTGGGTAGGATATGTTAAATTCGAGAGTGGGATGGACTTCAAAAAAAAGGATGGGCTTGATATGAAGGAGAGGTTGGGTGGGACTGTGGGCTATGACTGAAAGTGGCAGTGGGCTGGGCTAGAAGGCGAAAAGGGGGCGGGCCTAAAGGGGTGAATGGAAAGGGCCTGAAGGCGAGGGTGAGATGGTCTTGCAGGTGAGGGTTGGATGGGCATAAAAGTGAGGCTTGGATGGTCCAGAAGGCGAGGGTGAGGTGGGTCTGAAGGCGAAGGTTGAATAGTCCTGAAGACGATGGTGGGCTGATCTAATTGCAAAGGTGTGCTTATCATGACGACGAGGGTGGGATGGGCCTGAAGGGGTGGTTAGTTGGGCCTGAAATGAAAGGTGGGCTGAGCAAGAAAGTGAAGATGGACTAGGCCTGAAGGCGAGGTGGAACTCGGTTTGAAGGCATGGGCCTGAAGACGAGTGTGGTCAGGGTAAGAAGAGCATTGGCTGGGTCAGAATTCGGAAGAGGATTGGGCCTGTAGACGAGGATGAGCTGGGCCTGAAGGGGAGTGTCAGCTTGACATGAAGGCGAAGATGGGATGGGCCAGAAGGCAAAGGTGGGATGGGCCAAAAGTCATGGGTGGGATATGATGAATGCGAGGTTTGACGGGGTTGAAGAGGGTAGGTTGCCTATAAAGGCGAGTTTGGGTGGGGGCAGAAGGCGAATGTGGGTTGGGAGTGAAGTTGTTGTTGGGCTAGGTCTGAAAACTAGATTGCGCCAGAGGGCGAAGGGGGGTGGGTCAGAATATAAGGATGTGATGGGCCTGAAGGCGAGGGTAAGGTGGGTCAAAATATAATGGTGAGATGGTCTTGAAGGTGAAGGTGAAGTCGAGGGTGAGATGAGTAAAGTTGTGATTGTGCTTGGCCTGAAGGCGAGGGTGGTATGGGCAAGAAGGTAATGGTGTAATGGGATTGATGAAGAGGGTTGGGCCTGAAGGCGAGGATGAGCTTGGCTTGTCATCGCGGTAGGAGATAATGGAATGGGCTTGAAGGCGAGGGTGGGATGGGCCAGAGGTTGAGAGTGAGTTGAGATTGAAAGCTAGTGTCGGATGGTTTTGAAAGCGAGGGTGATCTGTTAAGAAGAGATGGAACAGAAGGCGAGGTGAACTTGACCTGAAGGCAATGGTGAGCTAGGCCTGAAGTCGATGGTGAACTGGGCCTGAAGTTGAGGCTGAGATGGGGAGAGGATGGGGAGCTGGGGGTGAAGTCGAAGGTGAAATGGACCTTAAGGAGAATGTGGGCTGGTTATAATAACGAGGTTTTGCTTGGCCTGAAGGCGAGGTTGGGATGGGCCTGAAGTAGTGGGTGGGCTGTGCCTGAAATGGATGGTGTGCTGGGTCAGAGAGCAAGGGTGGGATGGGTGTCAAGTGGAGGGTGAGCTAGGTTTGAAGGCAAGACTGGCATGGACTTGAGCTGGTCCCTAAGGAGGCGAGCTGTCCTAGAAGGCGATTGTTTGTTGTGACTGAAAGCGAGAGTGGGCCGAGAAAGAGGTGAAGAGGGGTGGGCCTGAAGGAGTGGGTGGGATAGTCCTGCAGGCGAGTGCGAGATGAGCTTGTAGGTAAGGTCAAAAGGCAAGGATGGGATGGTCTTGAATGCGAGGGTGGGATAGGCCAAAACGTGATGGTGAGGTGCACCGGAATGTGAGGGTGAGGTGGGCCTGAAGTTTAGGGCAGGATGCGCTAGAAAGTGCGGATGATTTGGGCCTGAACACGAGGGTTGGATGGGCCAGAGGTAAAGGTGGGCTCGAAGGCGTGGGTTAGATGGGCCTGAAGGCGAAGTTGGTCGGGGCCAGAAGGCTAAGATAGGTTGGTATTAAAGGTGAAGTTGGGCGAGGCCAGAAGGCTAAGGTGGGCTGGTACTGGAGGCAAGGGTTAGCAAGGCGTAAAGGCGAAGGTAAGATGGGCCAAAAGACAATAGTGGGATGGGCTTGAAGGTGAGGGCGTGCCGATCGTGCAGATCTAAAGACGTGGGTCGGCTACGCCTGAGACGAGGATGGTATTGGCTAGAAGTCGATGGTGATATGGCCTTGATGGTGAGGGTAGGCTGGGCCTGAAAGCGATGATGAGCTTGGCTTGTTGGTGAGGTGAGGATGAGAGATAGTGGAAAGAGCCTGAAGGCAATTTTTGTATGGACTAGAAGGTAAAGGTGAGATGGGCTTGAAAGCGAGGAAGAGCTTGACATAAAGGCGAGGGTGAGCTGGGCCTGAAGGCGAGGATGAGCTGGGATGGTCTAGAAGGCAAGGGTGAGGTAGGGCTGAAGGCAAGGGTGGAATGGGAATGAAAACGATGTTGGGCTGATCTAATTACGACGGCGTGTTTTTTAGGACGGCGAAGGTGACGTGAGACTGACAGTGTGGTTGACGGCCTGAAATGGAGGGTGAGCTGGGCAAGACTGACTAAGCCTGATGACAAGGGTGGGATGGGCCTGAACGTGACGTTGAGCTAAGTTTGAAAGTAGTAGCAGGATGGACCTGGAGGGAAAATTGATACGTTCCTGAAGACGAGGATGGGCTGGGCCAGAAAGCGAGCATTGGTTGGGTCAGAAATCGAGGATGGGTTGGGCCTGTAGACGAAGATGAGCATTGTCTGAAGGGGAATGTGAGCTTGACGTGAAGGCTAACGTGGGATGGTCCAGAAGGCGAAGAGGGGATGGGCCTGACGACGAGGTTTGGCAGAGCCTGAAGGTGAGATTGTGATATGTTTGAAGGCAATGGGACGGGCCAGAAGACGAGTGAGGGCAGAGCCTGAGGGCAATGATGGTTTGTTTTGAAGCTGAATGTGAAATGCAACCGGAAGCGAAAGTGGGCTGGGACAGGAGTAGTGGGAGGGTTGTACTGAAGTCGGGTGGGATGGACTTAAATGTGAGGGAGAGAGAGTGTAGTAGACGAGGCTTTGATGGGCAGAAGGCGCGGTTGGGATGGCATGAGTGCAAGGGACGGACTGTCTTGAACAGGGTGGGCTGGGTATGAAGGCGAGGTTGGGCGTGTGCAGAAGGCGCATGTGGGGTGGGAGTAAAGCCGAAGGTGGGCTGGGACTGAAAGCAAAGGTAGCCTGGTCCAGAGGCCGAAGGGGGACGGGCCTGAATATGTGGGTGGGATCGGTCTGAAGGCGAGGGTAAGTTGGACTTATAGGCGAGGGTGGGTTGGGCCCGAGGGCAAGAGTGGGTTGAGCTTCAAGGAGAGGGTGGTATGGGCCCCAAGGCGTGGTTGGGCGGAGCTAGAAGGTGAGGGTGGGCTAGGTGTGAAGGCGAGGGCAAGCTAGGCCTGAAGGCGCGGGTGTAATGGTCCAAAATACGATGGTGGGATGGGCATGAAGTCGATGATGAGCCGGTCTTAAAGTCGAAGGTGGGATGGGTTTAAAGGAGAGATTGTGCTTGGCCTGAAGGCGAGGGTGGGATGGGCCAAAAGGTGATGGTGGAATGGGCTTGAAAAAGAGGGTTCGATAGCCTTGACGGTGAGGGTAGGCTGGGCTTGAAGGCGAGGATGATCATGGTCTGTCATCGAGGTGGGGATGGGCCAGGAGATGATGGAATGGGCTTGAAGGCGAGGGTGGGATGGAAAAGAGGGTGAGAGTGAATGGGGACTGAAAGAGTGTGTGGGATGGGTCTGAAGGCAAGGGTGATCTGGGCCTGACTGTTAGGGAGAAATGGGACAATGCGAGGTGAGCTTGACATGAATGCGAAGGCGAGCTGAGCCTGAAGGCGAGGGTGAGCTGGGCCTGAAGTTGTGGCTGAGATGGGACAGAATGCGGGTAGTGAGCAGGGGGTGAAGGCGAAGGTTGAATTGGCCTGAAGGAGAGTGTTGGCTGGTTCTAATGACGAGGTTGTGCTTGGATTGAAGGTGAGGTTGGGATGGGCCTGAAGGAGTGGGTGGGCTGTGCCTGAAATGGATGGTGTGCTGGGCTAGAGGGCGATGATGGTCTGGGTAAGAAGGCAAGGATGGGATGGGCCTGAAGGCGCAGGTTTGAGGCCAGAGTTGAAGGGCAAGAAGGCAAGGGTTGGATGAGCTTTAAGGTGATTGTGGATGGGCTTTAGGTTTCAGGGTGGGCTGAGCTTGAAGTTGAGGGTGGGTTTGGGGCCTTAAGCGGAGGTGGGCTTGTTCAGAAGGAATAGATGGGCCTGTACTGAAGGCGATTGTGTGGCTAGTACTGAATGCGTGTGTGAGACGAAGCCAGATGATTAAGAGTTAAGAAGTTTGTAGAAGTATGAAGGTAGTCGGTGGGGGGGTGGAGGGTTGTGTTTGTGATGGGTAGATTTGTGTGTGTGGTGGGGTGTGGTTAGGGCAGAAGAAAAAGTTGTGGGTTGTTTGTTAAGAAGAGAGAAGGAGTGGCGGTTATAAAGAGAAGGAAGGAAAGAGTCAGAGAGTGGGTTTTAGATGTTGAAGAAAAGATTTAGGCGAGAAGCGAGAGTTGAATTAGGGTGATAGTGATAGAAGTGATTTGAGAGTCGAGCCGAGCCAGGAAAAAGAGAACCGAGCCAGTAGGGAGTGGGGTTTGTGATGAAATAGATGAAGAAAGAAGAGGAGAGTGATAGTGAGGGTAAGTAGGAGTGTTACGAGTAGGAATTGTTTGAAGAGGTGCAAAGGGAGTGTTTGGAGGAGTTGAGAGCCGACGCCAAGGAAAGGTGTGGGATCATGAAGACTATAGACGAGAGTGGATGATGTGGGTTAGTTGGTAAGGATATTTAGATGGTTTTTAGTTTGGGGTTAGAGTGAGAGCTGATAGAGTGGGGGTTTTGTATGTTAGATGTTGTTTTGTTTAAGTGTGGGGAAGAAAGCGAAAGCCAGATAATGTGTGGGTCTTGTGATTGCAGGACAAGATTGAGGTGGGGTTGTGTGTAGCTGGGGGTTTTGTTGTTTGCGTAGATAGGAAAGCAGTTAATAGAAATGAGAAGAGACAAAGTAAGAGGAGATTAGGAGAGAAAGAAGAAGTATGAAGATGGAAAGATGGATGAGGCGTGGGGGAACAAGAGAGTAAGGGGGGGTGTATTTCCTTGATGGTTTTGGGGCGTTAGATGAGTGGTTTTTGGGGAGATTGATATAGTGTGGGTTTTTGGTTTTTTAGAGGGAAGTAAGTAGAGTGGGTGTGTTAGATGGGTTTAGATGGTTGGTTGGTTTGGTTTCAGTATGTAGCGAGAGAGAGTGAGAGAGAAAGAGTGATGAGTGTAGCCGGCCGAGGAGCTAAAAGGGAAGGATAGAAAGAGAAGAGTGGGGGTTAGTAGTCGAATGGTTTTTATGTGTTAGAGGGGTTAGTATTTGTTCTTATAAGCAGCCAAGAAGAGGTTAAGAAGGAAAAGTAAGAGGTGCGGTTTTCGAGAGCAGAAAAAGAGTGATAACAGATGAAAGAAAAGAGGGAGAAGAAGAGTGTTAACCCGAGACCAGAAGATGTGGGGTTATTCATAGAGTACCATGGAGGAAGGAGAGAAGAGTGGGTGTTTAGTGGTTGTTTAGATAGATCGTGGGTTGTTTGCTTGAGTGGGGTTTAGGTTGTTTTGTTTGGTTTTTTTTTTTTTAGTTAGAAGAGTGGGTTTGAAAAAGACGGAGCTACGGTTGGGGAGTAGAGTGAAGCCGACGCGATGAGAAAGTGACAGTGAGCGAGCCAGATAGAGAAGGTAGAAGACTAAAAGAGAAAGAAGGTATAGAAGAGAAGAGGTGGAAGAGAAGAGAAAGAAGGTGGGGTGTTAGTTTTAGATGGTTTAGAGTTCAGGGAAGACGAGTGAGTGAGAGAGTGAAGGGCCGGAGGAAGCCCAGAACGAACAGAAGTGTGGGTTTATTAGTTTGGTTAGATGTGTTAGAGCAAGAAATGAGTGAGAGAATGTACAGAAGAGGTGGGTTAGATTGGGGTGTTGGTTTTAGTAGAAAGCGAAGAGTTTGCGAGCACAGAGAAGAAAGAAGTGGGGTTGTTTTTTTTTTAGTGGTTTCTTGAGGAATCTACGAGAGGGACTCGTGCTCTGAGATTAGATTTTTATGTGAACAAGCGGAGGAATAAGATCGGCATTTGAAAATGAGGAGGGATTGTTGACCTTCCCTTTTTTGTTTCGTTCTTGAATATTTATTGCAGGGGTCGGGATTATTAATGGGGATTGGGGATAATTTGTTTGTTATCTTCCTCTTGATTATTTCATTTCTTGTTGGATTGATTTTCCTTGAATGATTGTAGGGGAGGGGAATAAGCCAGGGAGGGGAAGCCAGCAGCAGAAAAGGGATATGCGGCGAATGGTGAGGATAATAAATGGTGTTGTTAAGAGAAATGGAATATCAGGAGGATTGCGGGATATAGAGGGGGGAAAGGAGAAGGGAGAAGCAGAATCAGGGGAACAGAGAGAATGAGGGGAATTGCGGGAAGACCGGGGGAACAGCGGAAACTGCGAGATTGGTGAGGTGGAGGGTGTGAGTGGTGGGGGGGTGGTGTTGGATGAGAGTGAGGGTGGGGGTGCTGGTGAGGTGGGTCTGTGATCATATATCTATGGTGCGTGGTTTGGTGCGTGGGTTCTGAGTCTTGACTCTGAAGTCTGAAGGCGAGGGTGGTGGGCCTGAAAATTCTGAAAATGATCCACTGAATGAGCTGAATTCCTGAAACCATGAATGTGAATGAACTGAAACTGTCTGAAAATCTCTGTGATGCTGAAAATTTTGGTGAAATGGAAACCTGTATGAGGAATGACTGAAATTGGGGTCCCTGGAAAAATTGGAGTGAAAACTGTGGAACCTGAAATTTAGGAAATGGTGGGTCAGACGAAGGCGAGGTGGGGGCCCTGAATGATGGAGGTTTGGGCCTGGATTTTTTTGGATGGGGAGGATGTTTTGCGCTAGACTAGGATGAAGGGCAGGCGGCGAGCGGAGCGGTTGTTTTTTCGAGGGTTGTGGGTGATCTGGTGTGTGGCCGATGGGTGTTTGGATTGGTCGGTGGCTTGCCAGGGAGGTGTGCTGGAGGTGCGAGGGTAGGGTTGTGATCTGGGGGGGACTGGAAAAAAAAACGAGGGGGGTTTGGGGGCTCCTGGGACTGAAAAGAGGGGGGGTGGTTGGGGTATTGTGGTATGGGACAAAAGATTTGAGGGGTTGAGTGAGATGAAAAATGATGATTGAGGGGTTGTGTGTTGAGGGGGTTGAGGTGGGTATGAGGGTGAGGTTGCGGCTTGAAAGAGGGACGGTTTTGGTTTTTTTTTGTGTGGTTTTGTTTTTAGGTGAGTTGTTAAATTGGTTCGGGTGGCGCGGTGAGAGGTGGTGGGCTTGTGTGAATGGGGGCTTGAAGACGGTGATTCCCGCCTGGGAAGGCACGAGAGGGAGTAGGTCGTGGGAGGGATGATGGATGGGGGGAGAAAAAGAAAAAAGGAAATAAGAAATAAGTGAGGTGAACTGAAAACTGCGATAGGAGAGGAGGACTAGGAACATGGGCCAACAAAAAAATGCAAGGGAAAAAAGGGTGGGTGGGCTAGGGCGGGGAGAAGAAGGGAGAAAGAAAAGGGGAAAATAGCTGTTGATTTTGTGCCTGTTTGATCAGGATGATGAGCTAGGATTTAAGGCTAGGGTTGGAATGACGCCCCCGCCAAAAGGCGTAGGTTATGCTGGGACATGTGGGGGCGAGGGTTTGGAGAGTGTGGTGTGGTTGTTGGGAAATGGCCTGTGCTGAATGCTCATAGGATGATGTATAGGAAGGATTGATATGGGCCTTAAGTAGAGGAGGTTGTCTCTGCAGACGATGGGTGCGGGCATGGTGGGCCTAGGGCATGGAGTGCATGGGTCTTAAGGTTGAGGAAAGGGCCCCCCGCCCGCCCCGGCGCCGCCCGGCCAGATGGCAAAGTGGTTTTGCTTGGGCCTTGTAGGGCGGAGGATGAGATGGACCTATAGAGAGAATGAGCTACCAGCTTTTTCTCGGTAAGGTTGGGGATGGGATAGAAGATGACGGGTTTGTTGGTGTGGTGGACCTCATAGGCGAAGTGTGGGATGGGTTAGATGGGAATAAAGGAGGGCCTGGGCTTTTTAAAGGCGAAGGAGAGGATGGGCCTTCCGCCTTTGCCTTGTCAAATACAGTTGAAGTGGAATGGTTAGGGGAAAGGTGAGCGTGACCCGAGGCAAAAGGTGTGGGAAGTAGAGGAGGCCGAGGGATGGAGAGGGGTTTTGGGATGGATTGGACTATGGAGGACGATGGTGGGCTGGGCTTCTGGGGATAATGGCCACGGGCGTATGCTCGTTCATAAAGTTCGAGAGAGGATGGACATTGTTTTGGATGGGTAAGTACGGGCTGAAGGGCGTAGATGGCCTTGGTCTGAAGGCAAGGGTGGGTTTTTGGGGTAGCCCGAAGCGCCGACGCCCGACCCCGGTCCGCCGACCGAAGGCGAAGTTGAGATATATTTGAAGAGAGGAAGCAAGATGGGCCTCTCAAAAGAAGGGTTGTGGCGATGTTTGTGCCTGAAGACGAGGGATGAGCTGGGCAAAAGAAGGCGAGCATGGGGATGGGGCAGAAGTTGATGAATCCGAACGTATCCTTTGAGGTATGGGGTGGGTTGGGTCTGTTGACGAGGATGAGCTGGTTGAAGGGGAGTCGTGAGCCTGACATGAGGCTTATGGTGGGATGTGCTAAAAAAGAGGTATGGGCAGAGCTAGCTTGAAAAACAGGAATGGCAGAGGCCAGACGGCGGATGGTTGAATTTAAGCTGGAGACGAGTTGTGGTCTTCAGGGCATAGATAAGGGGGGGGGGGGGGGGGGGGGGGGGGGGGGGGGGGGGGGGGGGGGGGGGGGGGGGGGGAGGGGGGGGGGGGGGGGAAAGAGAGGATGGTCTCGGCTGGAAGCGGAGGTAGAGGTTATGCCTGTAGCCGTGAGGATGGATAGCTCGGCCTGGCTCTGGATGAATGTTGTGAGCTTGATCTGTAGGCTAAGGTCGTATGGGCCAGAAGGCGATAGTGGGATAGGTTGAACACGTAGACGAGTGTGGAATACGAATGAAACCGAAGAGGATCTGGGGACAGGGGGGGGGTGGAGGAGAGGGGAGGCGTAGGGGAAGAAGGGTTTAGATATGAATTCCTGGATTAGGACGGCCTGCATGACGAGGCAAAAAACACAATACAAAAGTTAGGCCAGAACAGGAAGGCAAGGCAAGGTTTAGATGGATGGATTTGAAGGTTGCGGGTTGGATGGATGGAATGAAGAGTTGGGATTTTCTTTTAAGGCAAACACAAAGTTGGATGGAGCTTAAAAGGCCTTGAGGGGGTCTGCTGCTGCATTTGTCTG
The DNA here is from genome assembly GCF_036320965.1 of Panulirus ornatus. Classification (NCBI taxonomy): domain Eukaryota; kingdom Metazoa; phylum Arthropoda; class Malacostraca; order Decapoda; family Palinuridae; genus Panulirus; species Panulirus ornatus. The sequence continues at coordinate 7,145,002 of NC_092294.1, read as the reverse complement.
AGGTTTGAGGATGTGATGGGCCAAAACTATTATGGGTCAGGGATGGGCTTTAAAGGCGGGGTACAGGTGGGGTTTTTGTCTTGTTGAAGTTCTCGAGGGTGGGATGTGACATGGTGTTTGGCCTTGGAAGGCCGAGGGTGTGATGGACCAGAAGGCTTGATGGTGGAATTGGAATGTACTGGAATGTGCATTGTGGGTTGGAATGAGCTTGAAAAAGGAGGGTTGGATAGACTTGCTTTGACGGTCAGTGAGGTTTGAGGGTAGGCTGGGTCCCTGAAGGCAAAGGAAAAGGATGAGCTTGCCTCCTGTCTATCGATGGGTGGGATGGGGATGGTTGCAGAAGGAGTCTATGGAATGGGCTCTTGCTGGGGGGGAGGGTGAGGGTGAGGTTATGTGGAAGGGAGGGTTGGTAATTGGTGCTCTCTGTGGGTTTGAGGGTGCGTTGAGCTCATGGGTGATTGTTAGATGAGGGTGAGTTGGGGAAATGAGTGCGGTGAAAGTGAGTTGTTGGGATGGGATGCGTTATATCTCTTCTCTGAAGGTTTTTTCTCGAGGGTGGGGTGATTTGAGGCCTCCTCTGACTGTAATAAAGAAGAAATGGGACAGAAACAAGAACAGACAGTCGAGGTGAACTCTTACTGAAAGCACAAGGTGTGAGTGGGGGGGCCTCTCTTTAGATTGAGATTAAATAGGGAGGTAGGTTTTGAGCTTGTGGGTGGTTGAGTGAAAGGCGCGAAGTTTATATGGGCTCTGCTCTGAATATGGAAAGTGTTTGTGGGTTGGTTTGGTTCTAATGACGAGCGAGGTTTTGCGCTCTTGGCCTGGAAGGCGAGGAGGGAAGGCGAGGAAATTGTGGAGGAAGGAATGGGTAATGGGGGCCTGATAAAAGGTTTTTATTAGATGGGCTTTTAGGATGGGATGGGCCGATACCCAGGCGCGGGGCGTTTAGGCTTATAGGTTAAGGCTTGAATAGGCCTTGAAAAGGGTTATGTACTGGGACCAAAGATGGAGATGCATGGATAGTGGTCACAAAGGCAAAAGGTGGGGAAGGCGGATGGGCCTGACTGATGAAAACTGCTGGTGCTGGAAAGCGAGGTTAGAGGTCTAGAGCTGGGTTAGAGTAGTGTTGTGAAGGCCAAGATGGTGTGGGATGGGACAGAAGGACAAGGGTTGTGGGATTTGGCCTTTTTTTTTGATATGAGGGTGGGGGTGGGTATTTGGGGGGGCTTGATGGTAAGGGTGGGATGGGTGGATGGGCTCCTCAAAGTAGTGAGGAGGGTTTTTTTGTTGAAGGGTTTTTGGTTTTGGTGGGCCTTTGGGCGAAGGCTGTTCTGGGGTATTCCAGAAGGAGGAAGATGGATTGTTCCTGAATTCGAATTGTGGTCCGAGACTGAAAAGCGATTGAGAGTGCCGAGCCATAGGGCGAAAGTAAGGTGGGCCTCTCCTTCAGGCAGTGGATGGGTATTGACATGGTCCTCCTATCCTAATGGACGTAATTGTGCTTGAGGAGCTTTGTGCGTAGGTGAGGGTGGGATTGACCAGAAGTCAGGGTGGGATTTTCTAGACATGCGAGGGCGGTCGGGATCGGGAGATAAGCCAGCGTGCGATGGTGAGGTGAGCCTTATGTGAGGGTGGGGTGGGCCTTGAATGACTGATGAAATTTGAATTTTTATGGCTTGGGATGCCGCCAGTAAGGTGTGAGGGTGATTTGATCTATGAAAACACGAGGATGGGTTGGGACAATGGGACGGCGACGAGAGAGATTCGGAGATTAGATGTGCCTTGCCTTGATGGGGGTGGGGGGGGTGGGGTGTTTGCGGGGGGTGCTGCATTCATGGGGGTGCTTTGCATTTTTGGGGGGGTGCGATGAAGGCGATTGATGGTTGTTAATTTGGGCTGAAGAACGAGATTATTCCGGATGGGCAGGAGTCGAGGTTTTTTTTGGAAATGGAAAACATTATAAACGACATTTTGTTTATTTGAATTCTCTTCTGGTTTAAGACAGTTTGAGGAAAGAGAAACATACATATTGATAAGTCAACATGCTAAGTACAGGCAGTTAAGTCACATATTTACCATGACTTTAAAGAATGTAAAAAATGATTTTTTTTATTTCGATAATGAGCAAGTCTTTTCAAAAAATATAAATCTTTTTTGATATACCCTTGATAATACAAGGAGTATCTATCTACATGGAAATAATATTCAGTCACACTCGTTGAAAATGAAAACAAGGAATAATATGAAACAAGAGAAGAGGAAACGCCTATTTTAATATAAATACATAGCCAAATTGATTATTGAATATTCAAGACGCAACACATGCCATTTACGATTTTAAATTGTAACATATCTCATCTTCTTCTTTGAACACTGCTTTAGACCAGAATCAATTGTCTCTCACTTCGGTGTTTCATTCGTTAGCTTTTCTATTGCAAAAATTCGCCTATTTCCAGAGGAGATGACGTTTATTGCCCGTCTCGTTACCTCTGCCGCTCTTGTTCTCTCTGCCAACAATAAAACAAACCATTATTACAAGGATTTGAAGATGGACATCATTTGCCTATAATGAAAAATTTCAATTTCAGATTTTCAATCTTTTACATAATGTACATGAAAATTGTAATAAATTAGATATAAGGGTGTCAGATACATTGTTGCTCTTATCTGATACATCGGTATTTATCTTTACGCATCATTTATCATTCTTGCCCACATTTGTTACTGGTGTCAGCTTTGTCAATGGCTAGCAAAGAAAGGAATTTCTAAAGGGAGGAACGGTTTGGTTGCTACTGTTTTTGTATATTGCACACTTAAAAGAAAATGCGTCATTCAAATGAGCTAATAATCAATTTAGTAAAAACCATGTGAACTGTAATAATGTTCCAGCTGTACCTGAGTGTATGGTATATCTTCCAAGTTTCTGTCTTTTCAGATTTCAATGGTTCTCCAAGTTTTATGGTTGTGGTCTTTACATCTAACTAAAAGAATGTTTTTTCTTGTAATAAATGTATCAAGTAATCCGGCGATGAGGATACACACACTGCCGAGTTGTTGAGTTAGTTCCGGTCATCACAATTTCCACTACACATTGTTTCAGAGAGTGAGGCTGGCATTGAGATGGGCTGACAGTGAAATGAAACAGTGGCTGCAGATTGACCTGAAGAAGAGGGTGGGATATGACAGATGATGAGGATGAGCTGGAACTGACGGAGAGACTGGGATGGGCAAGAAGGCGAGGGTGAGCTAGGCTTGCAGGAGAGAGTGAGCTGTGCCTGATGATCAGGATGAACTGGGCCTGAAGGCTAGGGTGGAATGGTCCAAAAGGCGAAGGTATGTTGAGCCTGAAGGCGAGGATGGAATAGGCGTGAAGGCGAGGGTGAGATGGGTCTGAAGGCGTGTGTTGGCTGAGCCTGAAATGGGGGGTAGGCTGGGCCAGAAGGCGAAGATGGACTTTTCCTGATGGCATGGTTGGAATGGGCCTGAAGGCGAGGTTGAGTTAGGTTTGAAGGCAAGTGTGGGATGGGCCAGAAGGCGTTGGGGGGGGAGGGTGTGCCTGAAATCTAGGTAGCCTAAGCCTTAAGGCGAGGATTGGCTAGGCCAGAAGGCAAAGGTGGGTTGGACCTGTGGGCAAGGACTAGCTGGGCCTGAAGGCGAGAATGAGTTTGGCTTTTCTGTGAGGTGGGAATGGAAAAGAAGATGATGGGTTGGGCCTAAAGGCGGAGTTGGGATGTGTTAGAAGGCAAAGGTGGGATGGGCTTGAAGGCGAGCGAGGGTGAGCTGGGCCAGACAGTGAAATGAGACAGAAGGCGAGATTGAGCTTGACCTGAAGGCAAAGGTAAGTTGGGCCTGAAGGTGAGGCTGGGATGGTCCAGAAGGTGAGGGTAAGGTGGGGCTGATGGCGAGGGTGGAATGGAGCTGATGGCGATGGTTGGCTGGTTCTAATGGCGAGGGTGTGCTCGTCATGAGGGCAAGAGTGGGACGGGCCTGAAGGCGTGGATGGGCTGAGCCAGAAGGCGAAGATGGACCTGGCCTGAAGGCAAAGGTGGGATGGGCCTGAAGGCGAGGTTGAGCTAGATTTGAAAGGAAGAGTGTGATGGGCCAGAAGGCGATGGTGGGAAGGGCTTGAAGACGAGGGTGGGCAGAGCTTGATGGCGAGGGTGGAATTGTTTGAAGTCGTTTGTGGAATGCGACTGAAAGCAAAAGTAGACCGGGACAAGAGGAGAAATAAGGTCGGCATGAAGTCGTGAGTGGGATGGGCCTAAAGGCGAGAATAAGATAGGCTTGTGGGCGAGGGTGGGATGGGCCAAAGGGCATGGGTGGAATGGGTTGAAGGTGAGCGTGGAATTGGCTGGGTATGAAGGAGAGGTTGGGAGAGGTTAGGTGAAGGTGGGCTGGGACTGAAGGCGAGGGTGGGCTAGCCAGAAGGCGAAAGGGGGCGGTCCTAAAGGAGTGGGTGGGACGGGCCTGAAGGCGAGGGTGAGATGGTCTTGCAGGTCAGCGCGAGCTTGACATAAAGGCGAAAGTGAGCTGGGCCTGAAGGCGACAGTGAGCTGGGCTTGAAGGCGACGGTGAGCTAGCCCTGAAAGTGAGACTGGGATGGTCTAGAAGGCGAGGGTGACGTGTTGCTGAAGAGAGGGTGTGCTTTTCATGACGGCGAGGGTCGGATGGGCCTGAAGGCATAGTTGGCTAGGCCTGAAATGGAATGTGGGCTGGGCAAGAAGGTGAAGATGGACTTGGCCTGAAGGCAATGGTGGGATGGGTCAGAAGGCAAGGTTGACCTAGGTTTGAAGGCAGGAGCAAGATGGGCCTGAATGGAATTGTGGGATGTGCCTGAAGACGAGGGTGGGCAGGGCCAGATGGCGAAGGTGTGATGGGCTTGACGAGGGTGAGCTGGGCCAGAAGGCGAGCAGGGGCTGGGTCAGAAGTCGAAGGTGTGTTGGGCCTGTAGACGAGGATGAGCTGGGCCTGGAGGAGAGTGTGAGCTCGACATGAAGGCTAAGGTTTGATGGGCCAGAAGGCGAAGGTGGGATAAGCCTGAAGACGAGGGTGGGCAGAGCCTGAAAGCGAGATTGAGCTAGGTTTGAAGGCAAGAATAGTTTGGGCCAGAAGGCGATGGTGGGATGTGCCTGACGACGAGTGTGGTCAGGGTAAGAATGCGAGGATGGGTTTGGCTGGAAGGGAAAGGTGGTTTGTGTGTGCAGAAGAGGATGAGCTGGACCTGAAGGCCAGTGAGCTTGACCTGAAGGGTAAGGTCTGATCGGCCAGAAGGCGATGGTGGGATGGGCTTGAAGACGAGGGTGGGCAGAGCCTGAGGGTGATGGTGAGATGGACTGAAGGAGTGTGTGGAAAGCGACTGAAAGCGAAAGTTGGGTGGGACAGAAGGAAGGAGGAGGGTTGGACTGAAGTGGGTGCTATGTGCCTGAAGGCAATGGTAAGGAACGCTAATGGCGAGGGTGGGATGGCCAGAAGGCATAGGTGGGATGGGATGGATGAGAGGTTGATTGGTTTTGACGAGAGTCGGCTGGGTAAGAAGGCGAGGTTATGCGGGGGCAGAATGCGAATGTGAGTTGGGAGTGAAGGCGATGGTAGGCTGGGACTGAAAACGAGAGTAGGCTAGGTCAAAGGGCGAAGGGGGGCGGGCCTGAATATGTGGGTGGGATGAGCCTAAAGGTGAGGGTAAGATGAGCTTTTAGGCGAGGGTGGGATGGGCCAGAAGGCAAGGGTTGTATGGGCTTGAAGGCGAGGGTGGGATTGGGTTTGAAATGAAGAGTGGGATGGCCCTTAATGCGAGTTTGGATAGGAGCTAGAAGGCGAAGGTAGGCTAGGGGTGAAGGCGAGGGCAAGCTTAGACTTGAAGACGAGGGCTATCTAGGACTGAAGGCGAGGGTGTAATGGACCAAAATACGATGGCAGGATAGGCTTGAAGGCGAGGACGGGCCAGTCTTGAAGTAGAGGGTGGGATGGGTCTAAAGGTGAGATCGTGCTTGGCCTGAAGGCCAAGGATGGTATGGGCCAAAAAGTGATGGTGGAAGGAGTTTGAAAAAGAGGATGGGATAGCCTTGAGGTGAGGGGAGGCTGGGACTGAAGGCGAGGATGAGCTTGGCCTGTCATCGAGTTGGGGATGGGCCAGAAGTTGATGGAATTTGCTTGTAGGCGAGAGTTGGATGGTCCATAGGGTTAGGGCGAGTTTGGACTGAAAGTGAATGTGGGATGGGTCTGATGGCGTGGGTGATAAGAGCCCGACTTTTAGGGAGAAATGGGACGCAAGGCGAGGTGAGCTTGACCTGAAGGCGAGGGTGAGCTGGGTCTGAAGTTGAGGCTGAGATGGGACAGAAGACGGAGGTGAGATGGGGGTGAAGGCAAAGGTTAAATGGTCCTCAAGGAGAGTGTGGGCTGGTTCTAATGACGAGGTTGCGCTTGGCCTAAAGGCGAGGTTGGGATGGGACTGAAGGCTCGGGTGGGATGGGCCTGAAATGGGTGGTGTGCACGGCCAGAAGACGATGATGGACTGGGTCAGAAGGCAAGGGTGGGATGGGCCTGAAGGCAAGGTTGAGCTAGGTTTGAAGGCAAGAGTGGGATGGGTCTGAAGGAAAGGGTGGGGTGATTTGAGCATGAACACGAGGGTGAGATAGTACAAAGATGAGGGTGAGATGAGCCTGAATGCTAGTGTGAGGTGGGCCTGAAATCGAGGGTGATTTGGGCCTGAATACGAGGGTGGGATAGGACAAAATATGAGAGTGAGCTGAAACCGAGGGCGAGACTGGAATAAGTAAGAAAGTGAGGGTGAGCTAGGCTTGAAGGAGAGAGTGAGCTGCGCCTGAAGATAGGGATGAGCTGAGCCTGAAGGCTAGTGTTGAATGAGCCAGAAGGCGAGGATGGAACGGGCGTGAAAGCAAGGGTGGTGTGCTGGGCCAGAAGGCGATGATGGAACTAGTCAGAAAGCAAGGGTGGAGTGGGTTTGAAGGCGAGGTTGAGCTAGGTTTGAAGGTAAGAGTGGGATGGGCTTGAAGGTGAGGGTGAGATAGGCTTGAAGTGGCTTGTGGGCTGGGCCTTAAGGCGAAGATGGGCTGGCCCAGAAGAAGATGGGCTGTCCTTGAAGGCGATTATGGGCTGGAACTGAAAGCGAGAGTGAGCCGAGCCAGAAGACGAATGGGGGTGGGCCTGAAGAGTGGGTGGGATTTTCCTGAAGACGAGTGAAAGATGAGCTTGTATGTGAGGGTTGGATTGGGTAGAAGGAGAGGATGGGATGGTCTTGAATGCGAGGGTGCGATTAGCCAGAATGCGATGGTGAGGTGGGCCTGAAGGTGAGGGTGAGGTGAGCCTGAGGTTTACGGTGGTATACGCTGGACGGCGAGGGTGATTTGGGCATGAACACGAGGGTGGGATGGGACAAAGGTGAGGGTGAGCTGGAACTGACGGCAAGACTGGGATGGGCAAGAATGCAAGGGTGAGCTAGGCTTGAAGGAGAGAGTGAACTGTGCCTGAAGATCAGGATGAGCTGGGCATGAAGGCTAGGGAGGGATTAGCCAAAAGGGGAAGGCATGCTGGGCCTGGAGGCGAGGTTGGAATGGGCCTGAAGGCAAGGATGAGATGGACCTTGATGCGAGGGTGGGTGGGCCTTAAGGGGAGGGTGACATGGGCCTAAAGGCTTGTGTGGGCTGCGCCCTGAAATGGGGGAGGGGTGGGTTAGGTCAAAAGGCGAAAATAGATGTGGCCTGAATACGAGGTTGAGCTAGGTTTGAAGACAGGATGCGATGGGCCTGAAGGCGATGGTGGGATGTGCCTGAAGGAGAGTTGGCCTGGGCCTTAAGGCGATGATGGGCTGGGCTAGATGGCGAAGGTGGGTTGGGTTTGCAAGTGAGGAATACCTGGATCTGAAGGCGAGAGTGAGCTTAGCTTGTCGGTGAGGTGGGGATGGGAGGAGGAGGAGATAATGAGTTGGCCCTGATGGCGAAGTTGGTATGAGATAGAAGGCAAAGGTGGGATGGGCTTGAAGGAGAGGGTGAGTTGGGCCTGACAATTAGAGTGAAATGGGACTTCAGGCGAAGGTGAGCTTGACCTGAAGGCGAAGGCGAGTTGGTCTGAAGGTGTGGCTAGGATGTTCTAGAAGGTGAAGGTAAGGTGGGGCTGATGACGAGGGTAGAATGGACCTGAAGGCGATGGTGGGCTGGTTCCAATAGCGAGGGTGTGCTTGTCATGATGAGAGTTGGGTTGGCCTGAAGGCGTGGATGTGCTGAGCCAGAAGGCGAAGATGGATTTGGCCTGAAAGCAAGGGTGGGATGGGCCTGAAGGCAAGGTAGATCTAGGTTTGAAGGCAAGAGTGTGATGGGCCAGAAGGCCATGGTGGGATGGACATGGAGACGAGGGTGGGCAGAGCTTGATGGCGAGGTTTGATGTTTGTGGGCTGGGGACATGAGGACGAGGGTGGGACTAAAGTTGTGGGTGGGATGGGCCTAAGGTGATTGTGAGATTGGTTTGTAGGCGAAGGTGGGATGGGCCAGAAGGCGTGGGTGGGATGTGTTAAAAGCGAGAGTGGGATGGGCTTGAAAAACAGGATGGGCTGGATATGAAGGAGAGGTTGGGCGGGACCAGAAGGTAAAGGTAGGATGGTACTGCAGGCGAGTGTGGGCTATGACTGAAAGTGGCAGTGGGCTGGGCTAGAAGGCGAAAGGGGGGCGGGCCTAAAGGGGTGGGTGGAAGGGGCCTGAAGGCGAGGGTGAGATGGTCTTGCAGGTGAGGGTTGGATGGGCTTGAAGGTGAGGCTGGGATGGTCCAGAAGGCGAGGATGAGGTGGGTCTGAAGGCGAGGGTTGAATAGGCCTGAAGACGATGGTGGGCTGATCTAATTGCAAAGGTGTGCTTATCATGACGACGAGGGTGGGATGGGCCTGAAGGGGTGGTTGGTTGGGCCTGAAATGGAAGGTGGGCTGAGCAAGAAGGTGAAGATGGACTAGGCCTGAAGGCGAGGTGGAACTCGGTTTGAAGGCATGGGCCTGAAGACGAGTGTGGTCAGGGTAAGAAGAGCATGGGCTGGGTCAGAATTGGAGGAGGATTGGGCCTGTAGACGAGGATGAGCTGGGCCTGAAGGGGAGTGTGAGCTTGACATGAAGGCGAAGATGGGATGGGCCAGAAGGCAAAGGTGGGATGGGCCAGAAGTCATAGGTGGGATATGATGAATGCGAGGGTTGACGGGGTTGAAGAGGTGGGTTGCCTATAAAGGCGAGTTTGGGCGGGGGCAGAAGGCGAATGTGGGTTGGGAGTGAAGTTGTTGGTGGGCTGGGTCTGAAAACGAGAGTAGATTGCGCCAGAGGGCGAAGGGGGGCGGGCCAGAATATAAGGATGTGATGGGCCTGAAGGCGAGGGTAAGGTGGGTCAAAATATAATGGTGAGATGGGCTTGAAGGTGAAGGTGGGCCGGTCTTGAAGTCGAGGGTGAGATGAGTCTAAAGGTGTGATTGTGCTTGGCCTGAAGGCGAGGATGGGATGGGCAAGAAGGTAATGGTGTAATGGGATTGATGAAGAGGGTTGGATAGTCTTGACGGTGAGGGTAGGCTGGGCCTGAAGGCGAGGATGAGCTTGGCTTGTCATCGCGGTAGGGATGGGCCAGGAGATAATGGAATGGGCTTGAAGGCGAGGTTGGGATGGGCCAGAGGTTGAGGGTGAGTTGAGATTGAAAGCTACGTTAGGATGGCTTTGAAAGCGAGGCTGATCTGGGCTGACTGTTAGGAAGAGATGGAACAGAAGGCGAGGTGAACTTGACCTGAAGGCAATGGTGAGCTAGGCCTGAAGTCGAGGGTGAACTGGGCCTGAAGTTGAGGCTGAGATGGGACAGAATACTGGGGGGGAGAGGAGGGGGAGCTGGGGGTGAAGGCGAAGGTTAAATGGACCTTAAGGAAAATGTGGGCTGGTTATAATAACGAGGTTGTGCTTGGCCTGAAGGCGAGGTTGGGATGGGCGTGAAGGAGTGGGTGGGCTGTGCCTGAAATGGATGGTGTGCTGGGTCAGAAAGCAAGGGTGGGATGGGTGTCAAGTGGAGGGTGAGCTAGGTTTGAAGGCAAGACTGGAATGGACTTGAAGTGGGGGGCTTAAGGCGACCATGAGCTAGTCCAGAAGGAGGCGAGCTGTCCTAGAAGGCGATTGTGTGTTGTGACTGAAAGCGAGAGTGGGCCGAGCAAGAAGGTGAAGAGGGGTGGGCCTGAAGGAGTGGGTGGGATAGTCCTGGAGGCGAGTGTGAGATGATCTTGTAGGTGAGGGTGGGATTGGTCAAAAGGCAAGGGTGGGATGGTCTTGAATGGGAGGGTGGGATAGGCCAGAATGTGATGGTGAGGTGCACCGGAATGTGAGGGTGAGGTGGGCCTGAAGTTTAGGGCGGGATGCGCTAGAAGGTGCGGATGATATGGGCCTGAACACGAGGGTGGGATGGGCCAGAGGTAAGGGTTTGATCGGCTTGAAGGCGAGGGTGGGATGGGCCTGAAGGCGAAGTTGGGCGGGGCCAGAAGGCTAAGGTGGGCTGGTACTGGAGGCAAGGGTTAGCAAGGCGTAAAGGCGAAGGTAAGACGGGCCAAAAGACAATAGTGGGATGGGCTTGAAGGTGAGGGTGGGCCGATCTTGAAGGTGAGGGCGGCATGTGTCTAATGACGTGGGTCGGCTACGCCTGAGACGAGGATGGTATTGGCTAAAAGTCGATGGTGATATAGACTTGATGGTGAGGGTAGGCTGGGACTGAAAGCGATGATGGGCTTGGATTGCCGGCGAGATGAGGATGAGAGATAGTAGGCAGAACCTGAAGGCAGTTTTTGTATGGGCTAGAAGGTAAAGGTGAGATGGGGTTGAAGGCGAGGGAGAGCTTGACATAAAGGCGAGGGTGAGCTGGGCCTGAAGGCGAGGATGAGCTGGTCCTGAAGGTAAGGCTGGGATGGTCCAGAAGGCAAGGGTGAGGTGGGGCTGAAGGCGAGGGTGGAATGGGCATGAAAGCGACGTTGGGATGATCTAATTACGACGGCGTGCTTTTTAGGACGGCGAAGGTGAGATGGGAATGAAGGTGTGGTTGGCTCGGCCTGAAATGGAGGGTGAGCTGGGCAAGATGGTGAAGATTGACTTGGCCTGATGGCAAGGGTGGGATCGGCCTGAAGCTGAGGTTGAGCTAAGTTTGAAGGTAGTTGCAGGATGGGCCTGGAGTGAAAATTGGTACGTTTCTGAAGACGAGGATGGGCTGGGCCAGAAGGTGAACATGGGATGGGTCAGAAATCGAAGATGTGTTGGGCCTGTAGACGAAGATGAGCATTATCTGAAGGGGAGTGTGAGCTTGACGTGAAGGCTAACGTGCGATGGTCCAGAAGGCGAAGGTGGGATGGGCCTGAGGACGAGGTTGGGCAGAGCCTGAAGGTGAGATTGTGATATGTTTGAAGGCAAAAGTGGGATGGGCCAGAAGGCGATGGTGGGATGTGCCTGAAGACGAGTGTGGGCAGAGCCTGAAGGCAATGATGGTTTGGGTTGAAGCCGTGTGTGAAATGCAACCGAAAGCGAAAGTGGGCTGGGACAGGACTAGTGGTAGAATTGTATTGAAGTAGGGTGGGATGGGCTTGAATGTGAGGGAGAGACAGTCTAGTAGGCGAGGCTTTGATGGGCAGGAGGCACGGTTGGGATGGCATGAGTGCAAGGGACGGACTGGCTTGAACAGGGTGGGCTGGGACTGAAGGCGAGGGTGGGCTTGCCAGAAGGCGAAAGGGACGATGGTCCTAAAGGATTGGGTGGGACGGGCCTGAAGGCGAGGGTGAGATGGTCTTGCAGGTCAGCGCGAGCTTGACATAAAGGCGAAAGTGAGCTGGGCTGGAAGGCAACAGTGAGCTGGCTTGAAGGCGACGGTGAGCTAGCCCTGAAAGTGAGACTGGGATGGTCTAGAAGGCGAGGGTGACGTGTTGCTGAAGGAGAGGGTGTGCTTTTCATGACGGCGATGGTCGAATGGGCCTGAAGGCATAGTTGGCTAGGCCTGAAATGGAATGTGGGCTGGGCAAGAAGGTGAAGATGGACTTGGCCTGAAGGCAATGGTGGGATGGGTCAGAAGCAAGGTTGACCTAGGTTTGAAGGCAGGAGCAAGATGGGCCTGAATGGAATTGTGGGATGTACTGAAGACGATGGTGGGCAGGGCCAGATGGTGGTGTGGATGGGCTTGACGAAGGTGAGCTGGGCCAGAAGGCGAGCAGGGGCTGGGTCAGAAGTCGAAGGTGTGTTGGGCCTGTAGAAGAGGATGAGCTGGGCTTGGAGGGGAGTGTGTGAGCTCGACATGAAGGCTAAGGTTTGATGGGCCAGAAGGCGAAGGTGGGATAAGCCTGAAGACGAGGGTGGGCTGAGCATGAAAGCGAGATTAAGTTAGGTTTGAAGGCAAGAATAGTTTGGGCCAAAAGGCAATGGTGGGATGTACCTGACGACGAGTGTGGTCAGGGTAAGAATGCGAAGATGGGTTTGGCTGGAAGGGAAAGGTGGTTTGTGTGTGCAGAAGAGGATGAGCCCGGACCTGAAGGCAGTGAGCTTGACCTGAAGGCGATGGTGGGATGGGCTTGAAGACGAGGGTGGGCAGAGCCTGAAGGTGATGGTGTGTGTGGAAAGCGGCTGAAAGCGAAAGTTGGGTGGGACAGAAGGAAGGCGGAGGGTTGGACTGAAGTGGGTGCTATGTGCCTGAAGGCAATGGCAAGGAACGCTAATGGCGAGGGTGGGATGGCCAGAAAGGCATAGGTGGGATTGATGGATGAGAGGGTTGATTGGCTTTGACGAGGGTGGGCTGGGTAAGAAGGCGAGGTTATGCGAGTGCAGAATGCGAATGTGAGTTGGGAGTGAAGGCGATGGTAGGCTGGGACTGAAAACGAGAGTAGGCTAGGTCAAAGGGCGAAGGGGTTCGGGGCTGAATATGTGGGTGGGATGAGCCTAAAGGTGAGGGTAAGATGAGCTTTTAAGCGAGAGTGGGATGGGCCAGAAGGCAAGGGTTGTATGGGCTTGAAGGCGAGGTGGGATTGGTTTGAAATGAAGGGCGGGATGGCCCTTACTGCGAGTTTGGGACGGAGCTAGAAGGCGAAGGTAGGCTAGGCGTGAAGGCGAGGGCTATCTAGGACTGAAGGCGAGGGTGTAATGGACCAAAAACGATGGCAGGATAGGCTTTAAGGCGTGGACGGGCCGGTCTTAAAGTAGAGGGTGGGATGGGTCTAAAGGTGAGATTGTGCTTAGCCTAAAGGCACGGGTGGTATGGGCCAAAAAGTGATGGTGGAATGCGTTTGAAAAAGAGGGTGGGATAGCTTGAGGTGAGGGAAGGCTGGGCCTGAAGGCGAGGATGAGCTTGGCCTGTCATCGAGTTGGGGATGGGCCAGAATATGATGGAATTTGCTTGAAGGTGAGAGTGGGATGGTCTAGAGGGTTAGGGCGAGTTTGGACGGAAAGTGAATGTGGGATGGGTCTGATGGCGTGGGTGATACGAGCCCGACTGTTAGGGAGAAATGGGACACAAGGCGAGGTGAGTTTGATCTGAAGGCGAGGATGAGTGGTCTGAAGGTGAGGCTGAGGTGGGACAGAAGACGGAGGTGAGATGGCGGTGAAGGCAAAGGTTAAATGGTCCTCAAGGAGAGTGTGGGCTGTTTCTAATGACGAGGTTGCGCTTGGCCTAAAGGCGAGGTTGTGATGGGACTAAAGGCTCGGGTGGGATGGGCCTGAAATTGGTGGTGTGCACGGCCTGAAGACGATGATGGACTGGGTCAGAAGGCAAGGATGGGATGGGCCAGAAGGCAAGGATGAGCTAGGTTTGAAGGCAAGAGTGGGATGGGTCTGAAGGAAAAGGTGGGGTGATTTGAGCATGAACGCAAGGGTGAGATAGTACAAAGATGTGGGTGAGATGAGCCTGAATGCTAGTGTGAGGTGAGCCTGAAATCGAGGTGTTTTGGGGCCTGAATACGAGGGTGGGATAGGACAAAATATGAGAGTGAGCTCAAACCGAGGGCGAGACTGGAATAAGTTAGAAAGTGAGGGTGAGCTAGGCTTGAAGGAGAGAGTTAGCTACGCCTGAAGATAGGGATGAGCTGAGCCTGAAGGATAGTGTTGAATGACCCAGAAGGCTGAGGGTGGAACATGCGTGAAAGCAAGGGTAGTGTACTGGGCCAGAAGGCGATGATGGTACTGGTCAGAAAGCAAGGGTGGGATAGGATTGAAGGCGAGGTTGAGCTAGGTTTGAAGGTAGAGTGGTATGGACTTGAAGGTGAAGGTGAGATAGGCTTGAATTGGATTGTGGGCTTGGCCTTAAGGCGAAGTGGGCTGGCCCAGAAGAAGATGGGCTGTCCTTGAAGGCGATTATGGGCTGGAACTGAAAGCGAGAGTGTGCCGAGCCAGAAGACGAATGGGGGTGGCCCTGAAGGAGTGGGTGGGATATTTTCCTGAGGACGAGTGAAAGATGAGCTTGTAAGCGAGGATTGGATTAGGTAGAAAGAGAGGATGGGATGGTCTTGAATGCGAGGGTGCGATTAGCCAGAATGCGATGGTGAGGTGGGCCTGAAGGTGTGGGTGAGATGGGCCTGGAGTTTACGGTGGTACACGCTGGACGGCGAGGGTGATTTGGGCTTTGAACACGAGGGTGGGATGGGTGAGCTGGAACTGACGGCAAGACTGGGATGGGCAAGAATGCAAGGGTGAGCTAGGCTTGAAGGAGAGAGTGAACTGTGCCTGAAGATTAGGATGAGCTGGGCATGAAAGCTAAGGTGGGGATTAGCCAAAAGGGGAAGGCATGCTGGGCCTGGAGGCGAGGTTGGAATGGGCCTGAAGACAAGGATGAGATGGACCTTGATGCGAGGGTGGGTGGGCCTTAAGGGGAGGGTGACATGGGCCTATAGGCTTGTGTGGGCTGCGCCTGAAGTGGGGGAGGGGTGGGCCAAATCAAAACGGCGAAAATAGATGTGGCCTGAATACGAGGTTGAGCTGAGCGATGGTGGGATGTGGGCTGAAGGCGATGTTGGCCTGGGCCTTAAGGCGATGATGGGCTGTGCTAGATGGCGAAGGTGTGTGTTGGGTTTGTAAGTGAGGAATACCTTGGATCTGAAGGCGAGAGTGAGCTTAGCCTATCGGTGAGGTGGGGATGGGAGGAGGAGGAGATAATGAGTTGACCCTAATGGCGAAGTTGGTATGAGATAGAAGGCAAAGGTGGGATGGTCTTAAAGACGAGGGTGAGCTGGGTTGACAATTAGAGTGAAATGGGACTTCAGGCGGTGAGCTTGACCTGAAGGCGAAGGCGAGTTGGTCCTGAAGGTGTGGCTAGGATGTTCTAGAAGGTGAAGGTAAGATAGGGCTGATGACGAGGGTAGAATGGACCTGAAGGCGATGGTGGGCTGGTTCCAATAGCGAGGCTGTGCTTGTCATGATGATAGTTGGGTTGGTCTGACGTCGTGGATGTGCTGAGCCAGAAGGCGAAGATGGATTTGGCCTGAAAGCAAGGGTGGGATGGGCCTGAAGGCAAGGTAGATTTAGGTTTGAAGGCAAGAGTGTGATGCGCCGAAAGGCCATGGTGGGATGGACATGGAGACGAGGGTGGGCAGAGCTTGATGGCAAGGTTTGACGTTTGTGGGCTGGGGACATGAGGACGAGGATGGGACTAAAGTTGTGGGTGGGATGGGCCTAAGGTGATTGTGAGATTGGTTTGTAGGCGAAGGTGGGATGGGTCAGAAGGCGTGGTTGGGATATGTTAAATTCGAGAGTGGATGGGCTTGAAAAACAGGATGGGCTTGATATGAAGGAGAGGTTGGGCGGGACTGTGGGCTATGACTGAAAGTGGCAATGGGCTGGGCTAGAAGGCGAAAAGGGGGCGGGCCTAAAGGGGTGAATGGAAGGGGCCTGAAGGCGAGGGTGAGATGGTCTTGCAGGTGAGGGTTGAATGGGCTTAAGGAGAGGCTTGGATGGTCCAGAAGGCGACGATGAGGTGGGTCTGAAGGCGAGGGTTGAATAGGCCTGAAGATGATGGTGGGCTGATCTAACAGCAAAGGTGTGCTTATCACGACGACGAGGGTGGGATGGGCCTGAAGGGGTGGTTAGTTGGGCCTGAAATGAAAGGTGGGCTGGGCAAGAAGGTGAAGATGGACTAGGCCTGAAGGCGAGGTGGAACTCGGTTTGAAGGCATGGGCCTGAAGACGAGTGTGGTCAGGGTAAGAAGAAGAGCATGGGCTGGGTCAGAATTCGGAAGAGGATTGGGCCTGTAGACGAGGATGAGCTGGGCCTGAAGGGGAGTGTCAGCTTGACATGAAGGCGAAGATGGGATGGGCCAGACGGCAAAGGTGGGATGGGCCAGAAGTCATGGGTGGGATATGATGAATGCAAGGGTTGACGGGGTTGAAGAGGGTGGGTTGCTATAAAGGCGAGTTTGGGTGGGGGCAGAAGGCGAATGTGGGTTGGGAGTGAAGTTGTTGTTGGGCTGGGGTCTGAAAACTAAAGCAGATTGCGCCAGAGGGCGAAGGGGGGTGGGTCAGAATATAAGGATGTGATGGGCCTGAAGGCGAGGGTGAGGTGGGTCAAAATATAATGGTGAGATGGTCTTGAAGGTGAAGGGGGGCGGGTCTTGAAGTCGAGGGTGAGATGAGTCTAAAGTTGTGATTGTGCTAGCCTGAAGGCGAGGGTGGGATGGGAAAAGAAGGTAATGGTTGTAAGGGGTTGGGCCTGAAGGCGAGGATGAGCTTGACTTGTCATCGCGGTAGGAGATAATGGAATGGCTTGAAGGCGAGGGTGGGATGGGCCAGAGGTTGAGAGTGAGTTGAGATTGAAAGCTATGTAGGATGGCTTTGAAAGCGAGGGTTATCTGGGGCTGACTGTTAGGAAGAGATGGAACAGAAGGCGAGGTGAACTTGACCTGAAGGCAATGGTGAGCTAGGCCTGAAGTCGATGGTGAACTGGCCTGAAGTTGAGGCTGAGATGGGACAGAATACTGGTGGGGAAAGGAGGGGGGAGCTGGGGGTGAAGTCGAAGGTTTAAATGGCTGGTTATAAACGAGGTTGTGCTTGGCCTGAAGGCGAGGATGGGATGGGCGTGAAGAGTGGGTGGGCTGTGCCTGAAATGGATGGTGTGCTGGGTCAGAAAGCAAGGGTGGGATGGGTGTCAAGTGGAGGGGTGAGCTAGGTTTGAGGGCAAGACTGGAATGGACTTGAGCTAGTCCAGAAGGAGGCGAGCTGTCCTGGAAGGCGATTGTGTGTTGTGACTGAAAGCGAGAGTGGGCCGAGCAAGAAGGTGAAAAGGGGTGGGCCTGATGGAGTGGGTGGGATAGTCCTGGAGGCGAGTGCGAGGTGAGCTTGTAGAGGAGGGTGGAATTGGTCAAAAGGCAAGGGTGGGATGGTCTTGAATGCGAGGGTGGGATCGGACAAATGTGATGATGAGGTGCACCGGAATGTGAGGGTGAGGTGGGCCTGAGGTTTAGGGTGGGATGCGCTAGAAAAACGGATGATTTGGGCCTGAACATGAGGGTGGGATGGGCCAGAGGTAAGGGTTGGGCTTGAGGCGTGGGTGGGATGGACCTGAAGGCGAAGTTGGGCGGGGCCAGAAGGCTAAGATGGGCTGGTATTAAAGGAGAAGTTGGGCGGGGCCAGAGGGCTAAGGTGGGCTGGTACTGAAGGCAAGGGTTGCAAGGCGTAAAGGCGAAGGTAAGATGGGCAAAAAGACAATAGTGGGATGGGCTTGAAGGTGAGGGTGGGCCGATCGTGAAGGTGAGGGCGGGATGGGTCTAAAGACGTGGGTCGGCTACGCCTGAGACGAGGATGGTATTGGCTAAAGTCGATGGTGATATGGCCTTGAGGTGAGGGTAGGCTGGGCCTGAAGGCGAGGATGAGCTTGGGGATTGGCCAGAATATGATGGAATTTGCTTGAAGGTGAGAATGGAATGGTCTAGAGGGTTAGGGTGAGTTTGGACGGAAAGTGAATGTGGGATGGGTCTGATGGCGTGGGTGATACGAGCCCGACTCTTAGGGAGAAATGGGACAAAAGGAGAGGTGAGTTTGATCTGAAGGCGAGGGTGAGATGGGTATGAAGTTGAGGCTGAGATGAGACAGAAGACGGAGGAGAGATGGGGTGAAGGCAAAGGTTAAATGGTCCTCAAGGAGAGTGTGGGCTGTTTCTAATGAGGTTGCGCTTGGCCTAAAGGCGAGGTTGGGATGGGCCTGAAATTGGTGGTGTGCACGGCCTGAAGACGATGATGGACTGGGTCAAAAGGCAAGGATGGAATGGGCCTGAAGGGAAGGTTGAGCTAAGTTTGAAGGCAAGAGTGGGATGGGTCGGAATGAAAGGGTGGGGTGATTTGAGCATGAACACAAGGGTGAGATAGTACAAACATGAGGGTGAGATGAACCTGAATGCTAGTGTGAGGTGAGCCTGAAATCGAGGGTGATTTGGGCCTGAATACGAGGGTGGGATAGGACAAAATATGAGAGTGAGCTCAAACCAAGGGCGAGACTGGAATAAGTAAGAAAGTGAAGGAGAGAGTGAGCTGCGCCTGAAGATAGGAACGAGCTGAGCCAGAAGGTGAGGGTGGAATGGGCGTGAAAGCAAGGGCAGTGTACTGGGCCAGAAGGCGTTGATGGAACTGGTCAGAAAGCAAGGGTGGGATGGGTTTGAAGGCGAGGTTGAGCTAGGTTTGACGGTAAAAGTGGGATGGGCTTGAAGGTGAGGGTGAGATAGGCTTGACGTGGATTGCAGGCTTGGCCTTAAGGCGAAGATGGGCTGTCCTTGAAGGCGATTATGGGCTGGAACTGAAAGCGAGAGTGAGCCGAGCTAGAAAACGAGTGTGGGTGGGCCTGAAGGAGTGGGTGGGATTTGCCTGGGAGCTTGTATGCGAGGGTTGGATTAGGCAGAAAGAGAGGATGGGATGGTGCGATAAGCCAGACTGCGATGGTGAGGTGGGCCTGAAGGTGAGGGTGAGGTAGGCCTGGAGTTGACGGTGGTATACGCTGGACGGCGAGGGTGATTTGGGCATGAACACGAGGGTGTTCTGGAACTGACGGTAAGACTGGGATGGGCAAGAATGCAAGGGTGAGCTAGGCTTGAAGGAGAGAGTGAACTGTGCCTGAAGATTAGGATGAGCTGGGCATGAAGGCTAAGGTGGGATTAGCCAAAAGGGGAAGGCATGCTGGGCCTGGAGGCGAGGTTGGAATGGGCCTAAGATGGACCTTGATGCGAGGGTGGGTGGGCCTTAAGGGGAGGGTCACATAGGCCTATAGGCTTGTGTGAGCTGCGCCTGAAATGGGGAGGGGTGGGCCGGCAAAAGGCAAAAATAGATGTGGCCTGAATACGAGGTTGAGCTAGGCGATGGTGGGATGTGCCTGAAGGCGAGTTGGCTTGGGCCTTAAGGCGATGATGGGCTGTGCTAGATGGCGAAGGTGTGTTGGGTTTGCAAGTGAGGAATACCTGGGTCTGAAGGCGAGAGTGAGCTTAGCTTGTCGGTGAGGTGGGGATGGGAGGAGTAGGAGATAATGAGTTGGGCCTAATGGCGAAGTTGGTATGAGATAGAAGTCAAAGGTGGGATGGTGAGTTGGGCCTGACAGAGTCAAATGGGACTTCTGGGGATGGTGAGCTTGACCTGAAGGCGAAGGCGAGTTGGTCCTGAAGGTGTGGCTAGGATGTTCTAGAAGGTGAAGGTAAGATGGGGCTGATGACGAGGGTAGAATGGACCTGAAGGCGATGGTGGGCTGGTTCCAATAGCGAGGGTGTGCTTGTCATGATGAGAGTTGGGTTGGCCTGAAGGCGTGGATGTGCTGAGCTAGAAGGCGAAGATGGATTTGGCCTGAAAGCAAGGGTGGGATGGGCCTGAAGGCAAGGTAAATCTAGGTTTGAAGGCAAGAGTGTGATGCGCCAAAAGGCCATGGTGGGTTGGACATGGAGACGAGGGTGGGCAGAGCTTGATGGCGAGGTTTGATGTTTGTGGGCTGGGGACATGAGGACGAGGATGGGATTGGCCTAAGGTGATTGTGAGATTGTTTTTTAGGCGAAGATGGGATGGGCCAGAAGGCGTGGGTAGGATATGTTAAATTCGAGAGTGGGATGGACTTGAAAAAAGGATGGGCTTGATATGAAGGAGAGGTTGGGCGGGACTGTGGGCTATGACTGAAAGTGGCAGTGGGCTGGGCTAGAAGGCGAAAAGGGGGCGGGCCTAAAGGGGTGAATGGAAGGGGCCTGAAGGCGAGGGTGAGATGGTCTTGCAGGTGAGGGTTGGATGGGCATAAAAGTGAGGCTTGGATGGTCCAGAAGGCGAGGGTGAGGTGGGTCTGAAGGCGAAGGTTGAATAGGACTGAAGACGATGGTGGGCTGATCTAATTGCAAATGTGTGCTTATCATGACGACGAGGGTGGGATGGGCCTAAAGGGGTGGTTAGTTGGGCCTGAAATGAAAGGTGGGCTGAGCAAGAAAGTGAAGATGGACTAGGCCTGAAGGCGAGGTGGAACTCGGTTTGAAGGCATGGGCCTGAAGACGAGTGTGGTCAGGGTAAGAAGAGCATTGGCTGGGTCAGAATTCGGAAGAGGATTGGGCCTGTAGACGAGGATGAGCTGGGCCTGAAGGGGAGTGTCAGCTTGACATGAAGGCGAAGATGGGATGGGCCAGAAGGCAAAGGGGGGATGGGCCAAAAGTCATGGGTGGGATATGATGAATGCGAGGTTTGACGGGGTTGAAGAGGGTGGGTTGCCTATAAAGGCGAGTTTGGGTGGGGGCAGAAGGCGAATGTGGGTTGGGAGTGAAGTTGTTGTTGGGCTAGGTCTGAAAACTAGATTGCGCCAGAGGGCGAAGGGGGGTGGGTCAGAATATAAGGATGTGATGGGCCTGAAGGCGAGGGTAAGGTGGGTCAAAATATAATGGTGAGATGGTCTTGAAGGTGAAGGTGAAGTCGAGGGTGAGATGAGTAAAGTTGTGATTGTGCTTGGCCTGAAGGCGAGGATGGGATGGGCAAGAAGGTAATGGTGTAATGGGATTGATGAAGAGGGTTGGGCCTGAAGGCGAGGATGAGCTTGGCTTGTCATCGCGGTAGGAGATAATGGAATGGGCTTGAAGGCGAGGGTGGGATGGGCCAGAGGTTGAGAGTGAGTTGAGATTGAAAGCTAGTGTCGGATGGCTTTGAAAGCGAGGGAGATCTGGGGCTGACTGTTAAGAAAAGATGGAACAGAAGGCGAGGTGAACTTGACCTGAAGGCAATGGTGAGCTAGGCCTGAAGTCGATGGTGAACTGGGCCTGAAGTTGAGGCTGAGATGGGGAGAGGATGGGGAGCTGGGGGTGAAGTCGAAGGTGAAATGGACCTTAAGGAGAATGTGGGCTGGTTATAATAACGAGGTTTTGCTTGGCCTGAAGGCGAGGTTGGGATGGGCCTGAAGTAGTGGGTGGGCTGTGCCTGAAATGGATGGTGTGCTGGGTCAGAAAGCAAGGGTGGGATGGGTGTCAAGTGGAGGGTGAGCTAGGTTTGAAGGCAAGACTGGCATGGACTTGAGCTAGTCCAGAAGGAGGCGAGCTGTCCTAGAAGGCGATTGTTTGTTGTGACTGAAAGCGAGAGTGGGCCGAGAAAGAGGTGAAGAGGGGTGGGCGGGATAGTCCTGAAGGCGAGTGCGAGATGAGCTTGTAAATGAGGGTGAAATTGGTCAAAAGGCAAGGGTGGGATGTTCTTGAATTCGAGGGTGGGATAGGCCAGAATATGATGGTGAGGTGCACCGGAATGTGAGGGTGAGGTGGGCCTGAAGTTTAGGGCAGGATGCGCTAGAAAGTGCGGATGATTTGGGCCTGAACACGAGGGTTGGATGGGCCAGAGGCGTGGGTGGGATGGGCCTGAAGGCGAAGTTGGGCGGGGCCAGAAGGCTAAGATAGGCTGGTATTAAAGGTGAAGTTGGGCGAGGCCAGAAGGCTAAGGTGGGCTGGTACTGGAGGCAAGGGTTAGCAAGGCGTAAAGGCGAAGGTAAGATGGGCCAAAAGACAATAGTGGGATGGGCTTGAAGGTGAGGGCGTGCCGATCGTGAAGATCTAAAGACATGGGTCGGCTACGCCTGAGACGAGGATGGTATTGGCTAGATGTCGATGGTGATATGGCCTTGATGGTGAGGGTAGGCTGGGCCTGAAAGCGATGATGAGCTTGGCTTGTTGGTGAGGTGAGGATGAGAGATAGTGGAAAGAGCCTGAAGGCAATTTTTGTATGGACTAGAAGGTAAAGGTGAGATTGGCTTGAAGGCGAGGGAGAGCTTGACATAAAGGCGAGGGTGAGCTGGGCCTGAAGGCGAGGATGAGCTGGGATGGTCCAGAAGGCAAGGGTGAGGTAGGGCTGAAGGCAAGGGTGGAATGGGAATGAAAACGATGTTGGGCTGATCTAATTACGACGGCGTGTTTTTTAGGACGGCGAAGGTGACGTGAGACTGACAGTGTGGTTGACGGCCTGAAATGGAGGGTGAGCTGGGCAAGACTGACTAAGCCTGATGACAAGGGTGGGATGGGCCTGAACGTGACGTTGAGCTAAGTTTGAAAGTAGTAGCAGGATGGACCTGGAGGGAAAATTGATACGTTCCTGAAGACGAGGATGGGCTGGGCCAGAAGGCGAGCATGGGTTGGGTCAGAAATCGAGGATGGGTTGGGCCTGTAGACGAAGATGAGCATTGTCTGAAGGGGAATGTGAGCTTGACGTGAAGGCTAACGTGGGATGGTCCAGAAGGCGAAGAGGGGATGGGCCTGACGACGAGGTTTGGCAGAGCCTGAAGGTGAGATTGTGATATGTTTGAAGGCAATGGGACGGGCCAGAAGACGAGTGAGGGCAGAGCCTGAAGGCAATGATGGTTTGTTTTGAAGCTGAATGTGAAATGCAACCGGAAGCGAAAGTGGGCTGGGACAGGAGTAGTGGGAGGGTTGTACTGAAGTCGGGTGGGATGGACTTAAATGTGAGGGAGAGAGAGTGTAGTAGACGAGGCTTTGATGGGCAGAAGGCGCGGTTGGGATGGCATGAGTGCAAGGGACGGACTGTCTTGAACAGGGTGGGCTGGGTATGAAGGCGAGGTCGGGCGTGTGCAGAAGGCGCATGTGGGGTGGGAGTAAAGCCGAAGGTGGGCTGGGACTGAAAGCAAAGGTAGCCTGGTCGAGAGGCCGAAGGGGGACGGGCCTGAATATGTGGGTGGGATCGGTCTGAAATCGAGGGTAAGGTGGACGTATAGGCGAAGGTGGGTTGGGCCCGAGGGCAAGAGTAGGTTGAGCTTCAAGGAGAGGGTGGTATGGGCCCCAAGGCGTGGTTGGGCGGAGCTAGAAGGTGAAGGTGGGCTAGGCATGAAGGCGAGGGCAAGCTAGGCCTGAAGGCGCGGGTGTAATGGTCCAAAATACGATGGTGTGATGGGCATGAAGTCGATGATGGGCCGGTCTTGATGTCGAAGGTGGGATGGGTTTAAAGGAGAGATTGTGCTTGGCCTGAAGGCGAGGGTGGGATGGGCCAAAAGGCGATGATGGAATGGGCTTGAAAAAGAGTGTTTGATAGCCTTGACGGTGAGGGTAGGCTAGGCTTGAAGGCGAGGATGATCATGGTCTATTATCGAGGTGGGGATGGGCCAGGAGATGATGTAATGGGCTTGAAGGCGAGGGTGTGATGGAAAAGAGGGTGAGAGTGAATGGGGACTAAAAGAGTGTGTGGGATGGGTCTGAAGGCAAGGGTGATCTGGGCATGACTGTTAGGGAGAAATGGGACAATGCGAGGTGAGCTTGACATGAATGCGAAGGCGAGCTGAGCCTGAAGGCGAGGGTGAGCTGGGCCTGAAGTTGTGGCTGAGATGGGACAGAATGCGGGTAGTGAGCAGGGGGTGAAGGCGAAGGTTGAATTGGCCTGAAGGAGAGTGTTGGCTGGTTCTAATAACGAGGTTGTGCTTGGATTGAAGGTGAGGTTGGGTTGGGCCTGAAGGAGTAGGTGGGCTGTGCCTGAAATGGATGGTGTGCTGGGCTAGAGGGCGATGATGGTCTGGGTAAGAAGGCAAGGATGGGATGGGCCTGAAGGCGAGGTTGAGCCAGGTTTGAAGGCAAGAGTGGAATGGGCCAGAAGGCAAGGGTTGGATGAGCTTTAAGGTGATTGTGGGATGGGCTTTAAGGTCAGGGTGGGATGAGCTTGAAGTTGAGGGTGGGCTTGGGCTTAAGGCGAGGATGGGCTAGTCCAGAAGGAAAAGATGGGCTGTCCTTGAAGGCGATTGTGGGCTAGTACTGAAAGCGAGAGTGAGCCGAGCCAGAAGAGTGGGTTAGATGGTTCTGAGGACGTGCTCGAGATAAGCTTTTATGTGACAAGCGGAAGATGGCCTTGAATGAGAGGGTGGGATAAGCCAGAATGCGATGGTGAGGTGGGCCTGAAGGCGAGGTGGGCCTGAAATTTAGGATGGGATGCGCTAGAAGGCGAGGGTGATCTGGGACTGAAAACGAGGGTGGTATGGGACAAAGATGAGGGTGAGATGAAACTGAAGATGAGGGTGAGGTGGGCTTGAAGACGAAGGTGACTTCCGCCTGAAGGCGAGGGAGGGATGGGAAAGAAAGTGAGGGTGAACTGGAACTGACGGAGAGACTAGGATGGGCAAAAAGGGAAGGGTGAGCTAGGGCGTGGAGAAAATAAGCTGTGCCTGATGATCAGGATGAGCTAGGCCTTAAGGCTAGGGTGGAATGAGCCAAAAGGCGAAGGTATGCTGGACCTGAGGGCGAGGGTGGAATGGGCCTGAATGCAAGGGTGATATGGGCCTTAAGTAGAGGATGTGTCTGCAGACGAGTGGCGGGCATGGGTCTTAAGGTGAGGAAGGGCCCGGCCAGAAGGCAAAGGTGCTTGGGCCTGTAGGCGAGGATTAGCTGGACCTATAGGAGAAAATGAGCTCAGCTTTACGGTAAGGTGGGGATGGGATAGAAGATGACGGGTTGGACCTCAAGGCGAAGTTGGGATGGGTTAGAAGGGAAAGGAGGGCTGGGCTTAAAGGCGAAGGAGAGATGGGCCTGTCAAATACAGTGAAGTGGAATGGTAGGAAAAGGTGAGCTTGACCCGAAGGCAAAGGTGAGGGACGTGAGGAGGCGAGGATGGAGAGGGTGGAGTGGACCTGAGGACGATGGTGGGCTGGTATTAATGGCCACGGGCGTGCTCGTCATAACGTCGAGAGATGGATGGACCTGATGGCATGGGTATGTACGGCCTGAAGGCGAAGATGGCCTTGGTCTGAAGGCAAGGGTGGGGTAGGCCCGAAGGCGAAGTTGAGCTATATTTGAAGAGAGGAGTAAGATGGGCCTCAAAAGAAGGGTGCGATGTGCCTGAAGACGAGGATGAGCTGGGCAAGAAGGCGAGCATGGGATGGGTCAGAAGTTGAAGGTGGGTTGGGTCTGTTGACGAGGATGAGCTGGGCTTGAAGGGGAGTGTGAGCCTGACATGAGGCTAAGGTGGGATGTGCCTAAAAACGAGGATGGGCAGAGCCTAGCTTGAAAGCAGGAATGGCAGAGGCCAGAAGGCGATGGTTGAATATGCCTGGAGACGAGTGTGGTCAGGGCAAGAAAGAGAGGATGGTCTCGGCTGGAAGCGGAAGGTAGGTTATGCCTGTAGCCGAGGATGAGCTCGGCCTGGATGAATGTGTGAGCTTGATCTGAAGGCTAAGGTCGTATGGGCCAGAAGGCGATAGTGGGATAGGTTGAACACGAGTGTGGAATACGAATGAAACCGAAAGAGGACTGGGACAGGGGGTGGAGGAGGAGGAGTAGGAGAAGGGTTAGATTGAAGTCCTGGATAGGACGGGCCTGAAGACGAGGCAAAAATAGGCCAGAAGGCAAGGTTAGGATGGATTTGAAGGTGAGGGTGGGATGGACTGGAAATGGAGAGTGGGATTTTCTTTAAGGCAAAGTTGGATGGAGCTAAAAGGCCTGAGGGTGAGGATGTGATGGGCCAAACTATTATGGTGGGATGGGCTTAAAGGCGGGGTGGGTTTGTCTTGAAGTCGAGGGTGGGATGTGACATTGTGTTTGGCCTGAAGGCGAGGGTGTGATGGACCAGAAGGCGATGGTGGAATGAGCTTGAAAAAGAGGGTTGGATAGCCTTGACGGTGAGGGTAGGCTGGGTCTGAAGGCAAGGATGAGCTTGGCCTGACATCGAGGAGGGGATGGGTCAGAAGGAGATTATGGAATGGGCTTGCAGGGGAGGGTGGTATGGGCTAGAGGGTGAGGGTGAGTTGGGAATGAAAGCGAGTGTGGGATGGGTCTGAAGGTGAGGGTGATCTGGGCCTGACTGTTAAAGAGAAATGGGACAGAAGTCGAGGTGAACTTTACCTGAAAGCAAAGGTGAGCTGGGCCTTTAGATTGAGATTAAATAGGAGGTGAGCTGGTGGTGAAGGCGAAGTTTAAATGGGCCTGAAGGAGAGTGTGGGTTGGTTCTAATGACGAGGTTGCGCTTGGCCTGAAGGCGAGGATGGGATGGGCCTGAAGGCTAGGATGGGATGGGCCTAAAGGCGCGGGTAGGCTAGGCTTGAAATGGGTTATGTACTGGGCCAGATGGAGATGATGGACTGGGTCAAAAGGCAAAGGTGGGAAGGGCCTGAAAGCGAGGTAGAGCTAGTGTTGAAGGCAAGAGTGGGATGGGCCAGAAGACAAGGGTGGGATGGCCTTGAAGATGAGGGTGGGGTGGGCTTGAAGGTGAGGGTGGGATGGGCTCAAAGTGGAGGGTTGGCTGGGCCTTAAGGCGAGGCTGGGGTATTCCAGAAGGAGAAGATGGATTGTCCTTGAAGTCGATTGTGGTCCGAGACTGAAAGCGAGAGAGTGCCGAGCCATAGGGCGAAGTAGGTGGGCCTTCAGGAGTGGATGGGATGGTCCTAATGACGTGTGCTTGATGAGCTTGTAGGTGAGGGTGGGATTGGCCAGAAGACAAGGGTGGGATGGTCTCGAATGCGAGGGTGGGATAGGCCAGCGTGCGATGGTGAGGTGGGCCTGATGCTGAGGGTGAGGTGGGCCTGAAATTTATGGTGGGATGCGCTAGAAGGTGAGGGTGATTTGATCATGAACACGAGGGTGGGATGGGACAAATGTGACGGCGAGATGAGCCTGAAGGTGGGTGGGGGGGGGGTGCATGAAGGCGATGGTAATTTGGGCCTGAAGACGAGATTCGGATGGGCAGAAGTCGAGGTTTAGGAATGGAAAACATTATAAACGACATTTTGTTAATTGAATTCTCTTCATGGTTCAGACAGTTTGAGAAACATACATATTGATAGTCACATGCAAGTACAGGCAGTCACATATCTACCATGACTTTAAAGAATGTAAAAATGATTTAAGATAATGAGCAAGTCTTTTCAAAATAAATCTTTTAGAAATACCTGATATACAAGAGTATTTCTATCTACATGGAAATATATTCAGTCACATTCGTTGAAAATGAAAACAAGGAATAATATGAAACAAGAGAGGACGCCTATTAATAATATAAAACATAGCCAAAATTGATATTGAAATAATTCAAGACGCACATTCCATTTACGATTTTAAATTGTAAAAATCACATCTCTTTGAACACTGCTTTAGACCAGAATCAAAGTCTCACTTCGGTGTTCATTCGTAGCTTTTCTCGTGCAAAATTCGCCTATTGCCCAGAGGAGAGACGTTTTATGCCCTTCACGTTACCTCTGCCGCTCATGTTCTCTCTGCCAACAATAAAACAAAACCATCTTTACAAGGAATGGACACTCATTTGCCTAAAATGAAAATTTCAATTTCAATTATCAATCATTTACATAATGTACAATGAAATTGTACATAATTGATATAATGTGTCCAGATACATTGCCTAATCTGATACAGGTATTTCATTCTTTACGCATCATTTATCATTCTTGCCACATTTAACTGGTGTCAGCTTTCACTGGCAGCAAGAATTTCTAAAGGGAACCGGTGGTCTGCTACTGTTTTGTATATTGCACACTTAAAACAAAAAGCGTCATTCAAATGAGCTAAATAATCAATTTAGTAAAACCATGTGAACTGTAATAATGTTCCAGCTGTAACCTGAGGGAATGGTAATA
The DNA here is from genome assembly GCF_036320965.1 of Panulirus ornatus. Classification (NCBI taxonomy): domain Eukaryota; kingdom Metazoa; phylum Arthropoda; class Malacostraca; order Decapoda; family Palinuridae; genus Panulirus; species Panulirus ornatus. Next base: position 7,116,988 of record NC_092294.1, on the reverse strand, counting down.
TACTTCCAAGTCTCTGTCTACAGAGTTCAATGGTTCTCCACGTTTTATGGTTGTGGTCTTTACATCTAACTAAAAGAATGTTTTTGTTGTAATAAATGTATCAAGTATATCCGGCGATGAGGAGGATACACACACTGCCGAGTTGTTGGTAGTCCGGTCATCACAATTTCCACTACCATTGTTCAGAAGAGTGAGGCTGGCATTGAGCTGGGCTAGACAGTGAAATGAAACAGAAGGCGAGATTGACCTGAAGAGGGTGAGATATGACAGATGATGAGGATGAGCTGGAACTGACGAAGAGACTGAGATGGGCAAGAAGGCGAGGGTGAGCTAGGCTTGCAGGAGAGAGTGAGCTGTGCCTGATAATCAGGATGAACTGGGCCCGAAGGCTAGGGTGGAATGGTCCAAAAGGCGAAGGTATGCTGAGCCTGAAGGCGAAGATGGAATAGGTGTGAAGGCGAGGGTGAGATGGGTTTGAAGGCGTGTGTTAGCTGAGCCTGAAATGTGGGGAAGGCTGGGCCAGAAGGCGAAGATGGACTTTTCCTGATGGCATGGTTGGAATGGGCCTGAAGGCAAATGTGGGATGAGCCAGAAGGCGTTTGGGTGAGTGGGAGGGGGGGGGGGGAATGTTCCTGAAATCTAGGTGGCCAAAACCTTAAGGCGAGGATTGACTAGGCCAGAAGGCAAAGTTGTGTTGGACCTTTGGGCAAGGACTAGCTGGGCCTGAAGGTGAGAATGAGCTTGACTTGTCGGTGAGGTGAGAATGGAAAAGATGATGGGTTGGGCCTAAAGGCGGAGTTGGGATGTGTTAGAAGGCAAAGGTGGGATGGGCTTGAAGGCGAGCGAGGGTGAGCTGGGCTAGACAGTGAAATGAGACAGAAGGCGAGATTGAGCTTGACCTGAAGGGAAAGGTAAGTTGGGCCTGAAGGTGAGGCTGGGATGATCCAGAAGGTGAGGGTAAGGTGGGGCTGATTGCAAGGGTGGAATGGAGCTGATGTCGATGGTTGGCTGGTTCTAATGGCGAGGGTGTGCTCGTCATGAGTGCAAGAGTGGTACGGGCCTGAAGGTGTGGATGGGCTGAGCCAGAAGGCGAAGATGGACCTGGACTGAAGGCGAAGTTGAGCTAGATTTGAAAGGAAGAGTGTGATGGGCCAGAAGGCGATGGTGGGAAGGGCTTGAAGACGAGGGTGGGCAGAGCTTGATGGCGAGTGTGGAATTGTTTGAAGTCGTTTGTGGAATGCGACTGAAAGCAAAGGTAGACCGGGACAAGAGGAGAAATAAGGTCGGCATGAAGTCGTGTGTGAGATGGGCCTAAAGGCGAGAATAAGGTAGGCTTGTGGGCGAGGGTGGGATGGGCCAGAAGGCATGGGTGGAATGAGTTGAAAGTGAGCGTGGAATTGGCTGGGTATGAAGGAGAGGTTGGGAAAGGTTAGGTGAAAGTGGGCTGGGACTGAAGGCGAGGGTGGGCTTGCCAGAAGGCGAAAGGGACGATGGTCCTAAAGGATTGGGTGGGACGGGCCTGAAGGCGAGGGTGAGATGGTCTTGCAGGTCAGCGCGAGCTTGACATAAAGGCGAAAGTGAGCTGGGCCTGAAGGCAACAGTGAGCTGGGCTTGAAGGCGACGGTGAGCTAGCCCTGAAAGTGAGACTGGGATGGTCTAGAAGGCGAGGGTGACGTGTTGCTGAAGGAGAGGGTGTGCTTTTCATGACGGCGATGGTCGAATGGGCCTGAAGGCATAGTTGGCTAGGCCTGAAATGGAATGTGGGCTGGGCAAGAAGGTGAAGATGGACTTGGCCTGAAGGCAATGGTGGGATGGGTCAGAAGGCAAGGTTGACCTAGGTTTGAAGGCAGGAGCAAGATGGGCCTGAATGGAATTGTGGGATGTACCTGAAGACGATGGTGGGCAGGGCCAGATGGTGGTGTGATGGGCTTGACGAAGGTGAGCTGGGCCAGAAGGCGAGCAGGGGCTGGGTCAGAAGTCGAAGGTGTGTTGGGCCTGTAGAAGAGGATGAGCTGGGCTTGGAGGGGAGTGTGTGAGCTCGACATGAAGGCTAAGGTTTGATGGGCCAGAAGGCGAAGGTGGGATAAGCCTGAAGACGAGGGTGGGCTGAGCATGAAAGCGAGATTAAGTTAGGTTTGAAGGCAAGAATAGTTTGGGCCAAAAGGCAATGGTGGGATGTACCTGACGACGAGTGTGGTCAGGGTAAGAATGCGAAGATGGGTTTGGCTGGAAGGGAAAGGTGGTTTGTGTGTGCAGAAGAGGATGAGCTGGACCTGAAGGCCAGTGAGCTTGACCTGAAGGCGATGGTGGGATGGGCTTGAAGACGAGGGTGGGCAGAGCCTGAAGGTGATGGTGTGTGTGGAAAGCGGCTGAAAGCGAAAGTTGGGTGGGACAGAAGGAAGGCGGAGGGTTGGACTGAAGTGGGTGCTATGTGCCTGAAGGCAATGGCAAGGAACGCTAATGGCGAGGGTGGGATGGCCAGAAGGCATAGGTGGGATTGATGGATGAGAGGGTTGATTGGCTTTGACGAGGGTGGGCTGGGTAAGAAGGCGAGGTTATGCGAGTGCAGAATGCGAATGTGAGTTGGGAGTGAAGGCGATGGTAGGCTGGGACTGAAAACGAGAGTAGGCTAGGTCAAAGGGCGAAGGGGTTCGGGGCTGAATATGTGGGTGGGATGAGCCTAAAGGTGAGGGTAAGATGAGCTTTTAAGCGAGAGTGGGATGGGCCAGAAGGCAAGGGTTGTATGGGCTTGAAGGCGAGGGTGGGATTGGGTTTGAAATGAAGGGCGGGATGGCCCTTACTGCGAGTTTGGACGGAGCTAGAAGGCGAAGGTAGGCTAGGCGTGAAGGCGAGGGCTATCTAGGACTGAAGGCGAGGGTGTAATGGACCAAAATACGATGGCAGGATAGGCTTGAAGGCGTGGACGGGCCGGTCTTAAAGTAGAGGGTGGGATGGGTCTAAAGGTGAGATTGTGCTTAGCCTAAAGGCACGGGTGGTATGGGCCAAAAAGTGATGGTGGAATGCGTTTGAAAAAGAGGGTGGGATAGCCTTGAGGTGAGGGTAGGCTGGGCCTGAAGGCGAGGATGAGCTTGGCCTGTCATCGAGTTGGGGATGGGCCAGAATATGATGGAATTTGCTTGAAGGTGAGAGTGGGATGGTCTAGAGGGTTAGGGCGAGTTTGGACGGAAAGTGAATGTGGGATGGGTCTGATGGCGTGGGTGATACGAGCCCGACTGTTAGGGAGAAATGGGACACAAGGCGAGGTGAGTTTGATCTGAAGGCGAGGATGAGCTGGGTCTGAAGGTGAGGCTGAGGTGGGACAGAAGACGGAGGTGAGATGGCGGTGAAGGCAAAGGTTAAATGGTCCTCAAGGAGAGTGTGGGCTGTTTCTAATGACGAGGTTGCGCTTGGCCTAAAGGCGAGGTTGTGATGGGACTAAAGGCTCGGGTGGGATGGGCCTGAAATTGGTGGTGTGCACGGCCAGAAGACGATGATGGACTGGGTCAGAAGGCAAGGATGGGGGGCCTGAAGGCAAGGATGAGCTAGGTTTGAAGGCAAGAGTGGAATGGGTCTGAAGGAAAAGGTGGGGTGATTTGAGCATGAACGCAAGGGTGAGATAGTACAAAGATGTGGGTGAGATGAGCCTGAATGCTAGTGTGAGGTGAGCCTGAAATCGAGGGTGATTTGGGCCTGAATACGAGGGTGGGATAGGACAAAATATGAGAGTGAGCTCAAACCGAGGGCGAGACTGGAATAAGTTAGAAAGTGAGGGTGAGCTAGGCTTGAAGGAGAGAGTTAGCTACGCCTGAAGATAGGGATGAGCTGAGCCTGAAGGATAGTGTTGAATGAGCCAGAAGGCGAGGGTGGAAACATGCGTGAAAGCAAGGGTAGTGTACTGGGCCAGAAGGCGATGATGGTACTGGTCAGAAAGCAAGGGTGGGATAGGATTGAAGGCGAGGTTGAGCTAGGTTTGAAGGTAAGAGTGGTATGGACTTGAAGGTGAAGGTGAGATAGGCTTGAATTGGATTGTGGGCTTGGCCTTAAGGCGAAGATGGGCTGGCCCAGAAGAAGATGGGCTGTCCTTGAAGGCGATTATGGGCTGGAACTGAAAGCGAGAGTGAGCCGAGCCAGAAGACGAATGGGGGTGGCCCTGAAGGAGTGGGTGGGATTTTCCTGAGGACGAGTGAAAGATGAGCTTGTAAGCGAGGATTGGATTAGGTAGAAAGAGAGGATGGGATGGTCTTGAATGCGAGGGTGCGATTAGCCAGAATGCGATGGTGAGGTGGGCCTGAAGGTGTGGGTGAGATGGGCCTGGAGTTTACGGTGGTACACGCTGGACGGCGAGGGTGATTTGGGCATGAACACGAGGGTGGGATGGGTGAGCTGGAACTGACGGCAAGACTGGGATGGGCAAGAATGCAAGGGTGAGCTAGGCTTGAAGGAGAGAGTGAACTGTGCCTGAAGATTAGGATGAGCTGGGCATGAAAGCTAAGGTGGGGATTAGCCAAAAGGGGAAGGCATGCTGGGCCTGGAGGCGAGGTTGGAATGGGCCTGAAGACAAGGATGAGATGGACCTTGATGCGAGGGTGGGTGGGCCTTAAGGGGAGGGTGACATGGGCCTATAGGCTTGTGTGGGCTGCGCCTGAAGTGGGGGAGGGGTGGGCCAAATCAAAACGCGAAAATAGATGTGGCCTGAATACGAGGTTGAGCTGAGCGATGGTGGGATGTGCCTGAAGGCGAGTTGGCCTGGGCCTTAAGGCGATGATGGGCTGTGCTAGATGGCGAAGGTGTGTTGGGTTTGTAAGTGAGGAATACTTGGATCTGAAGGCGAGAGTGAGCTTAGCCTATCGGTGAGGTGGGGATGGGAGGAGGAGGAGATAATGAGTTGACCCTAATGGCGAAGTTGGTATGAGATAGAAGGCAAAGGTGGGATGGGCTTGTAGGAGAGGGTGAGTTGGGCCTGACAATTAGAGTGAAATGGGACTTCAGGCGGTGAGCTTGACCTGAAGGCGAAGGCGAGTTGGTCCTGAAGGTGTGGCTAGGATGTTCTAGAAGGTGAAGGTAAGATAGGGCTGATGACGAGGGTAGAATGGACCTGAAGGCGATGGTGGGCTGGTTCCAATAGCGAGGCTGTGCTTGTCATGATGATAGTTGGGTTGGTCTGACGTCGTGGATGTGCTGAGCCAGAAGGCGAAGATGGATTTGGCCTGAAAGCAAGGGTGGGATGGGCCTGAAGGCAAGGTAGATTTAGGTTTGAAGGCAAGAGTGTGATGCGCCGAAAGGCCATGGTGGGATGGACATGGAGACGAGGGTGGGCAGAGCTTGATGGCAAGGTTTGACGTTTGTGGGCTGGGGACATGAGGACGAGGATGGGACTAAAGTTGTGGGTGGGATGGGCCTAAGGTGATTGTGAGATTGGTTTGTAGGCGAAGGTGGGATGGGTCAGAAGGCGTGGTTGGGATATGTTAAATTCGAGAGTGGATGGGCTTGAAAAACAGGATGGGCTTGATATGAAGGAGAGGTTGGGCGGGACTGTGGGCTATGACTGAAAGTGGCAATGGGCTGGGCTAGAAGGCGAAAAGGGGGCGGGCCTAAAGGGGTGAATGGAAGGGGCCTGAAGGCGAGGGTGAGATGGTCTTGCAGGTGAGGGTTGAATGGGCTTAAAGGAGAGGCTTGGATGGTCCAGAAGGCGACGATGAGGTGGGTCTGAAGGCGAGGGTTGAATAGGCCTGAAGATGATGGTGGGCTGATCTAACAGCAAAGGTGTGCTTATCACGACGACGAGGGTGGGATGGGCCTGAAGGGGTGGTTAGTTGGGCCTGAAATGAAAGGTGGGCTGGGCAAGAAGGTGAAGATGGACTAGGCCTGAAGGCGAGGTGGAACTCGGTTTGAAGGCATGGGCCTGAAGACGAGTGTGGTCAGGGTAAGAAGAAGAGCATGGGCTGGGTCAGAATTCGGAAGAGGATTGGGCCTGTAGACGAGGATGAGCTGGGCCTGAAGGGGAGTGTCAGCTTGACATGAAGGCGAAGATGGGATGGGCCAGACGGCAAAGGTGGGATGGGCCAGAAGTCATGGGTGGGATATGATGAATGCAAGGGTTGACGGGGTTGAAGAGGGTGGGTTGCCTATAAAGGCGAGTTTGGGTGGGGGCAGAAGGCGAATGTGGGTTGGGAGTGAAGTTGTTGTTGGGCTGGGTCTGAAAACTAAAGCAGATTGCGCCAGAGGGCGAAGGGGGGTGGGTCAGAATATAAGGATGTGATGGGCCTGAAGGCGAGGGTGAGGTGGGTCAAAATATAATGGTGAGATGGTCTTGAAGGTGAAGGTGGGCGGGTCTTGAAGTCGAGGGTGAGATGAGTCTAAAGTTGTGATTGTGCCTAGCCTGAAGGCGAGGGTGGGATGGGAAAGAAGGTAATGGTGTAAGGGGTTGGGCCTGAAGGCGAGGATGAGCTTGACTTGTCATCGCGGTAGGAGATAATGGAATGGGCTTGAAGGCGAGGGTGGGATGGGCCAGAGGTTGAGAGTGAGTTGAGATTGAAAGCTAGTGTAGGATGGCTTTGAAAGCGAGGGTTATCTGGGGCTGACTGTTAGGAAGAGATGGAACAGAAGGCGAGGTGAACTTGACCTGAAGGCAATGGTGAGCTAGGCCTGAAGTCGATGGTGAACTGAGCCTGAAGTTGAGGCTGAGATGGGACAGAATACTGGTGGGGAAAGGAGGGGGGAGCTGGGGGTGAAGTCGAAGGTTAAATGGCTGGTTATAATAACGAGGTTGTGCTTGGCCTGAAGGCGAGGATGGGATGGGCGTGAATGAGTGGGTGGGCTGTGCCTGAAATGGATGGTGTGCTGGGTCAGAAAGCAAGGGTGGGATGGGTGTCAAGTGGAGGGTGAGCTAGGTTTGAGGGCAAGACTGGAATGGACTTGAGCTAGTCCAGAAGGAGGCGAGCTGTCCTGGAAGGCGATTGTGTGTTGTGACTGAAAGCGAGAGTGGGCCGAGCAAGAAGGTGAAAAGGGGTGGGCCTGATGGAGTGGGTGGGATAGTCCTGGAGGCGAGTGCGAGGTGAGCTTGTAGGTGAGGGTGGGATTGGTCAAAAGGCAAGGGTGGGATGGTCTTGAATGCGAGGGTGGGATCGGACAAAATGTGATGATGAGGTGCACCGGAATGTGAGGGTGAGGTGGGCCTGAGGTTTAGGGTGGGATGCGCTAGAAAAACGGATGATTTGGGCCTGAACATGAGGGTGGGATGGGCCAGAGGTAAGGGTGGGCTTGAGGCGTGGGTGGGATGGACCTGAAGGCGAAGTTGGGCGGGGCCAGAAGGCTAAGATGGGCTGGTATTAAAGGAGAAGTTGGGCGGGGCCAGAGGGCTAAGGTGGGCTGGTACTGAAGGCAAGGGTTAGCAAGGCGTAAAGGCGAAGGTAAGATGGGCAAAAAGACAATAGTGGGATGGGCTTGAAGGTGAGGGTGGGCCGATCGTGAAGGTGAGGGCGGGATGGGTCTAAAGACGTGGGTCGGCTACGCCTGAGACGAGGATGGTATTGGCTAAAAGTCGATGGTGATATGGCCTTGATGGTGAGGGTAGGCTGGGCCTGAAAGCGATGATGAGCTTGGCTTGGCGGTGAGGTGAAGATGAGAGATAGTGGGCAGAGCCTGAAGGCAATTTTTGTATGGGCTAGAAGGTAAAGGTGAGATGCGCTTGAAGGCGAGGGAGAGCTTGACAAAGGCGAGGGTGAGCTGGGCCTGAAGGCGAGGATGAGCTGGTCCTGAAGGTAAGGCTGGGATGGTCCAGAAGGCAAGGGTGAGGTGGGGCTGAAGGCAAGGGTGGAATGGGCATGAAAGCGATGTTTGGCTGATCCTCTAATTACGACGGCGTGCTTTTTAGGACGGCGAAGGTGACATGAGACTGAAAGAGTGGTTGACTCGGCCTGAAATGGATGGTGAGCTGGGCAAGATTGACTTGGCCTGATGACAAGGGTGCGATGGGCCTGAAGGTGAGGTTGAGCTAAGTTTGAAGGTAGTAGCAGGATGGACCTGCTGAAGACGTTGCTGAAGACGAGGATGGGCTGGGCCAGAAGGCGAGCATGGGATGGGTCAGAAATCGAAGATGGCTTGGGCCTGTAGACGAAGATGAGCTTTGTCTGAAGGGGAGTGTGAGCTTGACGTGAAGGCTAACGTGGGATGGTCCAGAAGGCGAAGAGGGGATGGGCCTGACGACGAGGTTGGGCAGAGCCTGAAGGTGAGATTGTGATATGTTTGAAGGCAAAAGTGGGACGGGCCAGAAGACGAGTGAGGGCAGAGCCTGAAGGCAATGATGGTTTGTTTTGAAGCTGAATGTGAAATGTAACCGGAAGCGAAAGTGGGCTGGGACAGGAGTAGTGGGAGGATTGTACTGAAGTCGGGTGGGATGGACTTAAATGTGATGGAGAGAGAGTGTAGTAGACGAGGCTTTGATGGGCAGGAGGCACGGTTGGGATGGCATGAGTGCAAGGGACGGACTGGCTTGAACAGGGTGGGCTGGGACTGAAGGCGAGGGTGGGCTTGCCAGAAGGCGAAAGGGACGATGGTCCTAAAGGATTGGGTGGGACGGGCCTGAAGGCGAGGGTGAGATGGTCTTGCAGGTCAGCGCGAGCTTGACATAAAGGCGAAAGTGAGCTGGGCCTGAAGGCAACAGTGAGCTGGGCTTGAAGGCGACGGTGAGCTAGCCCTGAAAGTGAGACTGGGATGGTCTAGAAGGCGAGGGTGACGTGTTGCTGAAGGAGAGGGTGTGCTTTTCATGACTGTGAGGGTCGGATGGGCTTGAAGGCATAGTTGGCTAGGCCTCAAATGTAATGTGGGCTGGGCAAGAAGGTGAAGATGGACTTGGCCTGAAGGCAATTGTGGGATGGGTCAGAAGGCAAGGTTGACCTAGGTTTGAAGGCAGGAGCAAAATGGGCCTGAATGGAGTTGTGGGATGTGCCTGAAGACGAGGGTGGGCAGGGCCAGATGGTGAAGGTGTGATGGGCTTGACGAGGGTGAGCTGGGCCAGAAGGCGATCAGGGGCTGGGTCAGAAGTCGAAGGTGTGTTAGACCTGTAGACGAGGATGAACTGGGCCTGGAGGAGAGTGTGAGCTCTACATGAAGGCTAAGGTTTGATGGGCCAGAAGGCGAAGGTGGGATAAGCCTGAAGACGAGGGTGGGCAGAGCCTGAAAGCGAGATTGAGCTAGGTTTGAAGGCAAGAATAGCTTTGGCTAGAAGGCGATGGTGGATGTGCCTGACGACGAGTGTGGTCACGGTAAGAATGCGAGGATGGGTTTGGCTGGAAGGGAAAGGCGGGTCGCACGTGCAGAAGAGGATGAGCTGGACCTGTAGGCCAGTGAGCTTGACCTGAAGGGAAAGGTCTAATCGGCCAGAAGGCGATGGTGGGATGGGCTTGAAGACGAGGGTGGGCAGAGCCTGAAGGTGATGGTGGGATGGATTGAAGGAGTGTGTGGAAAGCGACAGAAAGTGAAAGTTGGGTGGAACAGAAGGAAGGAGGAGGGTTGGAATGAAGTGGGTGCTATGTGCCCGTAGGCAATGGTAAGGAACACAATTGGCGAGGGTAGGATGGCAAGAAGGCATAGGTAGGATGGGATGGATGAGAGGGTTGTTTGGTTTTGCGAGAGTCGGCTGGGTAAGAAGGCGAGGTTATGCGGGGGCAGAATGCGAATGTGAGTTGGGAGTGAGGACGATGGTAGGCCTGGACTGAAAACGAGAGAAGGCTAGGTCAAAGGGCGAAGGGGGGCGGGCCTGAATATGTGGGTGGGATGAGCCTAAATGTGAGGGTAAGATGAGCTTTTAGGCGAGGGTGGGATGGGCCAGAAGGCAAGGGTTGTATGTGCTTGAAGGCGAGGGTGGGATTGTATTTGAAATGAAGGGTGGGAACGCCCTTAATGCGAGTTTGTTTGGAGCTAGTAGGCAAAGGTAGGCTAGGCGTGAAGGCGAGGGCAAGCTTAGACTTGAAGGCGAGGGTGTAATGGACCAACATACGATGGCAGGATAGGCTTGAAGGCGAGGACGGGCCGGTCTTGAGGTAGTGGGTGGGATGGGTCTAAAGGTGAGATTGTAATTGGCCTGAAGGCAAGGGTGGTATGGGCCAAAAAGTGATGGTGGAAGGGGTTTGAAAAAGAGGGTGGGATAGCCTTGAGGTGAGGGTAGGCTGGGCCTGAAGGCGAGGATGAGCTTGGCCTGTCATCGAGTTGGGGATGGGCCAGAAGATGATGGAATTTGCTTGAAGGCGAGAGTGGGATGGTCCAGAGGGTTAGGGCGAGTTTGGACTGAAAGTGAATGTGGGATGGGTCTGATGGCGTGGGTGATACGAGCCCGACTGTTAGGGAGAAATGGGACACAAGGCGAGGTGAGCTTGACCTGAAGGCGAGGGTGAGCTGGGTCTGAAGTTGAGGCTGAGATGGGACAGAAGACGGAGGTGAGATGGGGGTGAAGGCAAAGGTTAAATGGTCCTCAAGGAGAGTGTGGGCTTGGTTCTAATGACGAGGTTGCGCTTGGCCTAAAGGCGAGGTTGGGATGGGACTGAAGGCTCGGGTGGGATGGGCCTGAAATGGGTGGTGTGCACGGCCAGAAGACGATGATGGACTGGGTCAGAAGGCAAGGGTAGAATGAGCCTGAAGGCAAGGTTGAGCTACGTTTAAAGGCAAGAGTGGGATGGGTCTGAAGTAAAGGGTGGGATGATTTGAGCATGAACACGAGGGCGCGACATTACAAAGATGAGGGTGAGATGAGCCTGAATGCTAGTGTGGAGTAGGCCTGAAATTGAGTGTGATTTGGGCCTGAATACGAGGGTGGGATAGGACAAAATATGAGAGTGAGTTGAAACCGAGGGCGAGACTTGAATAAGTAAGAAAGTGAGGGTGAGCTAGGCTTGAAGGAGAGAGTGAGCTGCAGATAGGGATGGGCTGAGCCTGAAGGCTAGTGTTGAATGAGCCAGAAGGCGAGGGTGGAATGGGCGTGAAAGCAAGGGTGGTGTGCTGGGCCAGAAGGCGATGATGGAACTGGTCAGAAAGCAAGGGTGGGATGGGTTTGAAGGCGAGGTTTGAAGGTAAGAGTGGGATGGGCTTGAAGGTGAGGGTGAGATAGGATTGAGGTGGATTGTGGGCTGGGCCTTAAGGCGAAGATGGGCTGGCCCAGAAGAAGATGGGCTGTCCTTGAAGGCGATTATGGGCTGGAACTGAAAGCGAGAGTGAGCCGAGCCAGAAGACGAATGGGGGTGGGCCTGAAGGAGTGGGTGGGATTTTCCTGAGGACGAGTGAAAGATGAGCTTGTATGTGAGGGTTGGATTAGGTAGAAGGAGAGGATGGGATGGTCTTGAATGCGAGGGTGCGATTAGCCAGAATGCGATGGTGAGGTGGGCCTGAAGGTGTGGGTGAGATGGGCCTGGAGTTTACGGTGGTACACGCTGGACGGCGAGGGTGATTTGGGCATGAACACGAGGGTGGGATGGGTGAGCTGGAACTGACGGCAAGACTGGGATGGGCAAGAATGCAAGGGTGAGCTAGGCTTGAAGGAGTGAGTGAAGTGTGCCTAAAGATCAGGATGAGCTGGGCATGAAGGCTAGAGTGGGATTAGCCAAAAGGAGAAGGCATGCTGGGCCTGGAGGCGAAGTTGGAATGGGCCTGAAGGCAAGGATGAGATGAGCCTTGATGCGAGGGTGGGTGGGCCTTAAGGGGAGGGTGACATGGGCCTAAAGGCTTGTGTGGGCTGCGCCTGAAATGGGGGAGGGGTGGGCTAGGTCAAAAGGCGAAAATAGATGTGGCCTGAATACGAGGTTGAGCTAGGTTTGAAGACAGGATGCGATGGGCCTAATGGCGATGGTGGGATGTTCCTGAAGGAGAGTTGGCCTGGGCCTTAAGGCGATGATGGGCTGGGCTAGATGGCGAAGGTGGGTTGGGTTTGCAAGTGAGGAATACCTGGATCTGAAGGCGAGAGTGAGCTTAGCTTGTCGGTGAGGTGGGGATGGGAGGAGGAGGAGATAATGAGTTGGCCCTGATGGCGAAGTTGGTATGAGATAGAAGGCAAAGGTGGGATGGGCTTGAAGGAGAGGGTGAGTTGGTTCTGACAATTAGAGTGAAATGGGACTTAAGGCGCAGGTGAGCTTGACCTGAGGGCGAAGGCGAGTTGGTCCTGAAGGTGTGGCTAGGATGTTCTAGAAGGTGAGGGTAAGGTGGGGCTGATGACGAGGGTAGAATGGACCTGAAGGCGATGGTGGGCTGGTTCCAAGAGGGAGGGTGCGCTTGTCATGATGAGTTGGGTTGGCCTGAAGGCGTGGATGTGCTGAGCCAGAAGGCGAAGATGGATTTGGCCTGAAAGCAAGGTTGGGATGTGCCTGAAGGCAGGGTAGATCTAGGTTTGAAGGCAAGAGTTAGATGGCCAGAAGGCCATGGTGGGATGGACATGGAGACGAGGGTGGGCAGAGCTTGATGGCGAGGTTTGATGTTTGTGGGCTGGGGACATGAGGAAGAGGATGGGACTAAAGTTGTGGGTGGGATGGGCCTAAGGTGATTGTGAAATTGGTTTGTAGGTGAAGGTGGGATGGGCCAGAAGGTGTGGGTGGGATGTGTTAAATTCGAGAGTGGGATGGGCTTGAAAAACAGAATGGGCTGGATATGAAGGAGAGGTTGGGCGGGACCAGAAGGTAAAGGTAGGATGGTACCGCAGGCGAGTGTGGGCTATGACAAAGTGACAGTGGGCAGGGCTAGAAGGCGAAAGAGGGGCGGGCCTAAAGGGGTGGGTGGAAGGGGCCTGGAGGCGAGGGTGAGATGGTCTTGCAGGTGAGGGTTGCATGGGCTTGAAGGTGAGGCTGGGATGGTCCAGAAGGCGAGGATGAGGTGGGTCTGAAGGCGAGGGTTGAATAGGCCTGAAGACGATGGTGGGCTGATCTAATTGCAAAGGTGTGCTTATCATGACGACGAGGGTGTGATGGGCCTGAAGGGGTAGTTGGTTGGGCCTGAAATGTAGGGTGGGGTGATCAAGAAGGTGAAGATGGACTAGGCGTGAAGGCGAGGTGGAACTCGGTTTGAAGGCAGGAGTAGGATGGGCCTGAAGACGAGTGTGGTCAGGGTAAGAAGAAGAGCATGGGCTGGGTCAGAATTCGGAGGAGGATTGGGCCTGTAGACGAGGATGAGCTGGGCCTGAAGGGGAGTGTGAGCTTGACATGAAGGCGAAGATGGGATGGGCCAGAAGGCAAAGGTGGGATGGGCCAGAAGTCATGGGTGGGATATGATGAATGCAAGGGTTGACGGGGTTGAAGAGGGTGGGTTGCCTATAAAGGCGAGTTTGGGTGGGGGCAGAAGGCGAATGTGGGTTGGGAGTGAAGTTGTTGTTGGGCTGGGTCTGAAAACTAAAGCAGATTGCGCCAGAGGGCGAAGGGGGGTGGGTCAGAATATAAGGATGTGATGGGCCTGAAGGCGAGGGTGAGGTGGGTCAAAATATAATGGTGAGATGGTCTTGAAGGTGAAGGTGGGCGGGTCTTGAAGTCGAGGGTGAGATGAGTCTAAAGTTGTGATTGTGCTTAGCCTGAAGGCGAGGGTGGGATGGGAAAGAAGGTAATGGTGTAAGGGGTTGGGCCTGAAGGCGAGGATGAGCTTGACTTGTCATCGCGGTAAGAGATAATGGAATGGGCTTGAAGGCGAGGGTGGGATGGGCCAGAGGTTGAGAGTGAGTTGAGATTGAAAGCTAGTGTAGGATGGCTTTGAAAGCGAGGGTCATCTGGGGCTGACTGTTAGGAAGAGATGGAACAGAAGGCGAGGTGAACTTGACCTGAAGGCAATGGTGAGCTAGGCCTGAAGTCGATGGTGAACTGGGCCTGAAGTTGAGGCTGAGATAGGACAGAATACTGGTGGGGAAAGGAGGGGGGAGCTGGGGGTGAAGTCGAAGGTTAAATGGCTGTGCTTGGCCTGAAGGCGAGGATGGGATGGGCGTGAATGAGTGGGTGGGCTGTGCCTGAAATGGATGGTGTGCTAGGTCAGAAAGCAAGGGTGGGATGGGTGTCAAGTGGAGGGTGAGCTAGGTTTGAGGGCAAGACTGGAATGGACTTGAGCTAGTCCAGAAGGAGGCGAGCTGTCCTGGAAGGCGATTGTGTGTTGTGACTGAAAGCGAGAGTGGGCCGAGCAAGAAGGTGAAGAGGGGTGGGCCTGATGGAGTGGGTGGGATAGTCCTGGAGGCGAGTGCGAGGTGAGCTTGTAGGTGAGGGTGGGATTGGTCAAAAGGCAAGGGTGGGATGGTCTTGAATGCGAGGGTGGGATCGGACAAAATGTGATGATGAGGTGCACCGGAATGTGAGGGTGAGGTGGGCCTGAGGTTTAGGGTGGGATGCGCTAGAAAAACGGATGATTTGGGCCTGAACACGAGGGTGGGATGGGCCAGAGGTAAGGGTGGGCTTGAGGCGTGGGTGGGATGGACCTGAAGGCGAAGTTGGGCGGGGCCAGAAGGCTAAGATGGGCTGGTATTAAAGGCGAAGTTGGGCGGGGCCAGAAGGCTAAGGTGGGCTGGTACTGGAGGCGAGGGTTAGCAAGGCGTAAAGGCGAAGGTAAGATGGGCCAAAAGACAATAGTGGGATGGGCTTGAAGGTGAGGGTGGGCCAATCTTGAAGGTGAGGGCGGGATGGGTCTAAAGACGTGGGTCGGCTACGCCTGAGACGAGGATGGTATTGGCTAAAACTCAATGGTGATACGGCCTTGATGGTGAGGGTATGCTGGGCCTGAAAGCGATGATGAGCTTGGCTTGTCGGTGAGGTGAGGATGAAAGATAGTGGGCAGAGCCAGAAGGCAGTTTCTGTATGGGCTAGAAGGTAAAGGTGAGATGGGCTTGAAGGCGAGGGAGAGCTTGACATAAAGGCGAGAGTGAGGTGGGCCTGAAGGCGAGGATGAGCTGGGATGGTCCAGAAGGCAAGGGTGAGGTGGGGCTGAAGGCGAGGGTGGAATGGGCATGAAAGTGACGTTGGGCTGATCTTGTTCCGACGGCGTGCTTTTTAGGACGGCGAAGGTGACATAGGACTGAAGGTATGGTTGGCTCGGCCTGAAATGGAGGGTGAGCTGGGCAAGATGGTGAAGATTGACTTGGCCTGAGGGCAAGGGTGGGATGGGTCTGAAGCTGAGGTTGAGCTAAGTTTGAAGGTAGTTGCAGGATGGGCCTGGAAGGAAAATTGGTACGTTCCTGTAGACGAGGATGGGCTGGGCCAGAAGGCGAGCCTGGGATGGGTGAGAAATCGAAGATGGGTTGGGCCTGTAGACGAAGATGAGCATTTTCTGAAGGGGAGTGTGAGCTTGACGTGAAGGCTAACGTGGGATGGTCCAGAAGGCGAAGGTGGGATGGGCTTGAAGACGAGGTTGGGCAGAGCCTGAAGGTGAGATTGTGATATGTTTGAAGGCAAAAGTGGGATTGGCCAGAAGGCGATGGTGGGATGTGCCTGAGGACGAGTGTGGGCAGAGCCTGAAGGCAATGATGGTTTGGGTTGAAGGCGAGTGTGAAATGCAACCGAAAGCGAAAATGGGCTGGGACAGGAGTAGTGGGAGGATTGTACTGAAGTCGGGTGGGATGGGCTTAAATGTGAGGGAGAGAGAGTCTAGTAGGCGAGGCTTTGATGGGCAGAAGGCACGGGTGGGATGGCATGAGTGCGAGGGACGGACTGGCTTGAACAGGGTGGGCTGGGTATGAAGGAGAGGTTGGGCGTGGGCAGAAGGCGCATGTGGGGTGGAAGTAAAGCCGAAGGTGGGCTGGGACTGAAAACAAAGGTAGCCTGGTCCAGAGGCCGAAGGGGGACGGGCCTGAATATGTGGGTGGGATTGGTCTGAAGGCGAGGGTAAGTTGGACTTATAGGCGAGGTTGGGTTGGGCCCGAGGGCAAGAGTGGGTTGAGCTTCAAGGAGAGGGCGGGATGGGCCTCAAGGCGTGGTTGGGCGGAGCTAGAAGGTGAAGGTGGGCTAGGCATGAAGGCGAGGGCAAGCTAGGCCTGAAGGCGAGGGTGCAATGGTCCAAAATACGATGGTGGGATGGGCATGAGGTCGATGATGGGTCGGTCTTGAAGTCGAGGTTGGGATGGGTTTAAAGGAGAGATTGTGCTTGGCCTGAAGGAGAGGGTGGGATGGGCCAAAAGGCGATGGTGGAATGCGCTTGAAAAAAAGGGTTCAATAGCCTTGACGATAAGGGTAGGCTGGGCTTGAAGACGAGGATAATCATGGTCTGTCATCGAGGTGGGGATGGGCCAGGAGATGATGGAATTGGCTTGAAGGCGATGGTGGGATGGAAAAGAGGGTGAGGGTTAATAGGGACTGAAAGAGTGTGTGGGATGGATATGAAGGCAAGGGTGATCTGGGCCTGACTGTTAGGGAGAAATGGGACAATGCGAGGTGAGCTTGACATGAATGCGAAGGCGAGCTGAGCCTCAAGGCAAGGGCGAGTAGGGCCTGAAGTTCTGGCTGAAATGGGACAGATTACGGGTAGTGAGCAGGGGGTGAAGGCGAAGGTTAAATTGGCCTGAAGGAGAGTGTTGGCTGGTTCTAATGACGAGGTTGTGCTTAGATTGAAGGTGAGGTTGGGATGGACCGGAAGGAGTGGGTGGGCTGTGCCTGAAATGGATGGTGTGCTGGGCTAGAAGGCGATGATGGTCTGGGTAAGAAGTCAAGGATGGGATGGGCCTGAGGGCGAGGTTGAGCCAGGTTTGAAGGCAAGAGTGGGATGAACTTTAAGGTGAGGGTGGGATGGGCTTTAAGGTGAGGATGGGATGGGCTTGAAATTGAGGTTGGGCTGGGCCTTAAGGCGAGGATGGGCTAGTCCAAAAGGAAAAGATGGGCTGTCCTTGAAGGCGATTGTGGGCTAGGACTGAAAGCGAGAGTGAGCCGAGCCAGAAGACTAAGGGGTGTGATGAAGGAGTGGGTAAGATGGTTCTGAGGACGAGTGCGAGATAAGCTTGTATGTGAGGGTTGGATTGGCCAGAAGACAAGCGTGGGATGGCCTTGAATGAGAGGGTGGAATAAGCCAGAATGCGATGGTGAGGTAGGCCTGAAGGGGAGGTGGGCCTGAAATTTAGAATGAGATGCACTAGAAGGCGAGGGTGACCTGGGACTGAAAACGAGGGTGGGATGGGACAAAGATGAAGGTGAGATGAACCTGAAGATGAGGGTGAGGTGGGCCTGAAGGCGAAGGTGACTTCCGGCTGAAGGCGAGGGAGGGATGGGAAAGAAGGTGAGGGTGAACTGGAACTGACGGAGAGACTAGGATGGGCAAAAAGGCGAGGGTGAGCTAGGGCGTGGAGAAAGTAAGCTGTGCCTGATGATCAGGATGAGCTGGGCCTGAAGGCTAGGGTGGAATGAGCCAAAAGGCGAAGGTATGCTGGACCTGAGGGCGAGGGTGGAATGGGCCTGAATGCAAGGGTGAAATGGGCCTTAAGTAGAGGGTGGGTGGGCCTGAAGGCGAAGATGAGATGGGCCTAAAGGCTTGTGTGGGCTATGCCTGAAACGTATGTGTGTGTGTGTGTGTGTGTGTGTGTGGCGGGGGGGGGGGGGGGGGGAGGTGGGGGAGCAGTGCTAGAAGGCGAAGATGTACTTGGCTTGAAGGCGAAGCTGAGCTAGGTTTGAAGGCAAGTATGGATATGCCAGAGGGCGATTGTGGGATGTGTCTGCAGACGAGGGGCGGGCATGGGTCTTAAGGCGAGGAAGGGCTGGGCCAGAAGGCAAAGGTGTTTGGGCCTGTAGGCGAGGATTAGCTGGACCTATAAGAGAGAATGAGCTTAGCTTTACGGTGAGGTGGGGATGGGATAGAAGATGATGGGTTGGACCTGAAGGCGAAGTTGGGATGGGCTAGAAGGGAAAGGAGGGATGGGCTTAAAGGCGAAGGTGAGCTGGGCCTGACAATTACAGTGAAGTGGAATGGAAGGAAAAGGTGAGCTTGACCCGAAGGCAAAGGTGAGGGACGTGAGGAGGGGCTGATGGAGAGGGTGGAATGGACCTGAGGACGATGGTGGGCTGGTTTCAATGTCGAGGGCGTGCTTGTCATGACGTCGAGAGATGGATGGGCCTGATGGCATGGGTATGTAGGGCCTGAAGGCGAAGATGGCCTTGGTCTGAAGGCAAGGGTGGGGTAGGCCTGAAGGCGAAGTTGAGCTATATTTGAAGACAGGAGTAAGATGGGCCTCAAAAGAAGGGTGCGATGTGCCTGAAGACGAGGATGAGCTGGGCAAGAACGCGAGCATGGGATGGGTTAGAAGTTGAAGTCTGTTGACGATGATGAGCTGGGCTTGAAGGGGAGTGTGGGATGTGCCTAAAAACGAGGATGGGCAGAGCCAGGTTTGAAAGCAGGAGTGGCAGAGGCCAGAAGGCGATGGTTGAATATGCCTGAAGACGAGTGTGGTCAGGGTAAGAAAGCGAGGATGGGCTCGGCTGGAAGAGGAAGGTGGGTTATGCCTGTAGACGAGGATGAGCTCGGCCTGGATGAATGTGTGAGCTTGATCTGAAGGCTAAGGTCGGATGGGCCAGAAGGCGATAGTGGGATAGGTTGAACACGAGTGTGGAATGCGAATGAAACCGAAAGAGGACTGGGACAGGAGGAGGAGGAGGAGGAGGAGGAGGAGGGTTAGATTGAAGTCGTGGATAGGACGGGCCTGAAGACGAGGCAAAAATGGGCCAGAAGGCAAGGTTAGGATGGAAATGAAGGTGAGGGTGGGATGAATTGAAAATGGAGAGTGTAATGGGCCTTAAGGCGAAGTTGGACGGAGCTAAAAGGCCTGAGGGCAAGGATGTGATGGGCCAAACTATGATGGTGGGATGGGCTTGAAGGCGAGGGTGGGCTTGTCTTGAAGTCGAGGGTGGGATGGGTCTAAATGTGATATTGTGCTTGGCCTGAAGGCGAGGGTGGGATGGACCAGAAGGCGATGGTGGAATGAGCTTGAAAAAGAGGGTTGGATAGCGTTGACGGTGAGGGTAGGCTGGGTCTGAAGGCAAGGATGAGCTTGGCCTGACATCGAGGACGGGATGGGTCAGAAGGAGATTATGGAATGGGCTTGCAGGGAAGGGTGGTATGGGCTAGAGGGTGAGGGTGAGTTGGGAATGAAAGAGAGTGTGGGATGGGTCTGAAGGTGAGGGTGACCTTGGCCTGACTGTTAAAGAGAAATGGGACAGAGGTCGAGGTGAACTTTACCTAAAAGCGAAGGTGAGCTGGGCCTAAATTTGAGGTTGAGATGAGATAGAATACGGAAGGCGAAGTTTAAATGGGCCTGAAGGAGAGTGTGGGCTGGTTCTAATGACGAGGTTGCGCTTGACCTGAAGGCGAGGATGGGATGGGCCTGAAGGCTAGGATGGGATGGGCCTAAAGGCGCGGGTAGTCTAGGCTTGAAATGGGTTATGTACTGGGCCAGATGGCGATGATGGACTGGGTCAAAAGGCAAGGGTGGGAAGGGCCTGAAAGCGAGGTAGAGCTAGTGTTGAAGGCAAGAGTGGGATGGGCCAGAAGACAAGGGTGGGATGGCCTTGAAGATGAGGGTGGGGTGGGCTTGAAGGTGAGGGTGGGATGGGCTCAAAGTGGAGGGTTTGCTGGGCCTTAAGGCGAGGCTGGGGTATTCCAGGAGAAGATGGACTGTCCTTGAAGGCGATTGTGGTCTGAGACTGAAAGCGAGAGAGGGCCGAGCCAGAGGGCGAAGGGGATGGGCCTTCAGGAGTGGATGGGATGGTCCTAAAGACGTGTGCTTGATGAGCTTGTAGGTGAGGGTGGGATTGGCCAGAAGACAAGGGTGGGATGGTCTCGAATGCGACAGTGGTATAGGCCAGCGTGCGATGGTGAGGTGGGCCTGATGCTGAGGGTGAGGTGGGTCTGAAATTTATGGTGGGATACGCTAGAAGGTGAGGATGATTTGATCATGAACACGAGGGCGGGATGAGACAAATGTGAGAAGAGCCTGAAGGTAGGTGGGTGGGTGGGTGGCATGAAATCGATGGTAATTTGGGCCTGAAGACGAGATCCGGATGGGCAGAAGTCGAGGGTGAGCTGAAACTGAGTTCGAGACTAGGATGGACAAGAAGGCGAGGGTGAGCTATGCTTCAAGGAGAGAGTGAGCTGTGCCTGAAGATCAGGATGAATTGGGTCTGAAGGCTAGAATGGAGTGAGGCAAAAGGCGAGGGTGGAATTCGCCTGTAGGCTAGGGTGTTATGGTCCATAAGCCTTGTGTTGTGGGCCTGAAGGCGAGGGAGAGATGGGCCTAGATGCTTGTGTGGGCTGGACTTGAAATTGGAGGGGGAGGGGGGGGCGCAGAAGGCGAAAATGAATTTGCCCTGAAGGCAAGAGTGGAATGGGCCTGAAGGCGAAGTTGGGCGGGGCCAGAAGGCGAAGGTGGGCTGGTATTGAAGGCGAGGGTTAGCTAGGCCTAAAGTCGTAGGTGGTTTGGGGCCAAAAGACGATGGTGGGATGGGCTTGAAGGCGAGGATGGGCCGGTCTTGAAGGCGAGGAAGGGATGGATCTAAAGATGTGGGTCGGCTGCGCCTGAAAGCAAGGGTGGGTTGGGCCAGAAGGCGATGGTGGGATGGCCTTGACGGTGAGGGTAGGCTGGTCATGATGACGAGGATGAGCTTGGCTTCTCGGGAAGGTGGAGATGAGAGAGAGGAGATGAGGGGTTGGGCCTGAATGCGAATTTTGTTTGGGCTAGAAAGGAAAGGCGAGATGGGTCTGAATGCGAGGGAGAGCTTGGGCTGAAGGCGAGGATGAGCTATCACTGAAGGTGAGGCTGGGATGGTCCAGAGGGCGTGGGTGAAGTGGGGCTGAAGGCGAGAGTGGAATGGGATTAAAGGCTATGGTAGGCTGATCTAATTGCGAGGGTGAGATGGTCTGAAAGCGTGGTTTGCTGGACCTGAAACGGAGGGATTGCTGGGCAAGAAGATGAAGATGGACTTGGCCTGAAGGCAAGGGTGGGATGGGCCTGAAGGCGAAGTTGAGCTAGGTTTGAAGGCAAGAGTGGGATGGGCCTAAAGGGAATGGTGGGATGAGCCTAAAGACGAGGATGGGCTGGGCCAGAAGGCGAGCAGGGGCTGGGTCAGGTATCGAAGGTGGGTTAGGCATGTAGACGTGGATGAGCTGCGCCTGAAGGGGAGTGTGAGCTTGACATGAAGGCTAATGTCGGATGGGCCAGAAGGCGATTGTGGGATGGGCTTGAAGACGAGGGTGGGCAGAGCCTGGAGGCGATGGTCGGATGGGTTGAATGCGAGTGTAGAATGCGACTAAAAGAGAAAGTGGACTGGGACAGGAGGAGGAGGAGGGTTGTACTAAAATCATGGATAGGATGGGCCTAAAGGCGAGGGTGAGATAGGCTAGTAGGCGAGGATGGGATGGGCCAGAAAGGCATGGGTGGGATAGGATGAATGCGAGTGTTGATGGGCTTTTAGAGGGTGGGCAGGGTATGAAGACAAGGTAGGGCGGTAGCAGAAGGCGATGGTGGGCTGGGACTGAAAGCGAGAGTCGGCAGAGGTTGAAGGAGAATGGGGGCAGGCCGGCAGGAGTGGGTGGGATGGTCGTGAAGGCAAATGAGCAATAAATTGTAGGCGAAGGTTTGATTGGCCAGAATGCAAGGTTGGGATGGCCAGAATGCGATTGTGAGGTGGACCTGGAGTTTAGAGTGGGATGCGTTAGAAGGCGAGGGTGATTTGGGCCTGAAAACGAGGGTTCGATGAAAAAAAAAAATATGAGGGTGAGATGGGTCAATGTGAGGGTGAGATGGGCCTGAAGGCGAGGGTGATTTGGACATGAAGACGAGGGTGGGATGAGACAGATGAGGGTGAGCAAGGCTTGAAGAAGAAAGTGAGCTGTGCCTGAAGATCAGGATGATCTGGGCCTGAAGGCTAGGTTGCAATGAGCCAAAAGGAGAAGGTATGCTGGACCTGATGGCGATGGTGGAATGGGCTTGAAGGCGAAGAGTGAGCTGTGCCTGACAATTAGAGTGAAATGGGATGTAAGGCGAGGGTAAGCTTGACCTGAAGGCAAAGGTGGGCTGAGCCTGAAGGTGAGGCTGGGATAGTCCAGAAAGGTGATGGTAAGGTGGTGCCGATGGCGAGCGTGGAATGGACCTAAAGGCGTGGGTGGGCTAAGCCAGAAGGTAAAGATGGATTTGGCCTGAATGAAAGGGTGGGATGGGTTTGAATGCGAGGTTGAGCTAGGTTTGAAGGAAGGAGTGTGATGGGCCAGAGGGTGATAGTAGGAATGTCTTGAAGACGAGGGTGGGCAGAGCTTGATGGCGAGGGTGAGATTGTTTGAAGTCGCTTGTGGAATGCGACTGAAAGCGAAAGTCGGCTAGGACAGTAGAAGTATGGTCGGGCTGAACGCGTTGTTGGGATGGGCCTAAAAGCAATGATGAGATAGGCTTGTAGGAAAGGGTGGTATGGCCCAGAAGGCGTGGATGGGATGGGTTTAACGGGAGCTTGGGATACGCTTGAACAAGTGGGTGGGCTGGGTATGAAGGAGAGGTTGGGCGGGATCACAATCTGAAGGTTGGATGAAATTGAAGGCGAGAGTGTGCTAGGACTGAAAGTGGGAGTGGGCTGTGTGAGAAGGAGAAAAGGGGGCGGGCCTAAAGGCGTGGGTGGGAGGGGCCTGAAGGCGAGGGTGAGATGGTCTTGCAGGCCAGAGTGGGATGGGCCAGAATATAAGGGTGGGATGAGCGTGAAGGTGAAGTTTGGAGGAGTCAGAAGGCGAAGTTTTTCGGGGCCAGAAATGTGGGCTTGTATTGAAGACGAGGGTTAGCTAGGCCTAAAGGTGAAGGTGGGCTGGGCTAAAAGACTATGGTGGCATGTGCTTGAAAGCAAAGGTGGGCCGGTCTTAAAGGCGATTGAGGGATGGGTCTAAAGATGTGGGTCTCCTGCGCCTGAAGGATATGGTGGGATGGGCATGAAGGAGATGATAGGATAGCCTTGATGGTGAGGGTAGGCTTGGCCTGAAGGCGAGAATGAGCTTGGCTTGCCGGTGAGGTCGGGGTGAGAGAGAGATGATAGGTTCGAGCAGAAGGCAAAGGTAAGATGGGCTTGAAGGCGAGGAGAGCTTGATATGAAGGCGAGGGTGATGTGGGCCTGAAGGCGAGGGTTAACTGGATCTGAAGGAGAGGGTGAACTGGGTCTGAAGGAGAGGGTGGGATGGTCCAGAAGGCGAGGGTGAGGTGGAGATGAAGGCGAGGGTGCAATGGGCCTGAAGGCTATGGTTTGCCGGTCTAATTGCGAGGGTGTGCTTTTCATGAGGGCGAGAGTCGGGTGGGCCTGAAGGCGTAGTTGGCTGGGCCTGAAATGGAGGGTAGGTTGGGCAATAAGATGGAGATGGACTTGGCCTGAATGGAAGAATGTGATGGGGCTGAGGGCGAGGTTGAGGTAGGTTTGAAGGCAGCCGCAGGATGAGCCTGAATGGAATGGTGGGATGTGTCTGAAGACGAAGGTGGGCTGGGCCAGAAGGTGTGCATGGGTGGGTCAGAAGTCTAAGGTCGGTTAGGCCTGTAGACGAGAATGAACTGGGCCTCAAGGGATTGTGAGCTTGACATGGAGGCTAAGGTGGGATGGGTCAGAAGGCGAAGGTGGGATTGGCCTGAAGACGAGGGTTGGCAGAGCCTGAAGTAAAGGCTGAGCTAGGTATGAGGGCAAGAGTGGCATGGGCCAGAAGGCGATGGTGGGATGTGACGGAAAACGAATGTGGTCAAGGTAAGAATGCGAGAATGGGTTCGGCTGGAAGGGAAAGGTGGGTTGTGCCTGTAGATGAGGATGAGTTGGGCCTGAAGGAAAGTGTGAGCTTAACCTGCAGACTAAGGTCGGATGTGCCAGATGGTGATGGTGGGATTGGTTGAAGGCCAGTGTGGAAGGAGGATGGGGGGTTGGACTGAAGTCGTAGGTGGGATGTGCCTAAAGGCGAGGGTGAGAAAAGCTAGTAGGCGAGAGTGGGATGGGCCAGAAGGCAAGGGTGGGATGGGCTTAAAGGTGATCTTGACATAGATTTGAAATGCATGGTGGAATTGGCCTTAAGGAGAGGTTGCACAGAGATAGGCGAAGGTGGGCTAGGCCTAAAGGTGAAGGCAAGCTTTGAGTTGAAAGTGAGGACTTGTTAGGCCTGAAGTCAAGGGTGTGATGGGCCAAAATAAGGTTGTGGGATGAGCTTGAAGGCATGGGTGGATCGGTCTTGAAGTTAAGGGTAGGATGGATCTAAAGGCCAGATTTTGCTTGGCCTTAAGGCGAGGGAGGGATGGGCCAGATGGTGATGGTGGAATAGGGCTGGAAAGGATTATTGGATAGCCTTGACGGTGAGCGTAGATTTCGATTGAAGGCGAGGGTAGGATGGTGCCAGAGGGTGAGGGTGAGTTGGGACAAAAAGCGTGTGTGGGATGGGCCTGACTGTTAAGGAGAGATGGGAGAGAAGGCAAGGTGAGCATGACGTGAAGGCGAAGGTGAGCTGGGCATGAAGGCGAAGGTGAGCTGGGCCTTAAGTCGAGGCTGATATGGGAGAGAATACTGGGGTAAAGGCGAAAGTTAGATGGGCCTGAAGGAGAGTGTGGGCTGGTTTTAATAAAGAGATTGGGCTTAGCCTGAAGGCGTAGGAGGGCTGGTCCTGAAATGGGTGGTGTGCTGGGCCAGAAGGCGAAGGATGGAATGGGCCTGAAGGCGAGGTTGAGATAGGTTTAAAGGCAAGAGTGGGATGGGCCAGAAGGCAATGGTGAGATGGCCTTTAAGGTGTGGATGGGATGGGCTTGAAGGTGAGGGAGGGAGGGAGGGGCTTGAAGGTGAGGGAAGGATGGGCCTTAAGGAGAGGTTGGGCTAGTCCAGTGGTAGAAGATGGGTTGTCGTTCAAGGTGATTGTGTGCTGGAACTGAAAGCGAGTATGGGCCGAACCAGAGGACTAGGTGATGGGGAGGGGTGGGGGGGTAGGGGGTGGCTTAAGGAGTGGATGGGATGGTCCTGAAGGTGAGTGCGAGATGAGCTTGTAGGTGAGGTTGGGATGGTCTTGAATGCGAGGGTGGTGTAAGGAATGCTATGTTGTTGTGGTCCTGAAAGTGATTGTGAGGTGGGCCTGAAGTTTAGGGTGGGCTGGACCTGAAAATGGGGGTGGGCTGCACCTGAAGGAGAAGATGTACTGGGCCTGAAGGCAAGAGTTGGATGGGACTGAAGGTGAGGTTTATCTAGGTTTCAATAAAAGAGTGGGATGGACCAGAAGGAGATTTTGGGATGTGCCTGAATACGAGGGTGGGCAGGTCCTTAAGGCGAAGTTTTGCTGGGCCAGGTGAAGGTGGGTTGGGCCTGTAGGCAGGGTATGCAGGGGCTGAAGGCTAAGTAGGGACTGGCGAGAAAGTGACGATGAGATGGGACTATGGGCCAGTGTAAGCTGGAACTGTAGGCTAAGGTGAGATGGGCCAGAAAACGAGGTGGGATATGCCTGAAAACGAAGGTGGGGTGGCCTGATGGCGAGGCTGGGATGGGCCTAAAGTCGACTCTGAGCTGGACCGAAAGCTTAAGGTGCGATGCGCAAGAAGGCGAGGGTACAATGGGGCTGAAGGTGAGCAAGGCCTGAAGGGGGAGGTAAGCTGGGCTTGACAGTTAGGATGAAATGTGACAGAAGGCGAATGTGTGCTGGGCCTGAAGCCAAGGCTAGGTTAGGCCAGAAAGCAAGGGTGAGCTCGAGCTGAAAGCGAGTTTGGAATGGGCCTGATAGTGAGGGTGAGCTGTTCTAATGGCGAGGGTGTGCTTGGCCTGAATGCTAGATTGGGATGGGCCTGAAGTCGTACGTGAGTTGGAGATGAAATTGGGGACTGTCTTTCCATGAAGGCAATGATGGACTGAGCTGAGCCTGAAGGCAAGGGTGCGATGGGGCCTGAAGGCGTGTTTGTGTTGGGTTTGAAGCAAGAATGGGATGGGCCAGAAGGCGTTGGTGGGATGTGACTGGAGACGATTGTGGACTGGGCCTTAAGCCGATGGTGGGATGTGACTTAAGACGACGGTGGGCTGGGCCTTAAGGCGAGGATGGTCTGGGTTAGAATTCGAAGGTGGGCTGGGCTTGTAGGAGGGTGTGCTGGACCCGAAAGCTAAGGAGGGAAGGGTCAGAAGGCGAGATGGAATGAACCTGAAGACGAGGGTAGGCTGAGCCTGTAGGCGAGGCTGAGACGGGCCTGAATGAGAGAGTGCGACCTTGACGTGAGGGTTAATGTGGAATGCGCCAGACGACGAGGTTGGGATGGCCCTGAAGGCGAGGGTGAGGTGGACGTGAGGGCGAGGATGCGATGCTCTAAAAAGTGAGGTTGATCTGGGCCTGAAGTCGAGGTTGAGATGGAACTGACGGCGAGACTGGGATGGGCCAAAAGGCGAGAGTGAGCTAGGCGTGAAGGCATGAGTAAGCTGGGCCTGAAGGCGTAGGTGGTTTGGCCAGAAGAAGAGGGTAGGATGGGCTTGAGGGCGAGGGTTAGCTAGGCCTGAAGGCGAGGTTGCGATGGGTCAAAAGGTAAGGGTAGGCTGGACTTGAAGGAGGAGGGATTGGGCTGAAAGGGATTGTTGGTTGCGCGTGAGGGGTAGGGCGGGATGGGCCGGGCGGCGACGGTTTAATGGACTTGAAGACGATGGCCTTGACGGTGAAGGTGGTTTTGGCTTGAATACTAGGGTGAATTTGGCCTGTAGGCAAGGGTGGTATGGACCAAAAAGCGATGTTGAACTGAGGCGAGAATGGGATGGTCCAGAAGCCGAGGGCGAGCTGAGCCTAATAGGGAGTGTGGGATGAGCCGGAAGCCGAGTCTGAGCTTGGTATGAAGGCGACAGTGAGGTGGGCCTGATAGGTTAGATGAAATGGGCCAAAAGGCGAGGATGGGATTGGCGAAAAATGCAAGGGTAAGCTGGACCTGAAGGCGAGGGTGGGCTGGAACTGAAGGATAGGGTGATATGGGCAACAAGGTAAGGGTGGGTTGGGCTTGAAGACGAGGGTTGGCTGGTTCAGAAGGAAAGATTAGGATGGTCTGAAGCGAGGGTGGACTGGGATTAAATGCGAGGGCGAGCTGGGCCTGAAGGTGAGGGTGGGATGGGACAAAAGGTGAGTATGGAAAGGGGCTTAAGAAAAGGGTAAGAAAGGGTTACTGGGGACTAAAGACAAGGGCGAGCTTTGCTTTTAGGTGAGGGTGAGCTGGCCTGAAGGCGACGGAGGAATGAGCCAGAAGACGAGGGTGTGCTCGGCCTTGATTGGTGGAATGGGCCTGAAGCTGAGCGTGGGATAGCTAGAAGGTAAGGGCCTGAAGGAGAGTATAACTGAGATATACAGTCATGAGGGAAAGCATTTCTGCAAACGAAAGACTGGTTTTTATTCTTCGTCAATTGGTTACGGGAAGAAATTCCGCAGATCAACAGTTTATATACGCCAAAGAAATTTCTCATATGCAATAGTTCTTATCTTTTCTCATAACGATCTCTACGCACACCCCCACAGCTCTGGTAACTCTCTGTATAAAGAAATGAATTGTTGCAATAAATTTTTTCGGTCTTGTTTCTCCAAATTTTTCTGATATTGTGACTTATGTTTCACATGGCTGTGATAATACTGATGGGAATGACAGTAACGCGAACAGACGATCGGTAATTAGTCATTTCTTAGGCTCCGCCCACATACTGACGCCTGGATTTCAACATTTTTGAAAATCTATCATTACGAATTTTCGGCATTGACAGTACACCGGTACGAGACACACACCATTAGCAATACTGTCAGTACAGAAGATACCGACAGAAATACTAATCTTGTGTACCGTGCTTTACGTTAGGATAAGACGGTGGTGCATTTCTGCGTATACATATTTCTACTCCAGCGTTTACCCAACCATCTCACCCACCCACTTTGTTGGGAATTTAGAATTCTTTAACACAATTTGTTTTTACGTCCTCTCAGTATCTATACAAGAAGGGAATTGCTCTGGGTAGTTATTATAATAATGCGTAATTACACCTAGGAATAACTATAACAGGTTTATAATGGTTTAAAGTGTTTACAGATTGCACACACGAGGTTCCTACTTACAATCTTTAACATGTAGATTTCAATTATGACAAGAAAACCTCGCGACAGATGCAATTGTTTTTTAACGTCCTGCGCTTTATGGCAACTGGTGAGGCAGCTGTGTGGTGTTTCCCTCTACGAGTTAATACATGTGATGTGTTCTAGCAGAGCACAGAAAGGAGGTAATGGAAAAAATATATCTAAAAGGATTTTGCTATTGTACATGAAATCCTGTGTGTTATATTCAATGGCTTGGAATATCTTATATAGTTAACTGTTATTTTCATTTTCACAAAGACATATGGCTTCCAAGCGCTCTTGCAGCAATGGACCGGACGATTTCTGCAACGAAAACGTGTTACGACGAAACCACAAGCAAGAAATATCACGGCTAGTGAAAATAGTGTACCATTTATATTTTGGTTTGAAGATGGAAGAACAATATAAATAGTGGGCATCGCACGTTGTATACCATCCTTATGTTATATTTTCTGTGAATAACCATGAATAAACTGCGATCGTAGATTACTGTATAATTTTTCTTTGGGAGTTACACATGTATATCAAAATAGTAGTAACGTTTGCAATCAACTTGTCCCTTGCATAAAATAATGACGTACTACATGATTTGGAAAGCTAGTTTTGGATTCAGCACATCAAGATCAGTCAGAAAAAGCAGTTTATTTTAAAGAAAATAGTTTCATCGTAATTACCCAAATGACTTGCCACCCAGCTACAGAAGGATAAACATTCGGCGGAAAAATCACCACCGAATTATTGAAATAAAGTTAAAAGAAAAATACATAATATAAAAGAAAAGCGCCTTTATGCGTGAGCAACAGAAGAAAAATATCCTCAAGATAATCAAAAGCCTCATCAGCAAATAAACATTTCGTAGAATACATGCAAGGATCTTACCTTGACATGGGCAGAACTCTAGGATGAGGAATCAACAGAAACGTTCGAGTAATACGAAGACAGACGACCGTCACACGAAAATATTGTATACAAACCATACCTGAAATAGAAAAAAATATTCCGAATCAAGAAAAATATACATTCTCTTGAAAAGTTACTTGTATTGGTAAGAAAAAAATTTGACAAGGAAACAATGATTTTGGTCTACTTTCTGAAATGTGTATTCAAAATAAAGAAATACTAGATAATCGTATACACACAAATACATCTTGGAGGTGGTGCAAGTCAAAGACATGGCTAACCTTTCCTTATACGACCTAAGGTAAATAATTCTTCTATAGAATTTGTAATATTGTTTGTCAAACTCCGTGTGACATGTGAACAAGCACCAATACTTTTAGTAAATTCTCCATAATATGAAAATATTAACTCAGATTGGTTATCTAAGTATTTAATGCAGTATACATTTCCATCATAGCATTCACGTAAATAGTTCAAGCCCAATCTGTTCAATCATCAGTAAATCACGGACCAGCTACATCCTGCAACGAACACGAGTCCTGGTAATGGCTGATGTAAATACCAGTAAAAAATTCCTATCGCTTAAGCTGTTGTCAGTACATGTTCTTTGCACGCTTCCACTCGACAACGTATTTCCCACAGCAGTGCAGTTCCAATATACTATTCGAGTTACACAAGTATATCAAAATAGTAGTAACGTTAGTCTTGTTCTCTTTCTTATTTCCATGGTTGGAAGAGGATGTGGTGTTGGCATAGGATTTTTTGTGGGCTTTGGTTGGAGAAATTGATATAGGGCTAGGTGGAGCTGGGCTCTTGGCACTGGCGGTCGGCGTGTCACAAGAAGTTTGCGTCGAGATCGTTCGTATAACCGGCTTACATTTCAGAGCCGAGGCGTAGGATTAATTATGTTTAGGAGTCTCATGAGACTCCTTAACCTTCCTCCTACCCTCGCCATACGAGATGTTGTTTTCAGTCTCAGTTGTGCACACTTCTTTCTCAAACTGGGGACACGCCCGGTCCGAACTTGGGTGGTTGGCATTATAGTTGACACGCAACATTGTTATTCGTACAATCTTCCGCAGTATGACCCTCCTCAGCACACTTTGAAGGGTGACCAAATTTCTGGCATTTAAAGCAAGGTAGGAGATTCGGAATATATGGACGAACTTGACAACGCATGTAACCAATAGAGATATTATCAGGTAAACGAGATTTTCCGAAATATAGGTTTATCAGGGGAGTTCTAAGTCGTTAGCCATTGATAAATTTAGTGATGAATCTGGCAGCGATAACGTCCTCGTTTGCCAGTTCCTTCACAATGTCGTCCTCTGACATATCCATGACATCAGTGCAGTAGATGATTCCTCTGCATGAATTCATGGAAACGGGTATAGAAACCACAACATTACGAATATGGAATTTGGTCAACTTTAGTAGTTCCGCCACCTGATTCGTTGATTTTACTTTTACCAATAAGTCACCACTAGCCAGTTTCCTTACCGTTTCAACAGATCCAGACCATCCATCAATGATCTTCCTGATCAGGAAGGGATTGAGGGAGGCGAGGGTCGTTGCTCCGGTACCATGAGCCAAAACATAATTAGCGTTTCTATTTTTGATCGAAGGTCCGTCCCCACTACCCTTAGGGGGGCAGTGGATGGCTTACCTGGGTCCATCCTAGGGGCTTAACCCCAAAGTCTGGGGTGGCAGACCACTCGAGAAAGCCAAAAAAAAAACTAGCTAACCCCCCCCCCCAAAAAAAAAATCAATAAATTGCTCCATACAGAAAAAATTTTCGAGACTGACCCGGTCGCACAAGGTCAGGCGAAGTTTTGCGGACACCCGTCAATGAAATATCAATTTTGCACAAAATAACCTTATAAAGATACTGATGAACAATAGCTTCAGAAAAATTACCTTCAAAACAGAGTTAGGGTAGCGACAACGCAAGGGGGAATAGCTACAACCTATGTCTGAAAGACGACAGCAGCTCCGTACACGTCGGTAGCTGGCGTGCGACTGCGCTAACCTTATGACAAAACAAGGTTCCAAAAACTTCCTTCTGGACCACCGGCAGCAGCTATGGCCTTCTGAAAAGACTCCAGCTGCATCAATCATCGGGCAGAATGCTTTGTTTACATATACTGGACGACCTCGACTGTTCCAACCATCTCTTACCGTCACGATACAATCACATGGTAGTAAAGAAAAACATATCTTTATTCAGGAAATAAGGAGGAAAACCAAATAGCACATTTACTAGACAGCGTTCACATAGGACCCAGTTTTGGAGGAAAAAGAATCTTCCACCAGTGCAACATGGATGACGCCTAAACCACCCTGTCGTGTGTTGATTGGTACTTCAATACGCAGGGTGAACCAATAGAAAGATCTGACATGAATGTGTCTCTTACTTGTCGAGTTCATTATTGGCGCATAAATACGTACCATCACATCTTCTCATGTAGTATTAGTATTGAAAAAAAAAAATTGAACTTTGTTGTATATTGCATACAATAGCAAATTCTGACAGTGTTGAGCTTATTTTCCTCTTTTTCCCCTAAGTCCAGCCGCGAAACTCGGCCTTAGTGTCGGGTTCGCACAGTCAGCATTCCATCAATGACAGATGGCCAGACGGTGCCTTGAAGTGAGGTTGAGATGGGCTTGAAGGTGTGGATGGGATGGGCTTGAAGGTGAGGGCTTGAAGGTGAGGGAAGGATGGGCCTTAAGGAGAGGCTGGGCTAGTCCGGTGGTAGAAGATGGGTTGTCGTTAAAGGTGATTGTGGGCTGGAACTGAAAGCGAGCATGGGTCGAACGAGATGATGAGGTGATGGATAGGGGGGGGGGGTGGCTTAAGGAGTGAATGGGATGGTCCTGAAGGCGAGTGCGAGATGAGCTTGTAGGTGAGGTTGGGATGGTCCTGAAGGTGAGTGCGAGATGAGCTTGTAGGTGAGGTTGGGATGGTCTTGAATGCGAGGGTGGGGTAAGCCAGAATGCTATGTTGTTGTGGGCCTGAAAGTGATTGTGAGGTGGGCCTGAAGTTTAGGGTGGGCTGGACCTGAAAATGGGGGTGGGCTGCGCCTGAAGGAGAAGATGGACTGGGCCTGAAGGCAAGGGTTGGATGGGCCTGAAGGTGAGGTTTAGCTAGGTTTCAATGAAAGAGTGGGATGGACCAGAAGGCGATGTTGGGATGTGCCTGAATACGAGGGTGGGCGGGGCCTTAAGGCGAGGTTTTGCTGGGCCAGGTGAAGATGGGTTGGGCTTGTAGGCAGGGTATGCAGGGGCTGAAGGCTAAGTAGGGACTGGCGAGAAAGTGACGATGAGGTGGGACTATGGGCCAGTGTAAGCTGGAACTGAAGGCTAAGGTGGGATGGGCCAGAAGACGAGGTGGGATATGCCTGAAAACGAAGGTGGGGTGGCCTGATGGCGATGCTGGGATGGGCCTGAAGTAGACTGTGAGCTGGACCTGAAGCTTAAGGTGCGATGCGCAAGAAGGCGAGGGTGCAATGGGGCTGAAGGTGAGCAAGGCCTGAAGGAGGAGGTAAGATGGGCTTGACAGTTACGGTGAAATGTGACAGAAGGCGAAGGTGTGCTGAGCCTGAAGCCAAGGCTGGGTTAGGCCAGAAAGCAAGGGTGAGCTGGAGCTGAAAGCGAGGTTGGAATGGGCCTGATAGTGAGGGTGAGCTGGTTCTAATGGCGAGGGTGTGCTTGGCCTGAATGCTAGGTTGGGATGGGCCTGAAGTCGTAGGTGGGTTGTATATGAAATTGGGGACTGTGTTTCAATGAAGGCAAAGATGGACTGAGCCTGAAGGCAAGGGTGCGATGGGGCCTGAAGGCGTGTTTGAGTTGGGTTTGAAGCAAGAATGGGATGGGCCAGAAGGCGTTGGTGGGATGGGATGGAGACGAGGGTTGACTGGGCCTTAAGTGGATGGTGGGATGTGACTTAAGACGATTGTAGACTGAGCCTTATGGTGAGGATGGCCTGGGTTAGAAATCCAAGGTGGGCTGAGCTTGTAGGCAGGGTGTCCTGGACCCGAAAGCTAAGGAGTGAAGGGTCGGAAGGCGAGGTAGA
The DNA here is from genome assembly GCF_036320965.1 of Panulirus ornatus. NCBI lineage: Eukaryota > Metazoa > Arthropoda > Malacostraca > Decapoda > Palinuridae > Panulirus > Panulirus ornatus. The sequence continues at coordinate 7,083,993 of NC_092294.1, read as the reverse complement.
ATGAGCCTGAAGACGAGGGTAGGCTAAGCCTGTAGGCGAGGTTGAGATGACCTTGACGTGAGGGTTAATGTGGAATGCGCCAGACGACGAGATTGGAATGGCCCTGAAGGCGAGGGTGAGGTGGACGTGAGGGCGAGGATGCGACGCTCTAGAAGTTGAGGTTGATCTGGGCCTGAAGTACAGGTTGAGATGGAACTGACGGCGAGAGTGGGATGGGCTAAAAGGCGAGGGTGAGCTAGGCGTGAAGGCATGAGTGAGCTGGGCCTGAAGGCGTAGGTGGTTTGGCCAGAAGAGGGTAGGATGAGCTTGAGGGCGAGGGTTAGCTAGGCCTGAAGGCGAGGTTGCGATGGGTCAAAAGGTAAGGGTAGGCTGGACTTGAAGGAGAAGGAGGGATTGGGCTGAAAACGAGGCTGGGCTGCGCGTGAAGGGTATGGCGGGATGGGCCGGGCGGCGACAGTGGAATGGACTTGAAGACTATGGCCTTGACGGTGAAGGTGGTTTTGGCTTGAATACTAGGGTGAATTTGGCCTGTTGGCAAGGGTGGTATGGACCGAAAAGCGATGTTGAACTGAGGCGAGGATGGGATGGTCCAGAAGCCGAGGGCGAGCTGAGCCTAATAGGGAGTGTGGGATGAGCCGGAAGCCGAGTCTGAGCTTGGTATGAAGGCGACAGTGAGGTGGGCCTGATAGGTTAGATGAAATGGGCCAAAAGGCGAGAATGGAATTGGCGAAAAATGCAAGGGTAAGCTGGACCTGAAGACGAGGGTGGGCTGGAACTGAAGGATAGGGTGATATGGGCAACAAGGTAAGAGTGGGATGGGCTTGAAGACGAGGATTGGCTGGTTCAGAAGGAAAGATTAGGATGGTCTGAAGCGAGGGTGGACTGGGATTAAATGCGAGGGTGAGCTGGGCCTGAAGGCGAAGGTGGGATGGGACAAAAGGTGAGAATGGAAAGGGGCTGAAGGAAAGGGTAAGAAAGTGTTACTGGGGCCCAAAGACAAGGGCGAGCTTTGCTTTTAGGTGAGGGTGAGCTGGCCTGAAGGCGACGGAGGAGTGACCCAGAAGACGAGGGTGTGTTCGGTCTTGATTGATGGAATGGTCCTGAAGCCGAGCGTGGGATGGCTAGAAGGTAAGGGCCTGAAGGAGAGTATAACTAAGAGATATACAGTCATGAGGGAAAGCATTTCTGCAAACGAAAGACTGGTTTTTATTCTTCGTCATTTGGTTACGGGAAGAAATTTTGCAGACCAACAGTTTATATACACCAAAAAAATTTCTCATATGCAATAATTCTTATCTTTTCTCATAACGATCTCTACGCACACCCCACAGCTCTGGTAACTCTCTGTATAAAGAAATGAATTGTTGCAATAAAGCTTTTCGGTCTTGTTTCTCCAAATTTTTCTGACATTGTGACTGTGTTATGTTTCACATGGCTGTGATAATACTGATGGGAATGACAGTAAAGCGAACAGACGATCGGTAATTAGTCATTTCTTAGGCCCCGCCCACATACTGACGCCTGGATTTCAAAATGTTTGAAAATCTATCATTACGAATTTTCGGCATTGACAGTACACCGGTACGAGACACATATCATTAGCAATACTGACAGTACAGAAAATACCGACAGAAATACTAATCTTGTGTACCGTGCTTTACGTTAGGATAAGACGGTGGTGCATTTCTGCGTTTACATATTTCTACTCCAGCGTTTGCCTCACTTCTAAAGCCCAACCATCTCACCCACCCACTTTGTTGGGAATTTAGAATTCTTTAACACAATTTGTTTTTACGTCCTCTCAGTATTTATACAAGAAGGGAATATAATACTGCGTAGTTACACCTAGGAATAACTATATCAGGTTGATAATAACTAAAAGTGTTTACAGATTGCACACACGAGGTTCCTACTAACAATTTTTAACATTTAGACTTCAATTATGACAAGATAACATCGCGACAGGTGTAATTGTTTTTAACATGTCCTGCGCTTTATGGCAACTGGTGAGGCAGCTGTGTGGTGTTTCCCTCTACGGGTTCATACATGTGACGTGTTCTAGCAGCGCACAGAAAGGAGTTAATGGAAAAAATATATTTAAAAGGATTTTGCTATTGTACATGAAATCCTGTGTGCTATATTCAATGGCTTGGAGTAACTTATATAGATAAATGTTATTTTCATTTTCATCAAAGAAATATGGCTTCCAAGCGCTCTTGCAGCAATGGACCGGACGATTTCTGCAACGAAATTGTGTTACGACGAAACCACAAGTAAGAAATATCACGACTAGTGAAAATAGTGTACTATTTATATTTTGGCTTGAAGATGGAAGAACAATATAAATAGTGGGCATCGCACGTTGTATACCATCCTTATGTTATATTTTCTGTGAATAACCATGAATAAACTGCGATCGTGGATTACTGTATAATTTTTCTTTGGGAGTTACACAAGTATATCAAAATAGTAGTAACGTTTGCAATCAACTTGTGCCTTGCATAAAATAATGACGTACTACATGATTTGGAAAGCTAGTTTTGGATTCAGCACATCAGGATCAGTCAGAAAAAGCAGTTTATCCTAAAGAAAATAGTTTCATCGTAATTACCCAAATGACTTGCCACCCAGCTACAGAAGGATAAACATTCGGCGGAAAAATCACCACCGAATTATTGAAATAAAGTTAAAAGAAAAATATATAACAAAAGAAAAGCGCCTTCATGCATGAGCAACAGAAGAAAAATATCCTCAAGATAATCAAAAGCCTCCTCAGCAAATAAACATTTCGTAGAATACATGCAAGGATCTTACCTTGACATGGGCAGAACTCTAGGATGAGGAATCAACAGAAACGTTCGAGTAATACGAAGACAGACGATCGTCACACGAAAATATTGTATACAAACCATACCTGAAATAGAAAAAATATTCCGAATCAAGAAAAATACACATTCTCTTGAAAAGTTACTTGTATTGGTAATGAGAAAAAAATGTGACATGTGAACAAGCACCAATACTTTTAGTAAATTCTCCATAATATGAAAATATTAACCCAGATTGGTTATCTAAATATTTAACACAGTATACATTTCCATCATAGCATTCACGTAAATAGTTCGAGCCCAATCTGTTCAACCATCAGTAAATCACTGACCAGCTGCATCCTGCAACGAACACGAGTCCTGGTAATGGCTGATGTAAATACAAGTAAAAAATTCCTATCGCTTAAGCTGTTGTCAGTAAATGTTCTTTGCCCGCTTCCACTCGACAACGTATTTCCAACAGCAGTGCAGTTCCAATATACTTCTCGAGTTACACAAGTATATCAAAATAGTAGTAACGTTAGTCTTGTTCTCTTTCTTATCTTCATGGTTGGAAGAGGATGTGGTGTTGGCATAGGATTTTTTGTGGGCTTTGGTTGGAGAAATTGATATAGGGCTAGGTGGAGCTGGGCTCTTGGTAGTGGCGGTCGGGGTGTCACAAGAAGTTTGCGTCGAGATCGTTCGCATAACAGGCTTACATTTCAGAGCCGGGGCGTAGGATTAATTAGGTTTAGGAGTCTCATGAGACTCCTTAACCTTCCTCCTTGCATCGCCGTATGAGATGTTATTTTCAGTCTTAATTGTGCACACTTCTTTCTCAAACTGGAACCGGGGAGACGCCCGGTCCGAGCTTGTGTGGTTGCCATTACAGTTGACACGCAACATCCTGTTATTCGTACAATCTTCCGCACTATGACCCTCTTCAACACACTTTGAAGGGTGACTAAATTTCTGGCATTTAAAGCAAGGTAGGTGATTCGGAATATATGGACGAACTTGACAACGTATGTAACCAATAGAGATATTATCACGTAAACGAGATTTTCCGAAAGTTAGGTTTATCAGGGAAGTTGTAAGTCGTTCGCAATTGATAAATTTAGTGATGAATCTGGCAGCTATAACGTCCTCGTTTCCCAGTTCCTACACATTGTCGTCCTCTGATATATCATTGACATCAGTGCAGTTGATGATTCCCCTGCATGAATTCACGAAAACGGGTATAGAAACCACATTATCATGAGTATGGAATTTGGTCAACTTTAGTAGTTCCGCCACCTGATTCGTTGATTTTACTTTTACCAATAAGTCACCACTAGCCAGTTTCCTTACCGTTTCAACAGATCCAGACCATCCATCAATGACCTTCCTGATCAGGAAGGGATTGAGGGAGGCGAGGGTCGTTGCTCCGGTCGCATGAGCCAAATCAATCAGCGTTCTATTTTTGATCGAAGGTCCGTCCCCACTACCCCCTAGGGGGGCAGTGGATGGCTTACCTGGGTCCATCCTAGGGGCTTAACCCCAAAGTCTGGGGTGGCAGACCACCAAAGAAAGCGTAAAAAAAAAAAAAAAATAGCTACCTTCTCCTCCCTAAAAAAAAAAAAAAAATAAATTGCTCTATGCAGAAAAAATTTTCGAGGCGGAGCCGGTCGCACAAGGCCAGGCGAAGTTTTGCGGACACCCGTCAATGAAATATCAATTTTGCACAAAACAACCTTATAAAGATACTGATGAACGATAGCTTTAGAACAATTACCTTCAAAACAGAGTTAGGGTAGCGACAACGCAGGGGGGAATAGCTACAACCTATCTCTGAAAGACGACAGCAGCTCCGTACACGTCGGTAGCTGGTGTGCGACTGCGCTAACCTTATGGCAAAACAAGGTTCCAAAAACTTCCATCTGGACCACCGGCAGCAGCTATGGCCTTCTGAAAAGACTCCAGCTGCACCAATCATCGGGCAGAATGCTTTGTTTACATATACTGGACGACCTCGACAGTTCCAACCATCTCTTACCGTCACGATACAATCACATGGTAGTAAAGGAAAACATATCTTTATTCAGGAAATAAGGAGAAAAACCAAATAGCACATTTACTAGACAGCGTTCACATAGGACCCAGGTTTGGAGGAAAAAGAATCTTCCACCAGTGCAACATGGATGACGCCTAAACCACCCTGTCGTGTGTTGATTGGTACTTCAATACGCAGGGTGAACCAATAGAAAGATCCGACATGAATGTATCTCTTACTTGTTGAGTTCATTATTGGCGCATAAATACGTACCATCACAGCTTCTCATGTAGTATTAGTATTGAAAGAAAAAATTGAAATTTGTTGTATATTGCATGTAATAGCAAATTCTGACGGTATTGAGCTTATTTTCCTCTTTTTCCCCTAAGTCCAACCGCGAAACTCTGCCTTAGTGTTGGGTTCGCACAGTCAGCATTCCATCAATGACAGATGGCCAGACGGTGCCAAGCGAAGTCGCAAGCCTTAGTTCGAGTTCACTGCTTAAAGTTATCCAAAATCCCACTATGAACCTTGCTTCAGGTTCACTAATGAATTTCTGCGAAACTTGCTTCAGATTCACCGAAGTTTCCGTCATGAACCTTGCTTCAGATGTATTAAAGAACCTTGGTGCGAACTTTGTTTCAGGTTCACACTAGATCTAGCTATGACCTTCCTTCAGATGCACTAAAGAATAACACAAATGATTTCCAACTAACGTCAAGATTCATGAGTCCTGTATCTGATCCTCAGAGCTCCTCATATTCCTCTTCATGTCAAGAGAACGATATAGCAGAATACACAGTTACCTGTTCTTCAGTGAAAACCAGAGACCTGGCCATGACAAGGATTACAAGCAGCACAAATGAAACTCCTCCAGGCGATGCTCAACGTACAAGGATTAATATAGCTACGAATACAGTAATGACAATCATATTGCCAAGACTACTACTAGGAGAAATGGAAAACGATAAAGGTGGTGTGGTGTGGGCACTCAGAACGAACAAATTCCGGTGGACACCACCGTGCTGGTCAGACGTTACTCATCTTTCCCTCGGCAACAAGAGTTTCAATTTTCACCTGCTGTCTAAGCTTTGTACCATATCTAAGGCAAGTGGTGGGCAGAAACATGAGAAAAATTTGGCTAAGCAAGAAAAGATTGCACTAATAAATTACAAGCAGCCAAATCAGAAACAGATGAACCGCGACTGACAAAAATTATGACTTACGGTTTTCAATACGCGATTAGTAGGAGGGGAAAGAAGAGTAGGCGGATCTAATGGAGTAAAGCGAGGGAAGTGATAGTGACGAGATCCAGAACGATAGGAGGGAAAGAATAATTCGAGTGGGAACCGAACACAACAGGCTGGTGACAGAACCAATGTGACGAGCAACCCGGGTGGAGGAAACAGCTCAGGTCGGAGGAGGTTGAACTTTCCAAGTGACTTACGCATGATATTCTATGAGCGATTGCTGTGGGTTGCAAAGCTGGGAAGGCAGCATAAAAAGTTTGAGCCTCTGCTTAAGGAAGGTCGTAATAATTCCTATTTGACTGTAGCTGGGGATGAAGCAGTAAAACTTCTGACGAAGATATTAACGATACCGCAAGCCAAAGCACAGCACAACAATGTGACTGTATTCATGTATCCGGTTATACTGGATCCTGATTTCCTACTTGATGAAGGGAGACGTTCCGGAGAAGATATTCATCTCTGGAATAGAATATAGGAGAATTGCAAAGTTCATTGAACAGCCTGTTTTGTGTTACAAGTGTAGCAGGTGGGGCCATATTGTCTGGAAACGCCAAAGTCAATATCGTTGTCGTTACTGTGGAAAAAAATTCCGACTCTATGGAATGTGGAAATAAAATAAGGTCTCGGCAACGTGTTGTGCCGTCCTGTTGCAAATGTGACGGTGCGCATAGTGCAGGTTCACCAATTTGCAGTAGGAGACAATATGTGAGCGGCGCCCAATGGCAGACCATGGAGGAAGTGCAGCAGCGGGAATGGTAGGATGGACAAGGAGTTACAGAAAAAAACAACTATACCTTCAAGTGAGAACATGTGGGAGAAGAAAATGAAACAATGACACTTTGAAGGTAACAAGAAATAATGCAAGGGCTGCATAGAAAACTACTCCAGAAGATAATGTAAATGACAGTGATATGTATGGTTTAGTAGTTCAGCTGCGGCAAGAAATTCAGGCACTTAGGAAAAAAGTAGATGACAATCAGAATGTAATTGCTGGTCTTTGTGGATATAAAAGGTGGATGGGGAAAAAAGGAAGCTAAAACTAATATAGATAAAATGTTGACAAACCATCCTTGTTCTAGGGAAGCGGAAATGTGGACATTAGGAGAGAGATAACCCGCAGGTGGGCTGATATCCCTGAAGTATTATATGATAAGGTATTAACTCGAGTAAAAGATGTGATGGAACAATTTGTGAATGAAAGAGTATGGTCAGTTTCAGTTGTAAATAGGGAAAATGGAAGACCAAAAATTAAGTATCCTTTCATGGAATGTAAATAGCTTACGTACTCTGACCAAAGATGTGTATGCTTAGGCGCTGTTGTATAAGGTGGATGTTACAGCAATACAAGAAACGGGCACAGAGGATGGTAGTTTAATGACTTTGCGTGATTATCAATGTTTGCGTTTTCAGCTGATAAAAGAAATGATAAAGAAGGACTGTTAACTTATGTTCGGAATAATGTGTCGATTGAATTGGTCTTAGCTAACAAGTAGAATGGGGAGATCTATATATATTGTTTGGATATTAATGATATGCCGGAGTATTTACTTAGTAATGCCTGTGTCTTGGTTGGTGATATTAATGGAAGACATGAAGTTTTGGGTACTGTAGGACCCAGTATTATTAATGGTAGAAGATAGTAACACTTTTTAGGGGAGTTTGATTATGTTAAGATATTGGAATGAGGGCGAGTGCCGAGATAGTTGGGATTCGCTCAGTGATCACTTTGCTTTACGAATCATTGTACATGTCAATAGAATACAGAAAATCATCAAGTGTAAAAGGTATTGCTTGTTGGATGACATAACAGAAGAATTGATCGCTTCTGCACAGGATTGGTATGTACCAATCCTGTAGGTATAAAAGAGAAATGAATAATGAGAAACAATGTGTTAAAATATATTCTAAAGACAAGTTAGTACAGGGTTAGAATAAGTTACTTAGAAAGGCGCATTAAGATTGGAATGCAAATCCTAACTATAATGAAATTAGGGAAGCGCTGAAAGAGTACTATAATGTGTACTGAGGCGAAGCGAAAAGGTAGAAGTATTAGATGGACTTTTTGTAGAGAACTGGTAAACATAAAAGCTTGAGTGATGTCCGGAGGGAAGTAAATAAATTATTCATAAATGGGCTGAAGCGGCCAGTTTTGCAAACCTTCCTGCTTGTACAGTATAAAACGCTATATAGAAATACTGTACTTATTTTCACACAAATATACACACTGCCTTTAATCCATATATGCGTCGACTATGAATGATTTTCTTTTCTTGTGCATCATTATGCCTTAACATCGAAACTTGTGTATGATTTTATGGCAAAACAATATCAGTTATATGATACTGAATATTGGAAGATTTGATTTTCAAACTGTGCGCAAGCGCTTTCCATGCGTATTCGCAATGACTAACCGCCTTGACTATATGACGACTGCAAACTAATCATCTATTCAATTCATAACAATATTTAAAAAATACTTTTCCCATTTGCTTTTCATCACGAATAATGGCCATTCTTTTGGTTAAACAACAAGAAAAATACCAATTTCCTTATGCCAACCCTTCTGAGTTATCCACATGCTGCTGCCAACCTTTCAAAGTTATCAAACCCACTCCTGCCAACCCTTCGGAGTTATCAAAGCTAACGGTAGCCAACCCTTCGGTACCATTTGCAGTCGTCATATGGTCATGTCGTTTAGTTATGAATGCGCATGCGCAAGCGCTTGCGCAGTTTGTAAAATCATCTCATTCCATATTTAGTATTATCTAACTGATATTGTTTTCCCATAAAGTCCTACGCAAGTTTCGATGTAAAACATACATAAAAAAGAAAATTATTTACAGTCTACGTAAATATGGTTTGAAGGCAGTGTGTGTTTGTCTTTGATTAAGTACATTATTTCTTAATAGTTTTTCTGTTTATATCCAAGTCCTAAAGAAAAATGACCAACATATTCCCACAAAATGAAAAAGATAGCAGTATCTATACTCAATGTTTTCCATGAATTCACAAATTATTCAGAGGAAATTATTGAAAAAGATCGCTGTGTCATGTGAAACGTATCTGATTATTTCTTATGTATATTACTGACTTCTCATGATGTCTTCCTAAAAAGGAAACCACAACTTTTCCGTGATCAGGACCCACATAAAAGAAAAAATATATGCCCAGAGCGTTTTTACTTCCACGTTGAAACAAAGTATTTACTCTAATGTACTAGCACTATAGTTTATCAGTATAAATGTTCTAAATCTATCACACACTAGTGCAACTCTCCTGCCTCCTGCCATAAACAAGGTCAGAGGACTGAGGTGTGAAATTGTACCACAGCTTAGCGAGAAAAGATAACATATCATAACCGGCCGTTTGACAATCGAACTTTTCCTTTCACAAGCTTACTGCATAAAAGTAAATATATTTAGATCGGGGTTGGATTGTATCTCTCATACCAAGATCACAATATTTGCTCATTGGTTTTCATACACATAAACAAATGTCCGAAGCCTCAACGAACGTAAACATGTTTCTAAGTTGGCATATATACGCTTGAACGATGTCACTCAGCTGATATGGTGATGTGCGAAAAAATAATGTAAGCAAACATTTAAGCGAACATTATCAGAAAAAACGATGACATGTAATAAATTGGATCCCCTGTCTATGAAATCTTCCTCTCGAACAGTACAAATTGCAATTAAGAAATACTGTACATGATTACACGAAAAACATACATATTGTCTTAAAACCATAGAAACGTCGACTATGAAGAGTTTTCTTTATGTATAATGTTTAGCGCCGGAACTTGCACAGGAGCTAGTGGGAAAATAATATCAATTTAATAATACTGAATATGGGCAGGAGACATGATTATCAAACTTCTCAAGCGCTTACGCATTCATAATTAATCGCCATGACTATATGACGACTGCAAACTGAACATTTAGATTGACTAAACAAACAAGAAAATCATGTTTATGTTATTACTTTTTCAAATATTCTTCTTATCGTGAATCGTGCCCATTTTCTTGGGTTAAGCAAGAACAAAAATAACTATCCCACTCCCTTAACGTACCGTTTTATTCAGTCACTGATGCCAACCCTTCCAAGTTGTCCACTCATACTTCCCTACCCATCCGATTTATCCATATGCTGCTGCCAACCCTTCGCAGTTACCAAACCCACTGCTCCCAACCATTTGGTGATATCAAAGCCACGGCAGGAGTAATCAGTCCTACAGGAAACAACCTTCCGGAGTTTTTAGCCCACCTCTGCCAACCCTAGAGCCTTTTCTAACAACTGCTGGAAACCCTTCCCATGGGCCTGAAGGCGAAGTTGGGCAGTGCCAGAAGGAGAAGTTGGGCGGTGTCAGAAGGCGAAGGTGGTCTGGAAATGAAGGCAAAGGTTAACTAAGCTTAAAGGCGAGGGTGGGACTGGCCAAAAGACGATGGTGGGATGACCTTGACGGTGAGGGTGGGTTGGTCCTGAAGACTAGAATGACCTTGGCCTGTCGGTGAGGTGAGGATTGGAGAGAAGATGATGGTTTGGGCCTGAAGGTGAAGTTGACAGGGATTAGTAGGCAAAGGAGGGATGGGTTTGAAGGACTGAAGGAGAGGATGATCTGGGCCTGACAGTTAGGGTGAAATGGGAGAGAAGGAGAGGGTAAGCTTGATCTGAATGCGAGGGCGAGTTTGACCTGAAGACGGGGGTGAGCTTGGCCAAACGGCGAGGGTGAGCCTTCTGGGATGGTCCAGAAGTTGAGAGTGAAGTGGGGCTGAAGGAGAGGGTGGCTGGTTCTTATGGCGAGGGTGTGCTTGGAATGACGGCGAGAGTGGGATGGGCCTGAACTGGAGGGTGGGCTTGGCTAGAATGCTAAGATGGACCTGGCCTGAAGGCGATGGTGGGATGTGCCTGCAGATGAGTGTGGTCAGGGCAAGAAGGCGAGGATGAGCTCGGCTGGAGGGGGAGCCAAGTTCGAATGGGCCAGAAGGCAATGGTGGGATGGGCCTCAGGACGAGGGTGGATAGAGCCTGAAGGAGATGGAGGGACTGGTTGAAGGCGAGGTTGAAATGCAACAGAATGCGAAAGAGAGGTAGGACAGAAGGAAGAGGGGGTTGGACTGAAGTCGTGGGTGGGATGGATCTAAAGGCGAGGGTGATATTGGCCGGTTAAGCCAACCATAGCAAGTGAACCCCACCATGGTGTAAAGCCAGCCATAACCAATGAAACCCATCATGGTAAGTGAATCCCACAATGGTAATGAACCAACAGTGGCAAGTTAATTCCACTATAGTACAGAGCCAACCATGACAGATAAGCCTAAACATGGCACTAAACTAACCATAGCAAGTGAACCCCACGATGGTACGAAGCCAACCATAGCAATGGAACCAAAGCATGGTATTAAGACAGCCATAACAAGTGAACCCACCACAGTACTAAGTCAGCCTTATAAGTGAACCCCACCATGGTGCTAAGCTAGCCATAGCAAGTAAACCCCATCATGGAACCCCATCAAAGGAACCTTACCAAAGTACTAAGCCACGAATGGCTAGTGAACCCCTATCATGGTGCTAAGCCAGTCATAGCAATTGAACCCACCGTGGTGCTAAATCATCCATAACAATTGAACCCCACCATGATACAGAGCCAACTACAGTAAGTGAACCTCACCATGGTTTTAAACCAAGCAAAGCAAGTAATCCCCACCATGGTACTACGCCAGCCATAGCAAGTGAACCCCACCATGATACAAAGCCAACTACAGTAAGTGAACCTCACCATGGTTTTAAACCAAGCAAAGCAAGTAATCCCCACCATGGTACTACGCCAGCCATAGCAAGTGAACCCCACCATGATACAAAGCCAACTACAGTAAGTGAACCTCACCATGGTTTTAAACCAAGCAAAGCAAGTAATCCCCACCATGGTACTACGCCAGCCATAGCAAGTGAACCCCACCATGGTGCTAAGCCAACCATAGCAAGTGAATCCACCATGACCTTAAGCCAACCAAACCAAGTAAACCCCACCATGGGATTACGGCAGCCATAGGAAGTGAATCTCACCATGGTACTAAGCCAGCCATAGCAAGTGAACCCTATCATGGCATTATGCCAACCATAGCAAGTGAACTCCACCATGGTACTAAGCCAACCATAGAAAGGAAACCCCACCATGGCACAAAGCCAGCCATGGCAAGTGAACCCTACCATGATACTAAGCCAACTATAGCATTTGAACCCCACCATGGTACAAAGCCAGCCATAGCAAGTGAACCCCACCATGATGCTAAGCCAACCATAGATAGTAATCTCCCATAAGCCTGTCAGACATGGTATATAAAGTGTTTGTAAACAACAATCGTATACATACATAAAAGTATAAACACAAGTGTAAAACTTCTTCACCATACAAGGCATATACAGGAATATATGCTTGTTCACGGAAGTCCCAGGCGGCTTTCACTAAACTGTAGTAAGTTTCTCTCTTATACCTTCGGTTTTTAACCCTCTGCCTGACGTACGAAGTTATTACTAAACACCATCACGACAAATCATCAAGCATTGAAAATGCGACGCTGTTTTTTTACATATATTTAGTAAGTAGTTTATATCTAATACATGATGGGCAGAATGAATGAAAACTTTACTTATGGTACCGTAATGTACGATTTGTGGATGAAAGTCCGCTGAGCCACGGTGACGGTAACTTGACTTGGTTGTTGGGTCTTACGCCCAGCAACCTCTGAGGAAGGTCATCAGGCCTGCAACACTATTTAATATGTGATTTGAAATCATTCGACAAATCTATCTGAAATATATAAATGTAAAAACTAGAATAAATAGAAAAATTATGATTTTGATATCATGATAAAGATAAAAGACAATTAAAATGGAAAGAAAAGATCTTGTGGGTATTGAGCCAACGTGGCGAGAAACGCCGGTCGGCAGTTTCATTTTACCGAAAAGTGCGAAGAGATAGGACAGACGAGAGATAGTCCTCCACCACGTCATGCACATGGAATATGATAATTTATTCGGAGGTCCGCCGGCTCAAGCCAATAGCGCAACTGCCCGGTGGATAATGCTTTCCCTCCAGGCCGACTGTCTAATGTGTGGACATGTCCACCCACATGCGACCTGCCCAAGCAGGAGGAACCTCACCACAGAGACCTCAACCCACAAACCACTTTATATTATCTTAAATAATTCTGTTTCTCTGATGAAGACAATTAATTTGTCTATAGTATTCGAGTTGTCCCCGAGTACATTGATAATGTTAAAACAGGTGTTTTCCCTGTTGCAATAGTCCATTAGATTTCTTATGTTCCTTGGCGTTGTTAACAAGTTGGTAGAAAGCATTTGTTGATATGCGGCAGCATCATGTGAGTGATAAATATAGTTCATTCTGAGGCGGACCAGCACGACCTTCTCTCTTCTCTTCTTTCTAATCTTACATTAATGCTGGTTACTGTGACCCACGTCACCCCATCAAAATGCCTCATCATGTTATGCAACGTTCGTTCCCTAAGTGACAGGTATCCTCACAGTCGTCATAAGTGAAGTGTCCTAAACGTTGAGCTTATATATCTTTTACCATAAAATTACTTCTCCTAGAACTTTGTATGTGCTCTTATCATGCCCACACTATCTAATGATAAATCATAAAACACACACACACACACATACACACACACACACACATACACACACACACACGGATGGAGCCCCATGAGTATACAACTCCCTCCCCGTAATGAAGCTGAGGTAAATGTAATTATCTTTTTGTACTCTACGGGAAGAGAATCTTACAATCGTATACATACATAAAAGTATAAACACAAGTGTAAAACTTCTTCACCATACAGGGCAAATACGTAATTACACACACAGACACACAGACACACGCACAGATACACACACACACACACACACACACACACACACACACACACACACACACATTAAGGTCTTTCTAAGTAATATACTTTCAGGGTTATATGTGTACAGCATAAAGCATCACTGAGGTTTAGAGGCAGATGTAGTTAAAAGAACCAAAAAAAAGATAAACCAGTGTCATAGATAAGGTTGTCAACAGACCAAATAATATCCCTAGATAAATCTGAGGATGTTTATGGTACATGATTGGGTATTTGGAATGACAGTGGGGATCTTCTACCTGGGGCCGCTCCACCTTCTTCAAAGTATTTCTTTCTAGTACTAGTGAAGGCAATATCATCTTTTCATTACTTATGCTGCTACATTGTTCACTTTCTCTTGAAAACAAGTTTAATACTCTAAGATTTTCTTACTTAAATTCACCGCCTGTTGACTGATAATGCATACAAATCACCATCACATCTTTAAAGACCCTTTTATCATAAGACATGAGAGAAGGCATCCTATGGTAAACATCACATTTCCTTACACTAGTCTTCCCCAACCCACACGGCACGAAGTGTAAAACTCTCTCCCCGTAACACACAAGTTAATCATATTGGAACATAGTGAAAAAAGGCTTCGGCCCGATTATCATCCAGAGGAAAACTAAGTCACAAGAATAAGTTACGAAAATGGTATCTGAATTTACAATGCTGAACCAAGAGAAAGTAAGAGAGTGATGCGACTAAATGAACGTCAATATGAAGCGTATATCGCTCAAAACAGCAAAGAAACCCTAAAGAGTTTTACAAAAGTGTTAGAAGAAAGTCATTACCCAGCCAATACGTCCACTAGTAAAATATCCTCGTCTTCTTTTGAATAGTTTTCCTGAAAAGGAAAATATTATTCAACGCATTAAGGATTTTCCATTGAATGGAAAGTGTAGAATATCAAGAATGGAAGCAAACATAGTAGAATAAATAACAAAGGATATTGGATCATGTAGATTCCATTTTACTTATCTTGTGTTATCAACTAAGCTCTCCACTATTTTTGATTTTGTAGGGGTGACAAAATACACAAAGAATTGGTTAACTTGGTAACTTTATCTAAATTGGAGCTAGAATATGTAAGGAAGTTGTAAATGAACTTAGAGACAGCTTGACCTGTCAGAAACAGTTTTCTCGACAAAAATGATGGTTGAAATTGAAGCAATTATGCAAATGTGTTTACAAAATATGTTGGGTATCCATTGGTAAGCTTTATGTGCAAAAGCTGGCTTTAAGAAACTTCAAGATGTAAAGAAATTTGTTACAAAACTAACTATATCCATTTCTGCGCGTGCTAAGAAAAAAAAATTAGAATATACTGAGCAAGATGAACTCAGTGTACAAAGGACTACTTATGTACAGGTATCAATCTTCCTTGGGTCAGTCGAGGTTCTGTTATGAAACGATTTGTTGAATGTCTAGAAGAAATACGTATGCTCCTGACAAATGAAAAACTAGTTATTTGAAGAATTATATGACGGTGAGTTGATTTGTACACTGATTTTTTTTTTTTTCTTACGAATTTTCCTCGTATCAAATGATTTGGACACCAGGTTACAGGAGTTTGGCAAAACATTTGACGTTCTGTTTCATAACAAAAAAACCTTTGAAAAGAATTTTTCTTTTTTTTACCGTGATGTTGATAATGGCACATAGGTAATTCTCACCTACAAAAACACCAGAATGATCTTATAATCTATGAAGAAACAGACATTGAAGGCCTTCAAATGCAATTTTGGTTTATCTCTGATTCAACTATCTAGCAATTCACTTCAAGATTAACGAAGTTCTGGTCATTTAAAGAAAATGCAAATTTCATAAAATATGCAGACAATGTGATATTAGACAAATTGAATTTGGGAATGTTGCAATGACTTGAAAAATTCTAAGATACAATCCTTCTATTTACAAAGTAGCTTAATTTGAAGGTAAAAAAATGTAGACTTATGAGCTGAACTAGAAAATATTGAGAGAGTAGGTTTGAGACCGGATTACCACCGAGTGTCTCAAAACTGTAAGAATGGTAGTATCATCAATATGATAATCTACTTATTAATGTAATTTATTGTTTTCAGCGATGAATTTTGTGGAGAGAATATATATATAGGGTGGAGGAGGGGGTAAAAGTTTTGGGAGCATTGAAGAATGTGTAGAAGTCGAGAACGATATCTTGGAAAGCAAAAATGGGTAAGTTTGAAGGAATAGTGGTTCCAACAATGTTATATGGTTGCGAGGCGTGGGAGCGTTGAAGAATGTGTGGAAGTCGGGAACGATATCTTGGAAAGCAAAAATGGGTATGTTTGAAGGAATAGTGGTTCCTACAATGTTATATGGCTGCGAGGCGTGGGCTATAGATAGAGTTGTGCGGAGGAGGGGGGATGTGCTGGAAATGAGATGTTTGAGGACGATATGTGGTGTGAGGTGTTTTGATCGAGTAAGTAAAGAAAGGATAAGAGAGATATGTGGTAATAAATAGTGTGGTTGAGAGAGCAGAAGAGGGTGTTTTGAAATAGTTTGGTCACATGGAGAGAATGAGTGTGGAAAGATTGACCAAGAGGATATATGTGTCAGAGGTGGAGGGAACGAGGAGAAGTGGGAGACCAAATTGGAGGTGGAAAGATGGAGTGAAAAAGATTTTGAGTGATCGGGGCCTGAACATGCAGGAGGGTGAAAGGCGTGCAAGGAATAGAGTGAATTGGAACGATGTGGCATTAATGGATTGAACCAAGGTATGTGAAGCGTCTGGGGTAAATAATGGAAAGTTCTGTGGGGCCTGGATGTGGAAAGGTAGGTGTGGTTTCGGTGCATTATACATGACAGGTAGAGACTGAGTGTGAACGAATGTGGCCTTTGTTGTCTTTTCCTAGCACTACCTCGCGAACATGCGGGGGGAGGGGGTTGTTATTTCGTGTGTGGCGAGGTGGCGACGGGATGAATAAGGGCAGACAGTATGAATTACGTACATGTGTATATTTGTATGTCTGTGTGTGTATATATATGTATACGTTGAGATGTATAGGTATATATATGTGCGTGTGTGGACGTGTCTGTATATACATGTGTAAATAACGTGCGTAAGACAAGAGAACAAATGGGAACATCAGCGAAGCATGCGCGTGGGCAGGTAATAACAAGTAGTGATTTAGCGAGAAGGATATGAAGTGAGAAATTTGAAGGTTTGTTGATTGTTTTTGATGATTGAGTGGCAGACATCATTTGCTTTTGTCGGGATGGTGTGCGAAGTGAGAGGGTCAGGGAGAATGGTTTTGTAAACAGAGAAGAGGTAGTGAAAGCTTTGTGGAGGATGAAAGCCAGCAAGGCGGCTGGTTTGGATGGTACTGCAATGGAATGTATCAAAAAAAGGGGTGACTGTGTTGTGTATCGATTGGTAAGGATATTCAGTGTATGTATGGATCACGGTGAAGTGCCTGGCGATTGGAGGAATGCATGCATAATGCCATTGTACAAAGGCAAATGTGATAAAGGTGAGAGTTCAAAGTACAGATACATAAGTTTGTTGAGTATTCCTGGGAAACTATGTAGGAGGATATTGATTGAAAGGGTAAAAGCATGTAAAGAGCATCAGATTTGGGAAGCGCAGTGTAGTTTCAGAAATAGTAGAGGATGCATGGGTCATATGTTTGCTTTGAAAAATATATGTGAGAAATACTTAGAAAAGCAGATGGATTCATATGTAGCATCTATGGATCTGGAGAAGGCATATGATAGGGTTAATAGAGATGCTTTGTGGAAGGTTCTATAAGTGTAGGTGTGGGAAATCGCTAAAAGCAGTGAAAAGCTTTTACCAAGGATGTAAGGCATGTGTACGAGTAGGAAGAGAGGAAAGTGATTGGTTCCCAGTGGATGGTGGTTTTCGGCAGGGGCGTGTGATGTCCCCATGATTGTTTAATTTGTTTATGGATGGGGTCGTTAGGCAGGTAGATGCAAGAGTTTTGGAGAGAGGGGCGAGTGTGCAGTCTGCTAGGGATGAGAGGGCTTGGGAAGTGAGTCATTTGTTGTTTGCTGTTGATACAGTTGTGGTGGTTGATTCGGGTGAGAAAATGCAGAGGTTGGTGACGGAGTTTGGTAAATTGTGTGAAAGGAGAAAGTTGAGAGTAAATGCGAATAAGAGCAAGGTTATCAGGTTCAGCGGGGTTGAGGGACAAGTTAATTGGGAGATAAGTTTGAATGGAAAAAAATTTAGGTGAAGTGTTTTATATATCTGGGAGTGGACTTAGCAGCGGATGGAACCATGGAAGCGGAAGTGAGTCAAAGGGTGGGGTAAGCGGCGAAGGTTCAGGGAGCGATAAAGAATGCTTGGAAGGAGAAAACGTGATCTCGGAGAGCAAAAATGGGTATGTTTGAAGGACTAGTAGTTCCAACAATGTTATATGGATGCGAGGCATAGGCTATAGATAGGGTTATACGGAGGAAGATGGATGTGTTGGAAATGAAATGTTTGAGGACTATATGTGGTGTGAGGTGGTTTGATCGAGTAAGTAATGAAAGGCTAAGAGAGATGTGTGGTAATATAAAGAGTGTAGTTGAGAGAGCAGAAAGCGTATTGAAATCGTTTGGACATATGGAGAGAATGAGTGAGGAAAGATTGATAAAGAGGATATATGCGTCAGAGTTGGATGGAACGAGAAGTGGAAGAACAAACTGAAGGAGGAATGACGAAGTGAAAAAGATTTTGAGCGATCAGGGCCTGATAGCCTAGCGGTAGGATTCTCGCGTGTGGCACAGAAGTCACGGGTTCGATCCTGGCTGTTGGAGGTTTGAATGTTCTATGAAGGTGCGCGCTCATATATATATATATATATATATATATATATATATATATATATATATATTTCTTTCAAACTATTCGCCATTTCCCGCATTAGCGAGGTAGCGTTAAGAACAGAGGACTAGGCCTTTCAGGGAATACCCTCACTTGGCCCCCATCTCTGTTCCTTCTTTTGGAAAATAAAAAAAAGAAAAAAAACGAGAGGGGAGGATTTCCAGCTCCCCGCTCCCTCCCCTTTTAGTCGCCTTCTTCGACACGCAGGGAATACGTGGGAGGTATTCTTTCTCCCCTATCCCCAGGGATATATATATATATATATATATATATATATATATATATATATATATATATATTTTTTTTTTTTTTTTTTTTTTTTTATACTTTGTCGCTGTCTCCCGCGTTTGCGAGGTAGCGCAAGGAAACAGACGAAAGAAATGGCCCCCCCCCATACACATGTACATACACACGTCCACACACGCAAATATACATACCTACACAGCTTTCCATGGTTTACCCCAGACGCTTCACATGCCTTGCTTCAATCCACTGACAGCACGTCAACCCCTGTATACCACATGACTCCAATTCACTCTATTTCTTGCCCTCCTTTCACCCTCCTGCATGTTCAGGCCCCGATCACACAAAATCTTTTTCACTCCATCTTTCCACCTCCAATTTGGTCTCCCTCTTCTCCTCGTTCCCTCCACCTCCGACACATATATCCTCTTGGTCAATCTCTCCTCACTCATTCTCTCCATGTGCCCAAACCATTTCAAAACACCCTCTTCTGCTCTCTCAACCACGCTCTTTTTATTTCCACACATCTCTCTTACCCTTACGTTACTTACTCGATCAAACCACCTCACACCACACATTGTCCTCAAACATCTCATTTCCAGCACATCCATCCTCCTGCGCACATCTCTATCCATAGCCCACGCCTCGCAACCATACAACATTGTTGGAACCACTATTCCCTCAAACATACCCATTTTTGCTTTCCGAGATAATGTTCTCGACTTCCACACATTTTTCAAGGCTCCCAAAATTTTCGCCCCCTCCCCCACCCTATGATCCACTTCCGCTTCCATGGTTCCATCCGCTGACAGATCCACTCCCAGATATCTAAAACACTTCACTTCCTCCAGTTTTTCTCCATTCAAACTCACCTCCCAATTGACTTGACCCTCACCCCTACTGTACCTAATAACCTTGCTCTTATTCACATTTACTCTCAACTTTCTTCTTCCACACACTTTACCAAACTCAGTCACCAGCTTCTGCAGTTTCTCACATGAATCAGCCACCAGCGCTGTATCATCAGCGAACAACAACTGACTCACTTCCCAAGCTCTCTCATCCCCAACAGACTTCATACTTGCCCCTCTTTCCAGGACTCTTGCATTTACCTCCCTTACATATATATATATATATATATATATATATATATATATATATATATATATATATATATATATATATATATATATATATATATATATATATATATATATATATATATACATAAAATCACAAGTCTACACGTGATCAAGTATATTCCTATGAGTCTACGGGGAAAATTAAGCACGATAAATTCCCAAGTGCTCTTTAGTTAATAATAACATCATCAGAGGAGACACAAGAGAAAAATATAACGGTCAGTTGATATATAATGAAGAGACGTGGCTAGGACGCCATTTGGTGAATATACGATTGTCCAAGACAGACAACGAGCGTATCATGAACTTATCATTTTACAAATTTCATCAGCAATAAAGTCTTCTAATTTGTATAGACCATCATTAATATGAAGATTATATTTCTTTGTGTATTTAATAATGGAAGATTCAATGATATTTCGAGGTAATAAAGTTAGTGTTAATAACTGAGATGGTATTACTCCAGTCAATACAATGATCACAGTTTTTAACGTGATTAAAGTTAAATACCCTAGATTTTTCATTTATAAATCCCTTAAGTTAGCAAAGAAATCATTTTATAGGGTTGAGCCCAAACCTCCCATTGACACCAAGAATCTTTTAGTTCTCACTCTTAATGATAATTTTACTTTACTTCCCATGTTCCTTAAATCCTATGATGTAAATGTTGCCTTCAGCAAAAATAATACTCTGAAGAATATCTTAATCAGGAATTCACCAGAAAATTCTCCTGGGTGCATCTATAAAGTGCCATATAGAAATTGTGATAAGTTTCATGTTGGGCAGACTGGTGAGGATCTTTCTGTTAGACTTAAGCAACATGAATAAAGTATAAGGACGGAAAAACGGGACAAGAATCAAATGCCTTGATTAATCACGTTAAAAACTATGATCATTGTATTGACTGGAGTAATGCCATCTCAGTTATTAACTCTAACTCTATACGCTCGTTGTCTGTATTGGACGATCGCATATTTACCAAATGGCGTCCTAGCTACGTCTCTTCGTTGTATATCAACTGATTGTTATATCTTTCTCTTGTGTCTCCCCGATGATGTGATTTTACACTAAACTGCACTTGTGAACTTCTTATCATGTTCCATTTCCCCCGTGGACTCACAGGAATATATATATATATATATATATATATATATATATATATATATATATATATATATATATATATATATACATATATATATATATATATATATATATATATATATATATATATATATATATATATATATATATATATATATATATATATATATATATATGTATATATATATATATATATATATATATATATATATATATATATATATATATATATATATATATACATATATATATATATATGTATATATGTATGTATATATATATATATATATATATATATATACATATATATATATATATATATATATATATATATATATATATATATATATATATATATATATTATTTTTTTATCTTATTATACTTTGTCGCTGTCTCCCGCGTTTGCGAGGTAGCGCAAGGAAACAGACGAAAGAAATCGCACAACCCCCCCCCCCATACACATGTATATACATACGCCCACACACGCAAATATACATACCTACACAGCTTTCCATGGTTTACCCCAGACGCTTCACATGCCCTGATTCAATCCACTGACAGCACGTCAACCCCGGTATACCACATCGCTCCAATTCACTCTATTCCTTGCCCTCCTTTCACCCTCCTGCATGTTCAGGCCCCGATCACACAAAATCTTTTTCACTCCATCTTTCCACCTCCAATTTGGTCTCCCTCTTCTCCTTGTTCCCTCCACCTCCGACACATATATCCTCTTGGTCAATCTTTCCTCACTCATCCTCTCCATATGCCCAAACCACTTCAAAACACCCTCTTCTGCTCTCTCAACCACACTCTTTTTATTTCCACACATCTCTCTTACCCTTACGTTGCTCACTCTATCAAACCACCTCACACCACACATTGTCCTCAAACATCTCATTTCCAGCACATCCATCCTCCTGCGCACAACTCTATCCATAGCCCACGCCTCGCAACCATACAACATTGTTGGAACCACTATTCCTTCAAACATACCCATTTTTGCTTTCCGAGATAATGTTCTCGACTTCCACACATTCTTCAAGGCCCCAGGATTTTCACCCCCTCCCCAACCCTATGATCCACCTCCGCTTCCATGGTTCCATCCGCTGACAGATCCACTCCCAGATATCTAAAACACTTCACTTCCTCCAGTTTTTCTCCATTCAAACTCACCTCCCAATTGACTTGACCCTCAACCCTACTGTACCTAATAACCTTGCTCTTATTCACATTTACTCTTAACTTTCTTCTTCCACACACTTTTCCAAACTCAGTCACCAGCTTCTGCAGTTTCTCACATGAATCAGCCACCAGCGCTGTATCATCAGCGAACAACAACTGACTCACTTCCCAAGCTGTCTCATCCCCAACAGACTTTATACTTGCCCCTCTTTCCAAAACTCTTGCATTTACCTCCCTAACAACCCCATCCATAAACAAATTAAACAACCATGGAGACATCACACACCCCTGCCGCAAGCCTACATTCACTGAGAACCAATCACTTTCCTCTCTTCCTACACGTACACATGCCTTACATTCTCGATAAAAACTTTTCACTGCTTCTAACAACTTTCCTCCCACACCATATATTCTTAATACCTTCCACAGAGCATCTCTATCAACCCTATCATATGCCTTCTCCAGATCCATAAATGCTACATACAAATCCATTTGCTTTTCTAAGTATTTCTCACATACATTCTTCAAAGCAAACACCTGATCCACACATCCTCTACCACTTCTGAAACCACACTGCTCTTCCCCAATCTGATGCTCTGTACATGCCTTCACCCTCTCAATCAATACCCTCCCATATATTACCAGGAATACTCAACAAACTTATACCTCTGTAATTTGAGCACTCACTCTTATCCCCTTTGCCTTTGTACAATGGCACTATGCACGCATTCCGCCAATCCTCAGGCACCTCACCATGAGTCATACATACATTAAATAACCTTACCAACCAGTCAACAATACAGTCACCCCCTTTTTTAATAAATTCCACTGCAATACCATCCAAACCTGCTGCCTTGCCGGCTTTCATCTTCCGCAAAGCTTTCACTACCTCTTCTCTGTTTACCAAATCATTTTCCCTAACCCTCTCACTTTGCGCACCACCTCGACCAAAACACCCTATATCTGCCACTCTATCATCAAACACATTCAACAAACCTTCAAAATACTCACTAGGTATAGGGGAAAAAAAATACTTCCCATGCATTCCTCAGGTGTCGTAGAAGGCGACTAAAGGGGACGGGAGCCGGGGCTAGAAACCCTCCCCTCCTAGTATCTTAACTTTCTAAAAGGGGAAACAGAAGAAGGAGTCACGCGAAGAGTGCTCATCCTCCTCGAAGGCTCAGATTGGGGTGTCTAAATGTGTGTGGATGTAACCAAGATGAGAAAAAAGGAGTATGTTTGAGGAAAGGAACCTGGATGTTTTGGCCCTGAGTGAAACGAAGCTCAAGGGTAAAGGGGAAAAGTGGTTTGGAAATGTCTGGGGAGTAAACTTAGGGGTTAGTTAGAGGACAAGGGCAAGGAAAGGAGTAGCACTATTCCTGAAGCAAGAGTGGTAGGAGTATGTGATAAAGTGTAAGAAAGTAAACTCTAGAGTGATATGGGTAAAACTGAAAGTGGATGGAGAGATATGGGTGATTATAAGTGCATATGCATCTGGGCATGAGAAGAATGATCATGAGAGGCAAGTGTTTTGGAAGCAGCTGAGTGAGTGTGTTAATAGTTTTGATGCACGAGACCGGGTTATAGTGATGGGTGATTTGAATGCAAAGGTGAGTAATGTGACAGTTGAGGGAACAATTGGTGTACATGGGGTGTTCAGTGTTATAAATGGAAATGGTGAAGAGGTTGTAGATTTATGTGCTGGAAAAGGACTGGTGATTGGGAATAACTGGTTTAAAAAGAGAGATATACATAAGTATACGTATGTAACTAGGAGAGATGGCCAGAGAGCGTTAGTGGATTACGTGTTAATTGATAGGCGCGCGAAAGAGAGACTTTTGCATTTAATGTGCCGATAGGTGCAATTGGAGGGATGGTTGATCATTATCTTGTGGAGGCGAAAGTGAAGATTTGTAGAGGTTTTCATAAAAGAAGAGAGAATGTTGGGGTGAAGAGAGTTGTGAGAGTAAGTGAGCTTGGGAAGGAGACGTGTGTGATGAAGTACCAGGAGAGACTGAGTACAGAATGGAAAAAGGTGAGAACAAAGGACGTATGGGGAATGGGGGAGGAATGAGGTGTATTTAGGGAATCAGTGATGGATTGTGCAAAAGATGCTTGTGGCATGAGAAGCGTGGGAAGTGGGCAGATTAGAAAGGGTAGTGAGTGGTGGGATGAAGAAGTTAGATTATTAGTGAAAGAGAAGAGAGAGGCATTTGGACGATTTTTGCAGAGAAAAATGCAAATGAGTGGGAGATGTATAAAAGAAAGAGGCAGGAGGTCAAGAGTAAGGTGCAAGAGATGAAAAAGAGGGCAAATGAGAGTTTGGGTGAGAGAGTATCATTAAATTTTAGGGAGAATAAAATCATGTTTTGGAAGGAGGTAAATAAAGTGCGTAAGACAAGGGAACAAACAAGAACATCAGTGAAGAAGGCTAATGGGGAGGTGATAACAAGTAGTGGTGATATGAGAAAGAGGTAGAGTGAGTATTTTGAAGGTTTGCTGAATGTGTTTGATGATCGAGAGGCAGATATAGGGTGTTTTGGTCGAAATGATGTGTAAAGTGAGAAGGTTAGGGAGAATGATTTAGTAAACAGAGAAGAGGTAGTAAAAGCTTTACAGAGGATGAAAGCCGACAAGGTAGCGGGTTTGGATGGTATTGTAGTGGAATTTATGAAAAAAAGGGGGTGACTGTATTGTTGACTGGTTGGTAAGAATATTTAATGTATATATGATTCATGGTGAGGTGCCTGATGATTGGCGGAATGCTTAGATAGTGCCACTGTACAATGGCAAAGGGGATAAAAATTGGTGTTCAAATTACAGAGGTATAAGTTTGTTAAGTATTCCTGGGAATTTATGTGGGAGGGTATTGATTAAGAGGATGAAGGCATGTACAGAGCATCAGATTGGGGAAGAGCAGTGTGGTTTTAGAAGCAGTAGAGGATGTGTGGATCAGGTGTTTGCTTTGAAGAATGCATGTGAGAAATACTTAGAAAAGCAAATGGATTTGTATGTAGGATTTATGCATCTGGAGAAGGCATATAATAGAGTTGATAGAGATGCTCTGTGGAAGGTATTAAGAATATATGGTGTGGGAGGTAAGTTGTTAGAGGCAGTGAAAATTTTTATCGAGGATGTAAGGCATGTGTACGTGTAGGAAGAGAGGAAAGTGATTGGTTCTCCGTGAAAGTTGGTTTGCGGCAGGGGTGCGTCATGTCTCCATGGTTGTTTAATTTGTTTATGGATGGGGTTGTTAGGGAGGTGAATGCAAGAGTTTTGGAAAGAGGGGCAAGTATGCAGTCTGTTGTGGATGAGAGAGCTTGGAAAGTGAATCAGTTGTTGTTCGCTGATATACAGCGCTGGTGGCTGATTCGGGTGATAAACTGCAGAAGCTGGTGACTGAGTTTGGTAAAGTGCGTCAAAGGAGAAACCTGAGAGTAATTGTGAATAAGAGCAAGGTTATTAGGTACAGTATGGTTGAGGGAAAAGTCAACTGGGAGGTAAGTTTGAATGGAGAAAAACTGGAGGAAGTAAAGTGTTTTAGATATCTGGGAGTGGATCTGGCAGCGGATGGAACCATGGAAGCGGAAGTAGATCATAGGGTGGGGAAGGGGGCGAAAATCCTGGGAGCCTTGAAGAATGTGTGGAAGTCGAGAACATTATCTCGGAAAGCAAAAATGGGTATGTTTGAAGGAATAGTGGTTCCAACAATGTTGTATGGTTGCGAGGCATGGGCTATGGATAGAGTTGTGCGCAGGAGGATGGATGTGCTGGAAATGAGATGTTTTAGGACAATGTGTGGTGTGAGGTGGTTTGATCGAGTAAGTAACGTAAGGGTAAGAGAGATGTGTGGAAATAAAAAGAGCGTGGTTGAAAGAGCAGAAGAGGGTGTTTTGAAATGGTTTGGGCACATGGAGAGAATGAGTGAGGAAAGATTGACCAAGAGGATATACGTGTCGGAGGTGGAGGGAACGAGGAGAAGTGGGAGACCAAATTGGAGGTGGAAAGATGGAGTGGAAAAGATTTTGTGTGATCAGGGCCTGAACATGCAGGAGGGTGAAAGGAGGGCAAGGAATAGAGTGAATTGGATCGATGTGGTATACCGGGGTTGACGTGCTGTCAGTGGATTGAATCAGGGCATGTGAAGCGTCTGGGGTAAACCATGGAAAGCTGTGTAGGTATGTATAT
Source organism: Panulirus ornatus (assembly GCF_036320965.1). Classification (NCBI taxonomy): domain Eukaryota; kingdom Metazoa; phylum Arthropoda; class Malacostraca; order Decapoda; family Palinuridae; genus Panulirus; species Panulirus ornatus. Next base: position 7,057,271 of record NC_092294.1, on the reverse strand, counting down.
TTGCGTGTATGGGGGTGGGCTGGGCCATTTCTTTCGTCTGTTTCCTTGCGCTACCTCGCAAACGCGGGAGACAGCGACAAAGCAAAAAAAAAAAATATATATATATATATATATATATATATATATATATATATATATATATATATATATATATATATATAAAATAATATATAATAATAATAATAATAATAATAATAATAATAAGAGAGAGAGAGAGAGAGAGAGAGAGAGAGAGAGAGAGAGAGAGAGAGAGAGAGAGAGAGAGAGAGAGAGAGAGAGAGAGAGAGAGAGAGAGAGAGAGAGACTTTTGTGAGAAATTACTAGGAAAGACTGAGTGCAGAATGGGAAAAGGTGTAAACAAAGGACGTAAGGGGAGTGGGAGAGGAATGGGATGTATTCATGAAAGCAGTGATGGCTTGTGCAAAAGATGCTTGTGGTATGGGAAGCGTGGGAGGTGTGCAGATTAGATTATTAGATTAAAACATTAGTGAAAGAAAAGTCTGAGGCATTTGGACGAGTTTTGCAAGGAAATAGTGCAAATGAGTGGGATATGTATAAAAGAAAGAGGTAAGAGTTCAAGAGAAAGGTACAAAAGGTAAAAAAAGAGGGCAAGTGAGAGTTGGGTTGAGACAGTATCAGTACGTTTTAGGGAGAATAAAAAGATGTTTTGAAAGGAGGTAAACCACGTGCGTCAGACAAGAGAACAAATGTGAACATCGGCAAAGAGGTCTATTAGAGAGGTAATAACGAGTAGTGGTGATGTGAGGATGAGATGGAGTGAGTATTTTGAAGGTTTGTTGAATGTTTTAGATGATAGAGTGGCAGATATAGGATGTTTTGGTCGAGGTGATGTGCGAAGTGAGAATTTAAGCGAGAAGGATTTCGTAAACAAAGAAAAGGTAGTGAAGGCTTTGTGGAAGATGAAAGCTGGAAAGGCTGTGGGTTTGGATGGTATTGCAGTGGAATTTATTAAGAAAGTGGGTGACTATGGTGTTGACTGGCTGGTGAGGATATTAAATGTGTGTATGGCTCATGGTGAAGTGCCCTAGGATTGGCGGTATGCATGCATAATCCCATAGTACAAAGGCAAAGGGGATAAAGGTGAGTGTTCAAATTACAGAGGTATACGTTTGTTGAGTATTCCTGGGGAATTATATGGGAGGGTATTGATTGAGAGGGTGAAGGCATGTACAGAGTATCAAATTGGGGAAGAGCAGTGTTTTTCAGAAGTGGTAGTGGATGTGTGGATCAGATGTTTGCTTTGAAGAATATCTGCGAGAAATACTTAGAAAAACAAATGGATATGTATGTAGCATTTATGGATCTGTAAAAGGCATATGATAAGAGTCGATAGAGATGCTCTGAGGAAGGTATTAAGAGTATATGACGTGGGAGGCAAGTTGTTAGGATCAGTGAAAAGTTTTTATAGAGGATGTAAGGCATTTGTACGAGTAGGAAGCGAAGAATGTGAGTGGTTTTCAGTGAATGTCGGTTTGTGGTAGGGGTGTGTGATGTCTCCATGGTTGTGTAATTTCTTTATGGATGGAGTTGTTAGGGAGGTGAATGCAAGAGTTTTGGAGAGAGGAGCCAAGTATGCAGTCTGTTGTAAATGAGAGGGCTTGGGAAGTGAGTCAGTTCTTGTTCGCTGATGATACGGCGCTGGTGGCTGATTCAGGTGAGAAACTGTAGAAGCTGGTGACAGTTTGGTAAAGTGTGTGGAAGAAGAAAGCTGAGAGTAAATGTGAATAAGAGCAAGGTTCTTAGATACAGTAGGGTTGAGGGACGAGCAGGTGGGAGGTAACTTTGAATGTAGAGATACTGGAGGAAGTGAAGTGTTTTAGATATCTGGAAGTGGATTTCGCAGCCAATGGAACCATGGAAGCGAAAGTGAGTCACAGGTTGGGGGAGGGGGCGAACGTTCTGGGAGCGTGGAAAATGTGTTGACGGCGAGTACATTATCTCGGAAAGCAAAAATTGGTATGTTTGAAGGAACAGTCGTTCCAACAATGTTATATGGTTGCGAGGCGTGGCCTATAGATAGAGTTGTGCGGAGAAGGGTGGACGTGTTGGAAATGAGATGACTGAGAACAATATGTGGTGTGAGGTAGTTTGATCGAGTAAGTAATGAACTGGTAAGAGAGATGTGTGGTAATAAAATGAGTGTGATTGAGAAAGCTGAAGATGGTGTATTGAAATGGTTTGGTCACATGGAGAGAATGATTGAAGAAAGATTGACAAAGAGAATGTATGTGTTAGAGGTGGAGGGAACGAGAAGTTGGAGACCAAATTGGAGGTTGAAGGATGGAGTGAAAAAGATTTTGAGCGATCGAGGCCTGAACATGCAGGAATGTGAAAGGCTTGCAAGGAATAGAGTGAATTGGAACGATATGGTATACCGGTGTCGAGGTGCTATCAATTGATTGAACCAGGGCATGTAAAGCGTCTGGGGTAAACCGTGAAAGGCTTTGTGGGGCCTCTGTGTGGAAAGGGAGCTGTGGTTTCTGTGCAATATACATGACAGCTAGAGACTGAGAGTGAGCGAATGTGGCCTTTGTTGTCTTTTTCCTGGCGTTACCTCGCGCTCGTGCGGGGGGAGGGAGTTGTCATTTCATGTGTGGTGGGGTGGCGACGGGAATGATTAAAGGTAGCAAGTATGAATTATGTACATGTGTATATATGTATATGTCTGTGTGTATATATATATATACATATATATATATATATATATATATATATATATATATATATATATATATATATATATATATATATATATATATATATATATATATATATATATATATATATATATATATATATATATATATATATATATATATATATATATATATATATATATATATATATCTTTTCTTTTCTTTTAAACTATTCGCCATTTCCCGCGTTAGCGATGTAGCGTTAAGAACAGAGGACTGGGCGTTTTTTGGAATATCCTCACCTGGCCACCTCTGTTCCTTCTTTTGGAAAATTAAAAAAAAAACGAGAGGGGAGGATTTCCAGCCCCCCGCTCCCTCCCCTTTTAGTCGCCTTCTACAACACGCAGGGAATACGTGGGAAGTATTCTTAATCCCCTATCCCCAGGGTAAATTTATATATATATATATATATATATATATATATATATATATACATATCCACTATCACGGTAAAAAAAGATATTTTTTTCAAAGGCTTCTATAGTATCCAACAGAACGTCAAATGTTTATAAGGAAGGCCTGCTTTTATAGTATCCAACAGAACGTCAAATGTTTATAAGCAAGGCCTACTTTTATAGTATCCAACAGAACGTCAAATGTTTATAAGCAAGGTCTGCTTTTATAGTATCAAACAGAACGTCAAATGTTTATAAGCAAGGCCTGCTTTTATAGTATCGAACAGAACGTCAAATGTTTATAAGCAAGGCCTGCTTTTATAGTATCCAACAGAACGTCAATTGTTTATAAGCAAGGCCTGCTTTTATAGTATCGAACAGAACGTCAAATGTTTGTAAGCAAGGCCTGCTTTTATAGTATCGAACAGAACGTCAAATGTTTATAAGCAAGGCCTGCTTTTATAGTATCGAACAGAACGTCAAATGTTTATAAGCAAGGCCTGCTTTTATAGTATCGAACAGAACGTCAAATGTTTATAAGCAAGGCCTGCTTTTATAGTATCGAACAGAACGTCAATTGTTTGTAAGCAAGGCCTGCTTTTTTTTCCGGTCTTTAATTTCTACAAAAATGAGGTCGACATTCTCAACGGTTAGAACAGTTTTTACTACAAGGTTCAAATGATGTTTAACAAAGAGCAGAACACCAACGCCTACTTTGTTTGTCCTATCCCTATCAAACAGAGTGCACCCTGATACTGAGTATTCGCCCAGGAAATCTATTGCTGATATCTAACCAAGACTCACATATGGCAATCATATTATATTTTCCTGTTGCCGCTAACCCTGATACTTTATTTCGTATACTTCGAGCGTCAACAAGGAATATTTTTAGACGAAACTGAGACTTATTATATGGAAAGGTACTTACAAAGGGGTGCGGGTCTGCTCCACACATGATACGTTCTTTTACCAAAACACACGTGTAGACTCACTAAGGAACCTACCAAAACACACGTGTAGACTCACTAAGGAACCTACCAAAACACACGTGTAGACTCACTAAGGAACCTACCAAAACACACGTGTAGACTCACTAAGGAACCTACCAAAACACACGTGTAGACTCACTAAGGAACCTACCAAAACACACGTGTAGACTCACTAAGAAACCTACCAAAACACACGTGTAGACTCACTAAGGAACCTACCAAAACACACATGTAGACTCACTAAGGAACCTAGCAAAACGCGCAACTCCCAGTTTATTCAAGGTGTAGTCTGTCCTTCATAAACTTATCAGACAGCACGTAGAAATGCAGCCAGAAGATCACTTCTAAACCTTCTCTTTTCTAAGCTAAATAGATTCACGTCGTTTAATGGGTTTTCATAGGATCTTCCTCTCAGTCTGGGAATCTTTTGGTAGCTTGACCCTATCCATACGTTAATTCAAGATGGATGACCAAAAGTGAACACAGTGTTCAAGATAGGGGACGCATGAGTGAATTACAAAGCATAAGGATTTCTCTAGATTCATATCAGAAACCCTACTAATGAAACGAAGAATCGTGTTCGTTCTTTTTATTTCTTATACTCCTTACCTGGTTCTATGTCACCAGAAATTTTTACGCCCAAGTACATTTCCTAATTTACCTTTTGCAGTTCAAAAGAATTCACATCGGAGTCTACGGTTTCGTTTTTACTACCGGTATGTAAAACTTTGCTCTTATCGATACTTATATTCATTTACTGCCTGTGAATCCAGTCCATCAACTTTACTACGTTAGGGTGAAGCAGCAGACGCGGGCCCTTTATCAGCTCCAAGTGCTTCTTTATGTGCGGTAACTAGACTTGGGAAGCATATATATATATATATATATATATATATATATATATATATATATATATATATATATATATATATATATATATATATATATACCCAACAGTGAATTCCTCAACACAAGAACAAAGGAACTGGTGACGACAAGTGTGGGTCGTTGCCTCGTAAATGGTCCTCGTAACGACCCTGCCCAGCGCGGGGTAATACAGCTGTTGACATGGTCGCCACGGAGCTGGTGGACGTCAAGCAGCTCATCACCCACTGCTTCAAGTTCTAGGAGGATAGAAGGCGTATGAGACGTTGCGAGACGTGTGTGAGACCTCGAACTCGTGTGTTTGATGATTTTAGAGCACTGGAACGTGAAAAGAACAGAAAAGCGCGTTGAAACAGACAAAATGAGTGAGATGGCTACTGCTTGTGAATCGCCTCCAAAGAGTGTCCTTAAGTTTGATGATGACTCAGAATTTTCTCCAGTGTAAACAGTGCAGTTAGTATCTCTGGGACTTTCCCACAATTGAGAACATTTCTTCATGTCAGGTTTTGTGGGCTGAGAAGGCAGCTTATATTCAAATTATTGTTGCAAAACTATCTCAATAAATATCACCCAGATCTTTGTGATGAATGTTAAATACTGCAAGTGTAATGAGAGATTTTAACTATGTATAATGTTTCTTGTACATTAGAATATTACTGGGAAGATGTGCTGAAGACGAAGCAATATAAAGTTCAGTAATTTTAAGAAAATCAGTCTGTCCTGGTTGTCTTAGTTTTTTGATGCTTAACATTTGGTGAAGTAAGGCATTTACATCATATGCTTTGATTTAATGAAAGTATTTTCCTTATTTTCAGTAATTTAAGAATATTTTTATGGTACACATGAATTGATGTATATGACTGTGTATATACATATGTGTATGTGTGTGGCGACTAGAGGAGACGGGAGCGGGGGGCCAGAAATCCTCCCCTCCTTGTATTTTAACTTTCTAAAATGGGAAACAGAAGGAGTCACGCGGGGAGTGCTCATCCTCCTTGAAGGCTCAGACTGGGGTGTCTAAATATGTGTGGATGTAACCAAGATGTGAAAAAGGAGAGATAGGTAGTATGTTTGAGGAAAGGAACCTGGATGTTTTGGCTCTGAGTGAAACGAAGCTCAAGGGTAAAGGGGAAGAGTGGTTTGGGAATGTCTTGGGAGTAAAGTCAGGGGTTAGTGAGAGGACAAGAGCAAGGGAAGGAGTAGCACTACTCCTGAAACAGTTGTGGGAGTATGTGATAGAATGTAAGAAAGTAAATTCTGGATTAATATGGGTAAAACTGAAAGTTGATGGAGAGAGATGGGTGATTATTGGTGCATATGCACCTGGGCATGAGAAGAAAGATCATGAGAGGCAAGTGTTTTGGGAGTAGCTGAATGAGTGTGTTAGTGGTTTTGATGCACAAGACCGGGTTATAGTGATGGGTGATTTGAATGCAAAGGTGAGTAATGCGGCAGTTGAAGGAATAATTGGTATACATGGGGTGTTCAGTGTTGTAAATGGAAATGGTGAAGAGCTTGTAGATTTATGTGCTGAAAAAGGACTGGTGATTGGGAATACCTGGTTTAAAAAGCGAGATATACATAAGTATACGTATGTAAGTAGGAGAGATGGCCAGAGAGCGTTAGTGGATTACGTGTTAATTGATAGGCGCGCGAAAGAGAGACTTTTGGATGTTAATGTGCTGAGAGGTGCAACTGGAGGGATGTCTGATCATCATCTTGTGGAGGCGAAGGTGAAGATTTGAAGGGGTTTTTCAGGAAAGAAGAGAGAATCTTTGGGTGAAGAGGGTGGTGAGAGCAAGTGAGCTTGGGAAGGAGACTTGTGTGAGGAAGCACCAGGAGAGACTGAGTACAGAATGGAAAAGGTGCGAACAAAGGAGGTAAGGGGAGTGGGGGAGGAATGGGATATATTTAGGGAAGCAGTGATGGCTTGCGCAAAAGATGCTTGTGGCATGAGAAGAGTGGGAGGTGGGTTGATTAGAAAGGGTAGTGAGTGGTGGGATGAAGAAGTAAGATTATTAATGAAAGAGAAGAGAGAGGCATATGGACGATTTTTGCAGGGAAAACATGCAAATGAGTGGGAGATGTATAAAAGAAAGAGGCAGGAGGTCAAGAGAAAGGTGCAAGAGGTGAAATAGAGGGCAAATGAGAGTTGGGGTGAGAGAGTATCATTAAATTTTAGGGAGAATAAAAAGATGCTTTGGAAGGAGGTAAATAAAGTGCGTAAGACAAGGGAGCAAATGGGAACTTCAGTGAAGGGCGCTAATGTGGAGGTGATAACAAGTAGTGGTGATGTGAGAAGGAGATGGAATGATTATTTTGAAGGTTTGTTGAATGTGTTTGATGATAGAGTGGCAGATATAAGGTGTTTTGGTCGAGGTGGTGTGCAAAGTGAGAGGGTTAGGGAAAATGATTTGGTAAACAGAGAAGAGGTAGTAAAAGCTTTACGGAAGATGAAAGCCGGCAAGGCAGCAGGTTTGGATGGTATTGCAGTGGAATTTATTAAAAAAGGGGGTGACTGTATTGTTGACTGGTTGGTAAGGTTATTTAATGCATGTATGATTCATGGTAAGGTGCCTGAGGATTGGCGGAATGCTTCCATAGTGCCATTGTACAAAGGCAAAGGGGATAAGAGTTAGTGCTCAAATTACAGAGGCATAAGTTTGTTGAGTATTCCTGGTAAATTATATGGGAGGGTATTGATTGAGAGGGTGAAGGCATGTACAGAGCATCAGATTGGGGAAGAGCACTGTGGTTTCAGAAGTGGTAGAGGTTGTGTGGATCAGGTGTTTGCTTTGAAGAATGTATGCGAGAAATACTTAGAAAAGCAAATGGATTTGTATCTAGCATTTATGGATCTGGAGAAGGCATATGATAGAGATGATAGAGATGCTCTGTGGAAGGTAGTAAGAAGAATATATGGTGTGGGAGGTAAGTTGTTAGAAGCAGTGAAAAGTTTTCATCGAGGATGTAAGGCATGTGTACGTATAGGAAGAGAGGAAAGTGATTGGTTCTCAGTGAATGTAGGTTTGTGGTAGGGGTGTGTGATGTCTCCATGGTTGTTTAATTTGTTTATGGATGGGGTTGTTAGGGAGGTGAATGCAAGAGTTTTGGAAAGAGGGGCGAGTATGCAGTCTGTTGGGGATGAGAGAGCTTGGGAAGTGAGACAGTTGTTGTTCGCTGATGATACAGCGCTGGTGGCTGACTCATGTGAGAAACTGCAGAAGCTGGTGACTGAGTTTGGTAAAGTGTGTGAAAGAAGAAAGTTAAGAGTGAATGTGAATAAGAGCAAAGTTATTAGGTACAGTAGGGTTGAGGGTCAAGTCAATTGGGAGGTAAGTTTGAATGGAGAAAAACTGGAGGAAGTAAAGTGTTTTAGATATCTGGGAGTGGATCTGGCAGCGGATGGAACCATGGAAGCGGAAGTGAATCATAGGGTGGGGGAGGGGGCGAAAATCCTGGGAGCCTTGAAGAATGTGTGGAAGTCGAGAACATTATCTCGGAAAGCAAAAATGGGTATGTTTGAAGGAATAATTGTTCCAACAAACTTGTATAGTTGCGAGGCGTGGGCTATGGATAGAGTTGTGCGAAGGAGGGTGGATGTGCTGAAAATGCGATGTTTGAGGACAGTATGTTGTGTGAGGTGGTTTGGTCGAGTAAGTAATGTAAGGGTAAGAGAGATTTGTGGAAATAAAAAGAGCGTGGTTGAGAGAGCAGAAGAGGGTGTTTTGAAATGGTTTGGGCACATGGAGAGAATGAGTGAGGAAAGATTCTCCAAGAGGATATATGTGTCGGAAGTGGAGGGAACGAGAAGTGGAAGACTAAATTGGAGGTGGAAAGATGGAGTGAAAAAGATTTTGAGTGATCGGGGCCTGAACATGGAGGAGGGTGAAAAGCGGGCAAGGAATAGAGTTAATTGGATCGATGTGGTATACCGGGGTCGACGTGCTGTCAATGGATTGAATCAGGGCATGTGAAACGTCTAGGGTAAACCATGAAAAGTTCTGTGGGGCCTGGACGTGGAAAGGGAGCTGTAGTTTCGGTGTATTATACATGACAGGTAGAGCCTGAGTGTGAACGAATGTGGCCTTTGTTGTCTTTTCTTAGCGCTACCTTGCGCACATGAGGGGGGAGGGGGTTGTTATTTCATGTGTGGCGAGGTGGAGACGGGAATGAGGAAGGTCAGGCAGTATGAATTATGTACATGTGTATATATGTATATGTCTGTGTGTGTACATATATATGTATATGTTGAGATGTATAGGTATGTATATGTGCGTGTGTGGACGTGTATGTATATACAGGTGTAAGTGATTGGGTTGGGCCATTCTTTCGTCAGTTTCCTTGCCCTATCTTGCTAACCCGGGAGACAGCAAGAAAGTATAACAATAAAAAGAAAAAAACCTCAGCTTCATTACGGGGAGGGAGTTGTATACTCATGGGGCTCCATCCGTGTGTGTGTGTATGTGTGTGTGTGTGTGTGTGTGTGTGTGTGTGTGTTTTATGATTTATCATTAGATAGTGTGGGCATGATAAGAGCACATACAAAGTTCTAGAAGTAATTTTATGGTAAAAGATATATAAGCTCAACGTTTAGGACACTTCACTTATGACGACTGTGAGGATACCTGTCACTTAGGGAACGAACGTTGCATAACATGATGAGGCATTTTGATGGGGTGACGTGGGTCACAGTAACCAGCATTAATGTAAGATTAGAAAGAAGAGAAGAGAGAAGGTCGTGCTGGTCCGCCTCAGAATGAACTATATTTATCACTCACATGATGCTGCCGCATATCAACAAATGCTTTCTACCAACTTGTTAACAACACCAAGGAACATAAGAAATCTAATGGACTATTGCAACAGGGAAAACACCTGTTTTAACATTATCAATGTACTCGGGGACAACTCGAATACTATAGACAAATTAATTGTCTTCATCAGAGAAACAGAATTATTCAAGATAATATAAAGTGGTTTGTGGGTTGAGGTCTCTGTGGTCACTGAGGTTCCTCCTGCTTGGGCAGGTCGCATGTGGGTGGACATGTCCACACATTAGACAGTCGGCCTGGAGGGAAAGCATTATCCACCGGGCAGTTGCGCTATTGGCTTGAGCCGGCGGACCTCCGAATAAATTATCATATTCCATGTGCATGACGTGGTGGAGGACTATCTCTCGTCTGTCCTATCTCTTCGCACTTTTCGGTAAAATGAAACTGCTGACCGGCGTTTCTCGCCACGTTGGCTCAATACCCACAAGATCTTTTCTTTCCATTTTAATTGTCTTTTATCTTTATCATGATATCAAAATCATAATTTTTCTATTTATTCTAGTTTTTACATTTACATATTTCAGATAGATTTGTCGAATGATTTCAAATCACATATTAAATAGTGTTGCAGGCCTGATGACCTTCCTCAGAGGTTGCTGGGCGTAAGACCCAACAACCAAGTCAAGTTACCGTCACCGTGGCTCAGCGGACTTTCATCCACAAATCGTACATTACGGTACCATAAGTAAAGTTTTCATTCATTCTGCCCATCATGTATTAGGTATAAACTACTTACTAAATATATGTAAAAAAACAGCGTCGCATTTTCAATGCTTGATGATTTGTCGTGATGGTGTTTAGTAATAACTTCGTACGTCAGGCAGAGGGTTAAAAACCGAAGGTATAAGAGAGAAACTTACTACAGTTTAGTGAAAGCCGCCTGGGACTTCCGTGAACAAGCATATATTCCTGAACTGAAGGTAATGGGTGGTAGAGCCAAAGCAGTTGTTTACAAACACTTTATATACCATGTCTGACAGGCTTATGGGAGATTGCTATCTATGGTTGGCTTAGTGCCATTGAGGGGTTCAAATGCTATAGTTGGCTTAGTATCATGGTGGGGTTCACTTGCCATGGCTGGCTTTGTGCCATGGTGGGGTTCAAATGCTATAGTTGGCTTAGTATCATGGTGGGGTTCACTTGCTATGGCTGGCTTTGTACCATTGTGGGGTTCAAATGCTATAGTTGGCTTAGTATCATGGTAGGGTTCACTTGCCATGGCTGGCTTTGTGCCATGGTGGGGTTTCCTTTCTATGGTTGGCTTAGTACCATGTTGGAGTTCACTTGCTATGGTTGGCATAATGCCATGATAGGGTTCACTTGCTATGGCTGGCTTAGTACCATGGTGAGATTCACTTCCTATGGCTGCCGTAATCCCATGGTGGGGTTTACTTGGTTTGGTTGGCTTAAGGTCATGGTGGGTTCCATTGCTATGGTTGGCTTAGCACCATGGTGGATTCACTTGCTATGGTTGGCTTAGCACCATGGTGGGGTTCACTTGCTATGGCTGGCGTAGTACCATGGTGGGGATTACTTGCTTTGCTTGGTTTAAGACCATGGTGAGGTTCACTTACTGTAGTTGGCTTTGTATCATGGTGGGGTTCACTTGCTATGGCTGGCGTAGTACCATGGTGGGGATTACTTGCTTTGCTTGGTTTAAAACCATGGTGAGGTTCACTTACTGTAGTTGGCTTTGTATCATGGTGGGGTTCAATTGTTATGGATGATTTAGCACCACGGTGGGTTCAATTGCTATGACTGGCTTAGCACCATGATGGGGGTTCACTAGCCATTCGTGGCTTAGTACTTTGGTAAGGTTCCTTTGATGGGGTTCCATGATGGGGTTCACTTGCTATGGCTAGCTTAGCACCATGGTGGGGTTCACTTATAAGGCTGACTTAGTACTGTGGTGGGTTCACTTGTTATGGCTGTCTTAATACCATGCTTTGGTTCCATTGCTATGGTTGGCTTCGTACCATCGTGGGGTTCACTTGCTATGGTTAGTTTAGTGCCATGTTTAGGCTTATCTGTCATGGTTGGCTCTGTACTATAGTGGAATTAACTCGCCACTGTTGGTTCATTACCATTGTGGGGTTCACTTACCATGATGGGTTTCATTGGTTATGGCTGGCTTAACACCATGGTGGGGTTCACTTGCTATGGTTGGCTTAGCATCATGGTAGGGTTCACTTGCCATGGCTGGCTTTGTACCATGGTGGGGTTCACTTGCTATGGTTGGCTTAGTACTATAGTGGAATTAACTTGCCACTGTTGGTACAGTACCATTGTGGGGTTCACTTACCATGGTTTGCTTACTATAATATTCTAGTTCACTTACTATGGTTGGGTTTACGCCATGGTGGTGTCACTTACAATGGTTGGGTTTTTTGCCATAGGTGGGTTAGAATCACGATGGAGTGCACTTCATATCGTTAGGTTAATACCATAGTTGGCTTAATACCGCGATGAAGTTCATTAGATCTTGTTGGGTAAATATCGTGATGGGGTTCACTTTCTATGGTAGTGTTGCAACTTTGGTGAGATTCACTTGGCATGGTAGGGTTAGTACTATGCTGGTATTCTCTTGCCATAATTACTTTAATATCATGTTGAAGTCACTTGCCATTGTTGGGATTGTACCATGATGGAATTCACTTGCCATGATTAAGTTAGTATCATGGTGGAGTTCACTTGCCATAGTTGGATAAGGAACTTGAAGGTGATGATTGGCCGTGGTTGGGTTAGTATGACGGTTGGAGGGTATCATAGTAGCGTTCACTTGCTATGGTTGTTCTAGGAGCATAGTAAAGTTTATTTGCTATGGTGAGCTTAGTACCATGGTAGGGTTCATTTCCATGGTTAGTTTAGTACCATAAAAGAGGTCACTCGCAATGGCTGGGTTTGTACTTTGAAGGGCTTCACTTTTGTGGTTGGCTTAATATCATAGGTTGGTTTAGTAACATGTAACATGTAGGGGATGATCGGCCGTGGAGTTCGCTTTCCCTGATAGGGATAATACCATATTAGACTTGTACAACGGTGGAGTTTATTTGCCATGGTGAGGTACATTCGCTCTGATTGATATATTACAGTAGTGGAATTCACTTATCAAGGTTTTCTTAACACAACGGTGGGGATTATCGTATTATTTTTGGCTAGCGCTACGGCGGAATTTCCATAGACTGGTAAGTTTGGTACCAAGACTGGGTTCAATTGTTGAGGTGTAATTTACATCAATATATATATATATATATATATATATATATATATATATATATATATATATATATATATATATATATATATATATGTATGTATATACAAATATATATATGGGAAGTGAGTCAGTTGTTGTTCGCTGATGATACAGCGCTGGTGGCTGATTCATGTGAGAAGCTGCAGAAGCTGGTGACTGAGTCTGGTAGAGTGTGTGAAAGAAGAAAGTTAAGAGTAAATGTGAATAAGAGCAAGGTTATTAGGTACAGTAGGGTTGAGGGTCAAGTCAATTGGGAGGTGAGTTTGAGTGGAGAAAAACTGGAGGAAGTAAAGTGTTTTAGATATCTGGGAGTGGATCTGACAGTGGATGGAACCATGGAAGCGGAAGTGGATCATAGGGTGGGGGAGGGGGCGAAAATCCTGGGAGCCTTGAAGAATGTGTGGAAGTCGAGAACATTATCTCGGAAAGCAAAGATGGGTATATTTGAAGATAGTGGTTCCAACAATGTTGTATGGTTGCGAGGCGTGGGCTATGGATAGAGTTGTGCGCAGGAGGATGGATGTGCTGGAAATGAGATGTTTCAGGACAATGTGTGGTGTGAGGTGGTTTGATCGAGTAGGTAACGTAAGGGTAAGAGAGATGTGTGGAAATAAAAAGAGCGTGGTTGAGAGAGCAGAAGAGGGTGTTTTGAAATGGTTTGGGCACATGGAGAGAATGAGTGAGGAAAGATTGACCAAGAGGATATATGTGTCAGAGGTGGAGGGAACGAGGAGAAGTGGGAGACCAAATTGGAGGTGGAAAGATGGAGTGAAAAAGATTTTGTGTGATCGGGGCCTGAACATGCAGGAGGGTGAAAGGAGGGCAAGGAATAGAGTGAATTGGATCGATGTGGTAAACCGGGGTTGACGTGCTGTCAGTGGATTAAAACAGGGCATGTGAAGCGTCTGGGGTAAACCATGGAAAGCTGCGTAGGTATGTATATTTGCGTGTGTGGACGTATGTATATACATGTGTATGGGGGTGGGCTGGGCCATTTCTTTCGTCTGTTTCCTTGCGCTACCTCGCAAACGCGGGAGACAGCGACAAAAAAAAATATATATATAGATATATATATATATATATCTATAGGGGAGTAAGAAAGAATACTTCCCACGTATTCCCTGCGTGTCGTAGAAGGCGACTAAAAGGGGAGGGAGCGGGGGGCTGGAAATCCTCCCCTCTCGTTTTTTTTTAATTTTCCAAAAGAAGGAACAGAGGGGGCCAGGTGAGGATATTCCAAAAAAGGCCCAGTCCTCTGTTCCTAACGCTACCTCGCTAACGCGGGAAATGGCGAATAGTTTAAAAGAAAGATATATATATATATATATATAAAGATTAGCATCAAGGATACGGACTTTGAGCGACATCCTGCGGCCCATTTTGCTGTAGTTCTTAACCGAAGTCTCAACCAGTTCCACATAGTTTGCGGGCTTTCGATTGCACAGGATGCCCTGAACCACTGCGGCAATGCTCTGCCAAGTGCTTTCTCCTTTCTAGTGAGCTTCTTGGGGAATTCCTTGCACTCCAGGATCTTCTTTAACTGCGGTCCGGCGAAGACATCGGCTTTGACCTTTGCCTCAGAGAGCTTAGGGAAGAAGTCTTGAAGGTACTTGAAGGCTGCAGACTCCTCATCTAGAAATAGACAATTTGATCCATAAGGCCTAATTTTATGTGCGGTGGTGGTATCACCACATTCCTGGGGTCCACCAGTGGCTCCAACGTAACGTTAATAATTCCTACAGAGAATTTCGTCAGAAGTAGCTAGTCCCGGCTGTGGTAGTGCCACTGTTAACCCAAAGGCAAAGCTAGCAGGAAAACTTGGTAAAACTGTCTTGGAGACCCATTAGGAATACCACCATTTTGAAGTCTCCGTTAACTTGTCATACTTCAAGGCGACTAAAAAGGTCTTTACACATTACATTGTTTTAGGTGCACCAAGTGAGCCAGGGGAAGAGACGTGGGCTTGTTCCCGTTATGGGGCAGCAGGGACTTGAGGCATCTGGATGAGATGTCAATATAGAGACGCCACCCTTCGAGTAACAAGCGATTCCGATTTCCTCGAACAGACGGTTTACATTGTGGCAGAAGCAGAGCCCATCTTGACGGATGAAGAGGCTGGAGAAACCTAGGTGACGCTTCCTTTGATATGCGATTTGTACACTTTCATCCAACAAGTTCCACTGCTTGAGCCTGGATGTTAAAAGCTCGGTACTGAACTTTGTGAGACCAAGATCAATGATCGAGTCGTTGAGGTCTTTTTCATTGGGGTGGTATGGGTTTCCCTCCTCAGCTGCAACTCTGAAATTGTGATCTGGATCTAAAAGGTCTTCCTCCTCCTCTGCCTACTATTTATATTACTCGAAAATTTTAGTAAGTTCTATATCAGTTTCTCTGCACTGAATATATCTAGACTATTCTCAAAAATAGGTAAATTTCAAATTATCTCTGTCCTGTTCACAAAAAACCAAAGTTTCAAGTAAATGATAGCCATTTTCTATACTTTGTAGATATAATTAATTGAAAAGAATAAAACTTTTTATCCAGGAACACACAAAAAAGTGAATATTTGTTACACAGTCCAATGAATTAATAATGGAACAACAAAATTGTCGAGTGACACATTTCGTAAGTACTTGCTTCGCATAAACACACTTGGATTAACTCTTAGGCCTCAACTAAATTCTTTTATTAGTATAACACTAAAGAGTGTGAATTTGATCATCGTTTGTAGTCATTACATTTGACTAAAGGCCTTTAGAGAGCCTTCATTAGCAAGAAAACCTTGCCCAGATGACTGTCATGTAACAACCATACGTTTGTTAATTTTCGTGTCTCAACTAGCAGTTTGTATCATTAAAACACTAGGAAATGTAAATTTGATCTGTGTTTGTAATCAGTGAATTTGAGCAAAGGCCAGTTAAACTACATTCATTTGTCCGGATAGTATCTAGGTGCTCCACAGATTCTTTGGATGAATCAAGATCGATCATGGCAGTGAATGACATTGACGTAGTTCAACAGAATGACCGTAGGTCTTCCCATTAGCTTCTCCATCGTCTTATTTCCTGAGAAATCATGTTCTGTTCAGTGTAGATTACTCGTATCCTTATCCATTATAACCTTAAATGCTTAGTGAATTTTCCTTATGATTCATATTACTTAAATTGTCTTTGAGTGAGGTGTATAATCACGATTGGTTAATGAGAATGAATTGCCCTTTCTTTCTCCTAAAGTGAGGATGCACACTATTGTTAAGAGAAAGAATTCCAGCTTCAGATATGTGTTGGAAACTGTATTCACTTTTTTTATATATAAGACATGGGGGGAGGGGGACTGTGTCTTACAACCGCGTCCAGTCTGGAAGGTAGGATGAGGGAGTTCGAAACGGGTGTAGGGAATTAATGGGTAAGTGATGGGGCCTCAAAGCAACTTTCGATAAGGTAGGCAGGAGAGAAACTGGTGGAGGGAACGGAGAAAGGTAGGCATGGTATAGATAGGTAGTGCGGCCTCACATCGGCTTCTCATCAAGCAGGCCGAAGGGAAGGTCTGTTTCAGGGAGGAGGTAGGTGGAGGCATGACAGAAGTGGGTAGCGATTTGTCGAATATGAAATGGAACTGACCTCTATAAAGTACGAACTGCTTAGCCTGAATGAGCATGAACCTAACTGAGCATGAGCATTATTAACAAATAATAATAGGTCAGTGGGCTCTATAAGTTTTATCTCGTAGAAAAGAGTGCAATACTCAAAACTGTTATTGTCTTAGTTTAAGATTGTTTTTGTTTCTGTATTTTGTCTCCAAAAGTCATAATGATAATCTAGGGGCAAAATAAATGTATACTGCATAGTCCTGATCTAATGAAGAGGTATATAAATAATAACAATATGCATTTGAAATATTTCATCTTTGTCTAAAGGTTGACCTACTAATAAATCACCAATAATATTTTTCCTCATTTATAGTACCTCTCTTCTTTACAAAATCAGCTTTGCACCTAAGATCTCCGTCATATGCGCATCAGCCAGTGTGGTTCTGCTGACCACTATATCATCTGCTCACAGCTACATCCACCCATCTCTCCCCCCCGCAACCTTGACATTTGACTTTTACTTAACTGGCTGTCCCCGAATTTGGTTGCTCTTCTGCTGCTAAGTAGATAAACAGATAGCTTCGCTTGCATCTGAGACAGTCTAATTACGCACAAATAGATTACTCTTTTTTTGAATAAGTGACTGTGCATGCGGTAATCGCTGTTATAACCATTTAAATTATTGTTGAGAATCAACAACATACACCGAAATTTAACATGAAAAAAGAGATAAGCACCAGACGTGCCATCTGAACTTTGAACTCCCTTCCATATATCATGAAAGGGCATGCAGACTCGTTGCAAAAGCATGACCATTTATCAAACTTTCTGATTTTAAAGTACAAGCATCTACATCTTTCTAAAAAGTCTGTTTTCAAAGCTATCATAACTAACTCTTGAATCTAATAGTTTCTAATAGAGGTTGGCTGTTTTGAGGGGCTTTAGGGATATTAACTACCAGGGTCATTAAGGCTATTAATGTTACGGTGCAGTCACCAATCAGAAAATCGTTTATAAAGCCTTTTAATGCTAATATGGTCGGGGATTCTTAATTCAGATAATAAACGATAGGTTTCATTTTTGTTTGACAGTAAAAGGTTATATACATCTGCCTACTTTCGTGAAAAACATTTCATTACCTGTTGTATACGACAAATGGGATTCCAAAACACAATTCCATGTCGTATATATACTCAGGTGGTTGTGTTCATGTTCCATATAAGAGATTGTTTTGCAAGTTATGCTACACAGCATGGAAGAAATATCATATGTGTGGGTTATTGATATTTACCGAGGGGAAGGAATGAAAGGTTCTAAGTTTTTTTATCCCTTAATTAGCTGGTTCTGTCAAAGTGGGTGCCGCAGGAATCTGTCCTATCATTTCCATAGCCTACATAAAAAATCTGATGATGAGCTGCAAAGTTGAGCTATCATGATATGCGGATGATATAAAAGTAAGGAGTAGAACTATAAAAGAACATGACTTCGAAACAAGTTAAACTGGTAATGAGAATCTATAGATACACAGTGTTCAGAAAAACTGAAAAAAATGGAGTTCAACTTTGACTAATGAGGTTATGCACTTTAGGGATAGGGAAACCAAACATTACTGTGACATGTTTAGCAATCCGCTGTCCATTGTGGCCAGTCACATGAAGAAGACAACTTAACATTGTTGAGTAGAAAGAGATGAAGTAATCCAAATACTAAGATTTAGTCTAAAATCTTGACCATATAACACAATTAACATTCCTGGCAGTTTTCACGCATAAGCAAGGACTCATTATGATCATATTCTTTACCTATCGCCTCCTTTCTAAACAATAGGCAAAGAAAATCCTGAACACTACAAAGAATTGCTACAAAACTAATTCTAGGTTTGAAAATCTTATGTTATGGAAAGATTTAAATTCGATTAAATCTTTCTCCTTTCGAAAGCCTTGATACAAATTTTGAAAACTCAATAAACCTGAAACTGGAAATCACGTAGAGCTGGTAGAAATCAAATGTAATACAGGCATAGTAATAATGAAATGAATTTCAAAGGAAAAAGATGTAACGCTAGCGTTGGGAAAGTTCTTACTAAATAAAACTATCAAAACTTTGAAGAAGTCACCTTTTTAAAACAGTTTTAAAACAATTAATGTCTCCAAAAAATAGTTGGGCAAATACTTTATCAGGCCCCGTTTTGAATAAGTGAAAATGACAAAAATGTATATGGAATCAGGTTTCTTTCATAGCCAGGCTTAGAAACACGGACCACATCCATAAATCTCGCTCAAGAACCAAATTTAGCAGAAAATACCATAGAAAGTAGAAAACATATCTCCATTTCCTTTTTCTTTCGAAAGTCCATGATTATTTTCCTTCAAGAATGGATAGTATTATCTTGTTCTTAGTTTTTGCCATTCTGGCTGTTTTTGCCGAACGTAGTGGATGATGTTAAGAGACTTTTTCCTTTTACACCCTAACATCATGCTTCCAGAACAGAAATGTAGTTAGCATTATGATATCGTTTGTCAGTTAACGCCTATTGTTATTTTGTTCGTCTGTGCACTGCACTCTTGTGTATCATGTACCATATTTCGGACCTCATCATAACGTGACCAACAAAGCCCTTATACCACAACAGCCCAATCTTCACCATAGGCCTAACCCCACCACAACCCTGATTCTACCACAACTTCAGTCGCACAACAACTTTAACTCTAACACAAACATAACCCCATTACAATCTTTGCTGAACAACAATACACATCTAGACTCATCGAGTGAAGCCTTCATATCGCAATTTCCCAAGCCATATTCTTCCAACTAATCTATACCTTAGATCTTACGTTATCTTTCAAGTCTTACATAACCTGCAGCATCTCTCCTACTCTTAACAGATCTAGTCAAATAGATAATGCACGAATAGATAAAAACACTTGTGAAGGCTGTAATGGTACTTCTTAGGGATGGGCCGAAAGTTGCATGACACAGTCAGACATTAAAATGTCGAGGAAATGGAAGGCAGACTTACTGTCTGGATATGGTCCATCATGAAGTCAGCTGAAAATAGAATTCTCATTTTATTTGCCAGACATTTACTATGATTATATATATATATATATATATATATATATATATATATATATATATATATATATATATATATATATATATATATATATATATTTCATACTATTCGCCATTTCCCGCGATAGCGAGGTAGCGTTAAGAACAGAGGACTGGGCCTTCGTGGGAATATCCTCACCTGGCCCCCCTCTCTGTTCCTTCTTTTGGAAAATTAAAAAAAAAAACGAGAGGGGAGGATTTCCAGCCCCCCGCTCCCTTCCCTTTAAGTCGCCTACTACGACACGCAGGGAATACGTGGGAAGTATTCTTTCTCCCCTATCCCCAGGGATATATATATATATATATATATATATATATATATATATATATATATATATATATATATATATGTATATATATTTTTTTTCTTTCTTTCTTTTAAACTATCCGCCATTTCCCGCATTAGCGAGGTAGCGTTAAGAACAGAAGACTGGGCCTTTGTGGAATATCCTCACCTGGCCCCCCTCTGTTCCTTCTATAAAAAAAAAAAAAAAAAAAAAAAAGAAAATATATATATATATATATATATATATATATATATATATATATATATATATATATATATATATATATTATTTTGCTTTGTCGCTGTCTCCCGCGTTTGCGAGGTAGCGCAAGGAAACAGACGAAAGAAATGGCCACACCCACCCCCATACACATGTCTACACACACGTCCACACACGCAAATATACATACCCATACATCTCAATGTACACATATATATACACACACAGACACATACATATTTACACATGCACACAGTTCACACTGTCTGCCTTTATTCATTCCCATCGCCACCTCGCCACACATGGAATAACATCCCCCTCCCGCCCTCATGTGTGCGAGGTAGCGCTAGGAAAGGACAACAAAGGCCACATTCGTTCACACTCAGTCTCTAGCTGTTATGTAATAATGCACAGAAACCACAGCTCCCTTTCCACATCCAGGCCCCACAGAACTGTCCATGGTTTACCACAGACGCTTCACATGCCCTGATTCAATCCAATGACAGCACGTCGACTCCGGTATACCACATCGATCCAATTCACTCTATTCCTTGCCCGCCTTTCACCCTCCTGTATGTTCAGGCCCCAGTCACTAAAAATCTTTTTCACTCCATCTTTCCACCTCCTATTTGGTCTCCCACTTCTCCTCGTTCCCTCCGCCTCCGACACATATAGCCTCTTGGTCAATCTTTCCTTACTCATACTCCCCACGTGCCCAAACCATTTCAAAACACCCTCTTCTCCTCTCTCAACCACGCTCTTTTTATTTCCACACATCTCTCTTACCCTGTTATTACTTACTCGATCAAACCACCTCACACAACATATTGTCCTCAAACATCTCATTTCTAGCACATCCACCTCCTGCGCACAACTCTATCCATAGCCCACGCCTCGCAACCATACAACGTTGTTGGAACCACTATTCCTTCAAACATACCCATTTTTGCTTTCCGAGATACTGTTCTCGACTTCCACACATTCTTCAAGGCTCCCAGGAATTTCGCCCCCTCCCCCACCCTATGATTCACTTCCGCTTCCATGGTTCCATCCGCTGCCAGATCCACTCCCAGATATCTAAAACACTTTACTTCCTCCAGTTTCTCTCCATTCAAACTTACCTCCCAATTGACTTGACCCTCAACCCTACTGTACCTAATAACCTTGCACTTTTTCACATTTACTCTAACTTTCTTCTTTTACACACATTACCAAACTCAGTCGCCAGCTTCTGCAGTTTCTCACATGAATCAACCACCAGCGCTGTATCATCAGCGAACAACAACTGACTCACTTCCCAAGCTCTCTCATCCACAACAGACTGCATACTTGCCTCTCTTTCCAAAACTCTTGCATTCACCTCCTAACAACCCCATCCATAAACAAATTAAACAACCATGGAGACATTACACACCCCTGCCGCAAACCTACATTCACTGAGAACCAATCACTTTCCTCTCTTCCCACACGTACACATGCCTTACATCCTCGATAAAAACTTCTCACTGCTTCTAACAACTTGCCTCCCACACCATATATTCTTAGTACCTTCCACAGAGCATCTCTATCAACTCTACCATATGCCTTCTGCAGATCCATAAATGCTACATACAAATCCATTTGTTTTTCTAAGTATTTCTCACATACATTCTTCAAAGCAAACACCTGATCCACACATCCTCTACCACTTCTGAAACCACACTGCTCTTCCCCAATCTGATGCTCTGTACATGCCTTCACCCTCTCGATCAATACCCTCCCATATAATTTACCAGGAATACTCAACAAACTTATACCTCTGTAATTTAAGCACTCACTCTTATCCTCTTTGCCTTTGTACAATGGCACTCTGCACGCATTCCGCCAATCCTCAGGCACCTCACCCTGAATCATACATACATTAAATAACCTTACCAACCAGTCAACAATACAGTCACCCTCTTTTTTGATAAATTCCACTGCAATACCATCCAAACCTGCTGCCTTGCCGGCTCTCATCTTCCGCAAAGCTTTTACTACCTCTTCTCTGTTTACCAAATCATTTTTCCCTAACCCTACTATTGACGTTTGTGTAACTAAATTATACATTTCCCTTTTCCATAGCCAGAGGTTGAACCATTATGAGGCATTCATTTTTCATTTCATTTCCAGCTAGAAGTTTCAGTTTCCTAGATTATTTCTTACATGTTTCATATATATATATATATATATATATATATATATATATATATATATATATATATATATATATATATATATATATATATATATATATATATATATATATATATACATACATATATATATATATATATATATATATATATATATATATATATATATATATATATATATATATATATATATATATATATATCGAGGATGTAAGGCATGTGTACGTGTAGGAACAGAGGAAAGTGACTGGTTCTCAGTGAATGTAGGTTTGCGGCAGGGGTGTGTGATGTCTCCATGGTTGTTTAATTTGTTTATGGATGGGGTTGTTAGGGAGGTGAATGCAAGAGTTTTGGAAAGAGGGGCAAGTATGAAGTCTGTTGGGGATGAGAGAGATTGGGAAGTGAGTCAGTTGTTGTTCGCTGATGATACAGCGCTGGTGGCTGATTCATGTGAGAAACTGCAGAAGCTGGTGACTGAGTTTGGTAAAGTGTGTGAAAGAAGAAAGTTAAGAGT
Source organism: Panulirus ornatus (assembly GCF_036320965.1). Lineage (NCBI taxonomy): Eukaryota > Metazoa > Arthropoda > Malacostraca > Decapoda > Palinuridae > Panulirus > Panulirus ornatus. The sequence continues at coordinate 7,034,294 of NC_092294.1, read as the reverse complement.
AAATGTGAATAAGAGCAAGGTTATTAGGTACAGTAGGGTTGAGGGTCAAGTCAATTGGGAGGTGAGTTTGAATGGAGAAAAACTGGAGGAAGTGAAGTGTTTTAGATATCTGGGAGTGGATCTGGCAGCGGATGGAACCATGGAAGCGGAAGTGGATCATAGGGTGGGGGAGGGGGCGAAAATTCTGGGAGCCTTGAAGAATGTGTGGAAGTCGAGAACATTATCTCGGAAAGCAAAAATGGGTATGTTTGAAGGAATAGTGGTTCCAACAATGTTGTATGGTTGCGAGGCGTGGGCTATGGATAGAGTTGTGCGCAGGAGGATGGATGTGCTGGAAATGAGATGTTTGAGGACAATATGTGGTGTGAGGTGGTTTGATCGAGTAAGTAACGTAAGGGTAAGAGAGATGTGTGGAAATAAAAAGAGCGTGGTTGAGAGAGCAGAAGAGGGTGTTTTGAAATGGTTCGGGTACATGGAGAGAATGAGTGAGGAAAGATTGACCAAGAGAATATATGTGTCGGAGGTGGAGGGAACGAGGAGAAGAGGGAGACCAAATTGGAGGTGGAAAGATGGAGTGAAAAAGATTTTGTGTGATCGGGGCCTGAACATGCAGGAGGGTGAAAGGAGGGCAAGGAATAGAGTGAATTGGAGCGATGTGGTATACCGGGGTTGACGTGCTGTTAGTGGATTGAATCAAGGCATGTGAAGCGTCTGGGGTAAACCATGGAAAGCTGTGTAGGTATGTATATTTGCGTGTCTGGACGTATGTATATACATGTGTATGGGGGTGGGTTGGGCCATTTCTTTCGTCTGTTTCCTTGCGCTACCTCGCAAACGTGGGAGACAGCGACAAAGCAAAAAAAGAAAAAAAAAATATATATATATATATATATATATATATATATATATATATATATATATATATATATATATATATATATATATATATATATATTATCCCTGGGGATAGGGGAGCAAGAATACTTCTCACGTATTCCCTGCGTGTCGTAGAAGGCGACTAAAAGGGGAGGGAGCGGGGGGCTGGAAATCCTCCCCTCTCGTTTTTTTTTTTTTAATTTTCCAAAAGAAGGAACAGAGAATTGGGCCAGGTGAGGGTAGTCCCTCAAAGGCTCAGTCCTCTGTTCTTAACGCTACCTCGCTAATGCGGGAAATGGCGAATAGTTTAAAAGAAAGAAATATATATATATATATATATATATATATATATATATATATATATATATATATATATATATATATATATATATATATATTATTATTATTATTATTTTATTATACTTTGTCGCTGTCTCCCGCGTTTGCGAGGTAGCGCAAGGAAACAGACGAAAGAAATGGCCCAACCCACCCCCATACACATGTATATACACACGTCCACACACGCAAATATACATTCCTACACAGCTTTCCATGGTTTACCCCAGACGCTTCACATGCCTTGATTCAATCCACTGACAGCACGTCAACCCCGGTATACCACATCGCTGAAATTCACTCTATTCCTTGCCCTCCTTTCACCCTCCTGCATGTTCAGGCCCCGATCACACAAAATCTTTTTCACTCCATCTTTCCACCTCCAATTTGGTCTCCCTCTTCTCCTCGTTCCCTCCACGTCCGACACATATATTCTCTTGGTCAATCTTTCCTCACTCATTCTCTCCATGTGCCCGAACCATTTCAAAACACCCTCTTCTGCTCTCTCAACCACGCTCTTTTTATTTCCACACATCTCTCTTACCCTTACGTTACTTACTCGATCAAACCACCTCACACCACATATTGTCCTCAAACATCTCATTTCCAGCACATCCATCCTCCTGCGCACAACTCTATCCATAGCCCACGTCTCGCAACCATACAACATTGTTGGAACCACTATTCCTTCAAACATACCCATTTTTGCTTTCCGAGATAATGTTCTCGACTTCCACACATTCTTCAAGGCTCCCAGAATTTTCGCCCCCTCCCCCACCCTATGATCCACTTCCGCTTCCATGGTTCCATCCGCTGCCAGATCCACTCCCAGATATCTAAAACACTTCACTTCCTCCAGTTTTTCTCCATTCAAACTCACCTCCCAATTGAATTGACCCTCAACCCTACTGTACCTAATAACCTTGCTCTTATTCACATTTACTCTTAACTTTCTTCTTTCACACACTTTACCAAACTCAGTCACCAGCTTCTGCAGTTTCTCACATGAATCAGCCACCAGCGCTGTATCATCAGCGAACAACAACTGACTCACTTCCTAAGCTCTCTCATCCCCAACAGACTTCATACTTGCCCCTCTTTCCAAAACTCTTGCATTCACCTCCCTAACAACCCCATCCATAAACAAATTAAACAACCATGGAGACATCACACACCCCTGCCGCAAACCTACATTCACTGAGAACCAATCACTTTCCTCTCTTCCTACACGTACACATGCCTTACATCCTCGATAAAAACTTTATATATATATATATATATATATATATATATATATATATATATATATATATATATATATATATATATATAATCCCTGGGGATAGGGCAGAAAGAATACTTCCCACGCATTCCTCACGTGTCGTGGAAGGCGACTAGAGGGGAAGGGAGCGGGGGGCCAGAAATCCTCCCCTCCCTGTAGTTTAACTTTCTAAAATGGGAAATATTCATATATATATATATATATATATATATATATATATATATATATATATATATATATATATATATATATATATATATGGAAAAATATGAAATATGTTTTCACGATTATCAGTTTATAGTTACATTGTTTAGCAGAAGCTTTGTACTTCAGGCAGCGGGGTTGAAGACACTTATAAGCTAATCTAATCAAGTTCAAGTTTAGTGCAGTGCAGCTCTGATGTGTAACGTACATTTTCTTAGGTCTCTCTCAACCAGCTGCTTTTTATTGGCTAATGATTATTTTTTTTGTGTGGGGAAGTGTAGATTTAAGAATGCTGTTCACATTAGTTATGAAATAGATATGAATAAGGTTGTGTTACAGTTATCTCCCCTATTTCCCCATTAATGTTACAGTTTCCTATTATATCTTGTTCAGTTTTCTTTGAGAAATTGCATAGAAAATAGAAGACAACCGCTCTCTCAGGAATGGCCATAAGAGGAAAGATGTGATAAAAAGCTATTGGTAAATGTATAATGTAATCTGTACACATCTCAGTCATTTCAAACCCTTTGGATATATGATTGAGGCCAGTGAATTTGCCAGAGTGATTTTATTATAAATATAGATAGATCTATGTATGAAGATGAATTGTATTACTTATTTTACGAGAGCCATGTATATTTTGTTATTATAAATGTATTTTTATAGATTTAATTTGTGTGTTTGGCACTTGACCAACTTGAGAAGAAGGGAAAATCAGGTATATCATTACGGCCGTCAGCTGTCAGGAGATATTGGCCAGATTGTAAGGGATTCTCTGTCTAGCCCAAATCTCTCTATCAACAGAAGCTGTTATTTCAGGGTTATCTGTCTTAATGGGCCTATGAGCTGATTATACACCCTTTAATGTGTCAGGGGTGGAGGCAGAATGTCACATGGTGTCTGTCTGGGAACGTTGAAGAAAATATTAAAGTCGTTACATATTGCACATAAGATGTCAAGAGCTTATCACCCACAGAGCCAAGGAATTGCGTAGAAATTTCGGCAGACTTTGAAAAATACTTTGCGAATTTATTTTGAGGGATTATCAGTAGACTTGGATGCGGGTCTGCCTTTAGCATTGTTTGCCATTTGCCATTTGTTAGTGTATGGACATGAAATAAGAGGTCCATTGAGTATGTTGAAAAAAAAAAAAAGTGGTTAGAGAAGAGTGATTCTCCTGGAAGATTGAAGTATATATCAGATTTTAAAAGCACATTGTGTAGAGATAGAGAGATTGCTGTAGAAAATTTGAGAAAGCGTCAAGAAGATATGAAGGCATGGTATGACAAAAAAATCTAAAAACAGAGAGGAACTTTATGGTCCTTGGGTCATTTAGAAAAGAGTGGATTATTTGATCTCCAGTGTGAATACTCCAGAAAGAAGCAAGCCAAGCCAATTGTGTCACATAATCATGATAAAATATTGTCATGATATAAATTATGCAAAGGTTGATGAGGTTACAAATGTGCATTGTGCATGTGATATGTCTGATGATACAGAGGACGTGGATGGAAGTGAGAATGTAAAGTTGGAGAGATGTGAAGACAAATTGTAAAAAATTTGGGATGTGTTAGATATTTTGAAAAAGAAGCTTAATCATTTAGGAACTGAGAGAAGGGATGAGGTCATACAAATAATGAATGAGTTTAGGTGTTTTTTTCTGATGTTTCCAGGAGAGCTAATGCACATTACTGCATGACGTCGAAATTGACGATGCAACATCTATCAAACAGCACCCTTATAAAGTGAATTTTGAAATGAGAGACATAATAAGAAAAGAAGTACAGTATATGCTTGACAATGGTCTGATTGAAAAAAGTAATAGTCCTGGAGTTCACCATGTGTGTTGATAATTAAACCTAATGGTATTACCTACAGAATTTGTACTGATTTTGGAAAGGTAAACAAGATGACTAAAGCAGACTCGTATTCCATTTCAAGAGAATATGTTTGCATTGTTTAGATAGGCGATGCTAAATTTGTAACTAAGTTAGACATATTGAAAAGGTATTGGAAAGTATCTTTGGCTGAAAGAGCAAAAGAAATTTCTGCATTTGTAACTATGGATGTTTTGTATTAGTATAAAGTGATGCCCTTTGGTATGAAAAACAGTGGTAACTTTCCAAATAATAGTAAATCTATGATTGTGTGTTGTTAAAGACTGATCTGCATATATAGATGATATAGTGTTTGTTCAAAAACTTGGAAAGAACATTTGTATTTAGCGAGAGAAGTGTTTAATAGATTGGACAAAGCAAATTTGACCTTAATACTTGTAAATAGTGAATTTGCTAGAGCAACTGTAGAATATCTAGGTTTTGTTGTTGGTGATGGATGTGTAAAACCAATCACTGCTAAAATAGAAAGTGTTGTAAAATTTCCAGCACCTACAAATAAGAAAGAATTATTGAGATTTCTGGGTATGGCTGGATATTACCTTAGGTTTTGTAAGAATTTCTCAATTATTGCTTTACCATTAACCAACTTATTGTCAAAGGAAGTCAAATTTGTATGGAGTGATCAATTTGATGCCTTTAAGGAATTGGGACAAGTACTTGTATGTAGACCCATACTTTCTGCCCCAAATCATGGTAGACCATTTAAACTGTGTATAGATAAAAGTGATTTTGTGGCTGGTCGAGTCTAAATGCAGGAGAAAGATGATATTGATTTTCCAATTTGTTATTTTTCAAAGAAGTTAATGTCCTGTCAGAAAAACTAAAGTACTATTGAAAAGGAAACATTAGCCTTGATTTTAAGTTTGAATCATTTTCATGTATATTTGAGAGGAGTAGGTAGGCCGATCCAAGTGTTAACGGATCACAGCCCTAGTATTTTTCAAAAGATGAAAAATGCAAACAAAAGTTACAAAAGATGACTCTTTTTGTTACAAGGTTATAATTTGAATAATGAGCTTATAAGAGGAAAGGATAATGTTATAGCTGATGTATTGTCTCGTATGTCAGTTAATTATGAGTCAACTAGTGGCTAACTCATGTTTCTCTTGGGAGGGAGATGTTATAGTTGTCTCCCCTATTTACCCATAAATGTTATAGTTAACCATTCTATCTTATTCAGTTTTCTTTGATAAATTGTATAGAAACTGGAAGATGGCCAAGGTCAAGCCTCTCTTTCTCAAGATTGGCCGTAAGAAGTATGTGGTACAGAGCTGTTGGTAAATGTATTATGTAATCTGTACAAATTTCAGTCATTTCAAACCCTTATGTTATATAATTGAGGCCAGTGAATTGGCCAGAGTAATTCTAAGTAAGGTAATATAGATAGAGATCTATGTATCAAGACAAATTGTATTATTTATGTTACGAGAGAACCATGTTTTGTTGTGCTATCATAAACATATTCTTATAGATTTTATCTGTTTTTGGTATTTGACCAACTTGAGAAGAAGGGAAAAGTAGGTAAATCATTACGGCCGTCAGCCGTCAGATGTTATCCAGATTGTAAGGGAATCTGTGTCTAGCTCAAACTCTTTGTTAAGATTAGCTGTTATTTCAGAGTTATCTGTTTTAATGGGTGCATGGGCTGATCATGCACCCTTTAGTGTGTAAGGGATGGTGGCAGAACGTAACAGTTGATATAGTTATCGCCTGTGAGATCTCATTATGTGATTAAGTGGTCAACGTCTGGACTATATATTGCTGGGGAGTTCCTCCTTACCTCCCACCTCCCTTCCCAGCCAGAAGACTCCTTTATTTACCACAAACAGATGTGTTGTTTATTTGTAAGGACATGGATTGGAGTCTGCCACTTGAGTTCATTTTCACGATCTTTAACGCGGAAATGGAACATGAAAGACTTGGATATGAACTTGAATATATTGAACACAATAACTCGAAAAAAAAAAATCATATTGAATCCAGATGATGTCCGTCACCTGGAAATGAAATGAAACAGACTCTTACGATAAAGATTTCTCAATAAGGTAGGTAACCGTGTAGTTTAGGCGCAACAAAGAAAATGATTACAGCTTTTGAAAAAAGGAAGAAAACGAACGTCATTGGCCATGTTACTGTTGGGAAAAGATATTCAGAAAGACGATGAATAGATATAAACGGACATATTATTCCTACGACAGTTAGTAGGATGGTTACTTGCAGGCCATTGAGACTCACGAACTTTGTTAAGTTATTATAAAGATTGGTGAATCACATGTCGATATCAACAGAAATTACCAAAATCAGCTAGCATCATCCAGCAGACAAAATTCATTATATTTTTTTCTTATCTACGAGATATCTGACTGTTGTGTTTTGCTCCCTTTTCCTAGTTACTGTAAATTTGTGGGCTGTTTACACAAAAGTGTTCCATCAAGAAAACCATTGCTTGCAATTATTCACTATCATGAGAATGAACACCATTATCATTGTTTGATCCAGATTCTAACATGGAAGATATGTGTAAATGTCGGTTGCTAGTGGAATCTAGGTTGCGTTATCATAGTTTCTGATGACTTCTAAAAGTATTTCATGAATCTTTACGCTGATGAATGCTATATCCTATCTGATATCCTTATCTTTACCTTATTCATTACCATTAGATTCTTTATTTAGATTCCGTATATCTCAATACTGGTCCTCTCTCTCTCTTCTACTTGGTGTAAGGAACCCACTGACATGCTTCTCTTGCTAGTCCTTAAATAATTTTTGCACCCAAACTACATCTGTATTATTATTGCATCTCCTGTCTGCAACTGAAGCCTTTCTACTTTATCATAATATTACAGTTTATACGTTGGTTGGTTTGGGTTTTAGGCTTATCAACAGACAGGGTCATTAAGGCCGTTCCATAGACAGGAAGGAATAGTGCATTCCATACACGACAGCCGTTTTAAGAGATATGTATACAACTATTGTAATTGAAATGACACGGTACAGTAGGCTATACTCATATGAATTGAATTGAATCTTATATCACTTAATTACAAATGCTAATTTGATTTGCTAATAAGTGGCACCATCTCCAACTAATATTTCATCTGTCATTCCCAAAATATTTTAGGTCTTTTGAGATACACTTATACGAAGCAGAGTCCATTTGTCCGTTTGGCCTACTGACAAGCTAGTACTTAGATAGGCATGTTTTGATACTATATTTTTAGTTTTTTTCAAAATCTATGGTCTGAGAAATAAGTTGCAGGTGGAAAAATGAAGAATGCTATATGAAATACGAACTATGTTACATATTCAGGTCCTAATATCCATTAAATGGTAACCTACAAACATTAGATTTGGTGATATATTTGACCCTTAAGATGTATCATTTTGTGGAGGTATATTACTCTAAGCATTTTTTGTTCTTATTGAGCCAAAATGGTAGGTGAGTCCAGAACGACAAACGCCATCAAGATGTTGTTGGCGCCAGACGTATGAAAGTTGACTGCGAAAATAATGGAATGGCGCATTTAATCCATTGTGGACACGTCAGTCTGTAAGATGCCTTATTGAATGTATAAGATCCCATTGTTGTTTACTGGCCGGAAGAGATTATGTTTACTCAGAGAAGTAAATAAACTCAGTACACCACGAGACTCGAGCTGTTTGATACCCCCCATGAGTTGCTCCGCCTCGCGAGTTATTTTCACCGGTTTCTCCTCCTATGGGACTTGTGTGGGAGGAACAAGTGGTGCCCAGACCCGGGAGCAACCTTTACGTGCTCAAGCGAACTGAACTTCTGTATACGTGCAGCAAGCTGTGGTGATTACTCGTGATGGCGGAGAAGGAGCAGCTTGAAAGAGGACGCGCGGCTGCTCGAGGATGGTGTACGAGAGCCTCCAAGGCTTTGCGGACTTTGCTTGAACTGCCAACTGTGTCCAGGGTGGAGCTGGAAGACGCTATAGCGGATTTAGATAAGCGTCTAGACACCTTGGACCGAGTTCTAGCGGAATGTGAACTGACAATAAGTGACCCTGAGTTGTTGGAAGCAGACCTGGACAAAGCAGATAGTTTACGCAGTGGTGTTAGAGCTGTTCGCCTTGAGGAAGCTGCAGGATGACCTCCTGATCCACATCAGGAGTTTGGAGGCACTGGGGGTAAGTGGCAGTGAGTTTGGCCTCTTCCTCACCCCAGTGATTTTGTCTCGTCTGCCGAGCGACATCCGTTTGGAGTGGTCGAGGGAAGGATCGGGCCACGAAAGGGATCTCGCATGGCTGCTGGATTTTCTTAGGAAGGAGATTGAGCGCCGTGAACGCTCAGACTCCTTTAAGGACGTGCAGGGACAGACGGCCGCAGTGTGAGGGAGTCTGAGAGAAGAAAGAAGTCTCCTAGTTCTGCATTTGCTCTTCAGACAGTCTCAGAGACATATTCAGGTGGGTGTGGATTTTGTAATAAGTCCCATTCCAGTGAAAAGTGCTTTATAGTTATCAAACTTCCACGTGCAGAACGACTGGAAAATATTCGTTCTGCTGAGCTGTGTTTTAAGTGCTAAAAAAGGGGGCACGTAGCTAGAGGTTGCAAGGCAAAGTGCTCTAAGTGTAAAGGCAACCATAATGTCCTTCTCTGCTCAAAGGATAATGTTTCACCTAAGGGCAGGACTGTTAGTCAACCGGCTAAGGAGAGTGAAGGGGAAACGGGAGATACCAATGTTATGCCTGGTGATCTAGTTGGTGTTTCTCATTCTTCACATTTTAAACAATGGTGTCGTGTCTTGCCGACAGCAAAAGTTAAAGTGTATGGAAGGCATGGCAAGTACAGTGAAGCTACCTTGTTGTTCGACTCTGGGGCAGATCGATCCTATGTGTCGAGTGAATTTGTAAGGAAGGTTAGGCCTACATGGGTATCTCCTGAACAGATGTCCTATTCTGCCTTTGGGGGAAGTAAGAGTTCTAGATCTACCCAGTGTAATATTTATGACCTGAATTTAGTGGATGTTAATAATGAAGTAGTGTGTTTACTTGCAGCTGAAGTGCCCACAATATGTGCTCCATTATTATGTCCTTGTGTTCCAGCTGAAACCCTACTGTCCTTTAAGTTTGTGCAGTTAGCACATGAGTATGAGCGGGACAGGAAGGTAAATGTTGACATTTTGATAGGACTTGATGCCTATTGGAAATGTGTAATCCCCAACAAGAATTTGCAGGTTGAGGGACTCAAGAGACGGTGTTTGGTTGGATCCTGTCTGGGATTTGTGCTTCGGCATCCAAGGGAAATGTTAAGTTGTCTCAGATGTTATGCATTAACAATTTCAATGAGAATGAGTTACATAAGTTTTGGGATTTAGAGTCAGTGGGAATTTGTGACAAGGAAGTATATCCTGATGTTAGCAACCATCATGTTTTAAAATCCTTTTCAGAGTCAGTTAAGTTTAAGGATGATAGATATGAGGTTGCTCTTCCCTGGAAATCAGAGCATAAGTGTAGCCTCCAAAATAATGAAAGGCTTGCAAGGAAAAGGTTGTTATGTTTGATGCATAAATTTAAATCCAATCCTAAACTTCAGGAAGAGTATGATGCCGTATTTGAGGGTTACGAACGGGAAGGCATCATTGATGAGGTACCTGAGGGTGAGATGAACAGCCCATACCCCACATTCTACCTTCCTCATCAACCTGTCGTCAGGGAAGTCAGCACCACAAGTAAAGTAAGACCAGTCTTTGACGCATCTGCTGTGAGCTATAATGGAGTCTCATTAAATCACAGTCTTGAGGTGGGTCCCCCTCTTAACCCACAGTTGGTAGAGGTACTTATGAGGTTCAGAAGGTGGAAGGTTGCCTTAACTGGTGATATCACTAAAGCTTTCCTCCAGATTAATGTAAGGAAAGAAGACAGGGACGTGCATAGATTTCTTTGGAACTATAATGGTAACATTCGGATAATGAGATTTATTAGAGTTCCATTTGGCAATAAAAGTAGTCCATTTCTGTTGAACGCAACTGTTAAACATCATCTTAAAAGCTTCCCTGATTCTGAAGTTATTGCAGAGCTAAAGGATAACCTATATGTGGATGACTGGTTGTCAGGAGCTGACAGTGCAGAGGAAGCCTTTGCTAAGTTTGATGAGGCACGGTCAGTTCTATCCAAGGCCAGTATGACACTTTCAAAGTGGAGCTCGAATTGCAATGCCTTAAAAGACAAATTTAATGACTACTTAGAGCCCAGCAAGCATGCAGAGACAAAGATTCTTGGTTTACAGTGGTGTTTGACTAGAGATAGTTTTTTATTTGATTGTTTAGAATTGAAGGATCTTGAGGTAGCATCCACAAAGAGAGCAGTTCTCAGTGTCATCAGTAAATTATTTGATCCTCTTGGCCTTCTATGCCCAGTAATCATGATGGCAAAAATTATGTTCCAAGATATTTGGAGACTTGTACTTTCTTGGGATGAGATCTTGCCTACGGAATTGCAACACCGTTTCAGAAGTGGGTTCAAATTATAAAAGTTCTTAACACATGGCAAGTTAATCGTTGTTATTTTCCAGAACTTGTATGGAACAAGCTACAAAATGTAGAACTGCATTCCTTTGGAGATGCTTCCGAGAAGGGGTATGGTGCCCGTGTATACTTGAGAGTTCCTGATAATGACGGGTCATTTAAGGTAATCTTAGTTCTAACCAAAGGAAGGGTAGCACCTATCAAGAAATTGTCGGTGCCGAGGTTGGAATTAATGGGTGCTCTTTGTGTGCTAGGCTATCTGTATTTGTGAAGACTTCCCTACACTTAATTGATGCACACATGTACTGCTGGACTGATTCTAAAGTAGCATTGTCATGGATAAAGGGAGACCCTAATAGATGGAAGACCTTTGTAGCGAATAGAGTAACTGAGATTGAGTTTAATCCCCCCAGTTCAGTGGAAGCATATTCCTGGTAAAGATAATCCAGCAGACCTTATTTCCAGAGGTGTCTTTGCTGAAGACAATTTCCTGTATCTCGTGGCTGAATGGTCCTGCTTGGCTCTCTGAACACTTTACTCCCATGCAACAGGATGAGGTACCAGCAGCACTGCCCATTGTAGAGGAGGTATTCCCAGACAGCCCAGTGACATGCTTAGTGTCCGAGCACCCATCAGTAGGGATTGACTGCGCCCGCTGAGGTCATTTTACAAAAGCTATTAAGTGTGTAGCTTGGGTAATAAGGTTTGTGAACAATTGTAAACCTCATGCTGTTAAATGTTTTGGGCCCTTGTCTTATACAGAGTTAGATCAAGCTAAGACAAAGTTAATAATTTGTGTTCAGAGAGAAAGGTACAACCAAGAGATCAATGCCTTAATGCTTGGAAAGTCACTCCCTAAGAGTTCTGACATTAGGAAATTCAATCCTTTTATGGATGAAAATGGTCTTTTGAGAAGTAAGAGTCGGCTGGACCAGGCTGAATTAAGTTATGATTGCAAGTATCCTATGATTATTCCAGCAGGTCACATTGCCAAGCTGTTAGTTAGTTTCCAACATGTATTTCTGAAACACGCTGGTGTTTCCACTTTAATTTCAACATTAAGATCTTGTTACTTAATTGTCGGATTAAGAAAGCTTGCTAAGGTAGTCTGTAGAGAGTGTATGATTTGTCGTAGACATCACTCACAAGCTTGCCGTCAGCCTGTAGCTCCTCTCCCAGGACTAAGAATTAACTCTGTTCCTCCTTTCACTGTGACAGGTGTAGATTATGCTGGACCACTGTTTTGTGTTGATTTTCCATGCAAGAAGCTGTACATTTTGTTATTCACTTGTGGAGTTGTCCGTGCAGTACACTTAGAGTTGACTAACTCTATGTCTTATGATGATTGCTTACTTGCCTTTCATAGGTTTTCTGCCAGAAGGCCTTCCATCAGTTATTTACTCTGACAATGTCAAGACTTTTATTAGCATGTCTAAACAAATGCATCAGTTCTTTGGCACCCTTGCTCCCCAGTGGAAGTTTGTTGTACCCCATGCTCCATGGTGGGGAGGTTGGTGGGAAAGATTAGTCCGATCTATTGAATTAGCTCTGAGAAAGACTCTGGGTATAAAATGTTTAACAAGATGTGAGCTAGAGACTACCTTACATGAAACTGAGGCATGTGTAAATTCCAGACCCTTAACTTTTGCCACAGATGATCGTAATTCTGTAAGCCCTTTAACACCTTCTTGTTTTTTAATTGGACACACTGCTGGATTTCATAGAGAGCTTAAAGGTGATTGCCAGTTTCCTGAAATGTCACATAAGGACCTATGTGAGCGAGAAAGCCTGAGACATCAACAACTTGATAAGTTTTGGAGTGTGTGGGTGTCTGACTATTTATTGAATTTACCTCCTATCATTAAAGGTTTCATACCCAGATGTAAACTGGAGAAGGGATCTGTTGTGCTGGTTCGGGAAGATAATTCTCCTCGTTTGCAATCGCCCTTAGGAGTGATTGTTGAGCTATTCCCTGGGAAGGATGGAGTAATTCGTTGTGTCAAAGTTAAGACTGCAAAGGGAATAATTAGTAGGCCAGTGCAAAAACTGCATAACTTGGAGCTTTCATCTGCAGGGGAGGATGCTACAACAGATGAAGCTCATAGTTCCTTACCACCAACAGATGCCTTCCCAGCATATGCTCAAGGTTCAGCATGAGGCTCACTCCATGACACCGTCGTCAACTTATGTGTCTAGAACAGGACGAACTGTAAAGCCTCCTCAGAGACTGAATATGTGAGATTGGAGGGTTTGAGATGTATTGTAGATTTAGGTTGATGATCAGTATAGTCCCTTTGGGCATTGTTTATTGATTTATTGTATCATTTGCTTCCCAGGGTGAGGGTTGAGTTGACTCTTAGTGAGACATTTGTATTTATACATCCTGATGCCATATGATCATGTTGTTGAGAGTAAGGATAGGAGTTGTTAAAGGTACTCCTATGGCGGGGAGATGTTGGCGCCAGACGTATGAAAGTTGACTGCGAAAATAATGGAATGGCGCATTTAATCCATTGTGGACACGTCAGTCTGTAAGATGCCTTATTGAATGTATAAGATCCCATTGTTGTTTACTGGCCGGAAGAGATCATGTTTACTCAGCGAAGTAAATAAACTCAGTACACCACGAGACTCGAGCTGTTTGATACCCCCCATGAGTTGCTCCGCCTCGCGAGTTATTTTTCACCGGTTTCTCCTCCTATGGGACTTGTGTGGGAGGAACAAATACAATACCTCTTTGGACCCCGGCTCCCTCTCAGGGGCCCTGCGTTGTATGATAGTAGACTGGTCAAGAAATGCGGGCCCACGAGAGTACAATACAAATAAAATATATATATAACCCTAACCTCTATTTTGAGCACGACACTAGTATTAGTAGTAGCCTCAAACTGTGGTATTTTCCTTGCAAGAGTAACTGATAGGCTTTCTCACAAGGTAAGTCTAGTTTTCATTCATTTGTCCTACATTTTTCTCATTATCAAGACCTATGATAAATCTGTCCCGTGTGTCGCTGTCTAGAAAATAACCAAATTATCGACTAGACAGATTTTTAAGACAAAATATATAATGGGTCACAGATTTATCCTTACTTTGATCTCTAGTCAAACTTGTAGTTCCTTTTTGCATTTCCAGTTGGTCAAGATCATGGAGCTTCTTCACTGTGTCTATCTTATGGCAATCTTAGGTTTGAAAGGGTCCAGCTGAGTCGTCAAGTACAGAGATGGAACACATTTAATGAGGGGAAATCACCTTCTTTCTGCCACACACTCTTATCATCCGAACTTGTCTCACTCTCGTTAATAAGACGTTCATTAAGTATGAAAAACATGTCTATTATTTAACAAAATGACTCGAAAACATTATAGAAAACATGTCCATTATTTAATAAAATGACTCGAAAACATTATAAAATCCTATATTCAACACTTGAAAACATTATAAAATCCTATATATTCCACACTTGAAAGCACAAGCCTTTAATTACATATAGTGCAAGGAAGAATAATGTCCCTAACCACAAGGAACATCTCTCGAAAACTAATATATTTCAGATGGTTTCGTCAGTTATTACAATACCATAGCAAATTGCAGAACAGTATCATATATTGAACGCCATTACGTATGGCAAGCCATAGTCGAGTGGTCATTATGTAGCTGTTAGATAGGGTCATTATGGAACCAATTACAATATATGGACTTTAAGTAAGGTAGAGTACAATAGTAATGGTTGAAGACTATAGCCTGAGGTTGCTCTATCATTGATAACATTTTTACAAGGTTGTTACCCTATCATCGATAACATTTT